>NC_090290.1:14582752-14941752 GCF_037392515.1 Haliotis asinina | reverse complement strand
AGGCAAGAATGGGATTTAGGCCAGTATGCAGGTGATACTCAACGTTTTCTTGACCGATCAGGCTATTGCAGCTTTGCATACCTTTTATGAAATAACTGGCCTCAAAAATGATATTCAGAAACCTGTCTTGATTGGTTCTCCGGCTGATAAAAATATCCAGCTTTGTGAGAACTTATATCATGAATGGCACACTGAAAACTTTGAAGTTTACATATTGTCAGCGCAGTGCAAAAGGTGTCCAGCGTGATCTATTAAAGAGGGTTTAACATTCGGTGTTCTACCATACATTTCATTTAGACACGCCGTATTGCAGTGTTTTTATATAATTCGTTAAAATGAATTTAACCAAACACTGGTAATTGCCACTGAATGTTACTTACCCTCTGTTCTAACGAATTTGGTTCATGAGATGTTTGTATGTGAGTATCCACATCCTGTAGAAGCCAGTTCCGTACACACTCTTGAGGGAGAAACCATGTGAGAACACTGGCATCAAACATACGAGTAAGATCCATATCTAATCTCTTAATTTGCTGCTCCAATGTGATGACCAAGGGTCAGGTTATGACGAACTATTTTCCTCAAGAAAATGCATTGATACGTCACTCGTGTTTCAGTCGAACAGAAACCCGTTACTCAAGTCAAACACCTAAAATACTCTTACCTGGTGTTTCCGCGATTGCAACATAACCAGCTATTTATATCATCCAGCAGCCTCTTACGCAAATAGATTAATATACACGAATCTAGTTATTTTCTAATTCCTCTTATTGTAAATATTGATACCTGTCAGTTAACAGTTATGTGAGTATCTCTGAGATAAAGGTCGGAATTCCTTTCAAATATGTACAACATTGGTACCTTTACTGGACAAATGCGACACGTGTTATGCATCATCTAGCAGCAAAATAGCAGAAACGATAACGTCAGTGCCTGTCCAATGTGAAATCGATTTGTCTTCTGGTTTCTTTGATGAATAGATGAAGCTGACAGTTTTCACTGGTAAACATGATGATTCTTTCATAATATATCCACTTTCTGATCTGAGATACTACGTGATGTTATAAAATTCACGCACGGCAATCAGAACCCAAACACAATCGCTGAAACAGTGATCGGTGTTGTTCCTCAGTGGAACGTTTCCAAGAGTTCATGATTGCAAATGGCGACACGCGACCTTTCGATTCCACGGAACACGTACAGAAACGGTTTCTCAACACATATGTTATTGCTTAAGATATTCCTCCGATTCATAATATATAATACAACTATTTCATGACTTCTTAATACGCAGGATGCAATCAATTCACATTTTATACTGGCAACACATGAGTTACATTACAAGTGACAGTTTCTGGCTTGGGAAAACGGGAAGGCTGTGACAAAGAAGGGTAGTCCACCATTGCTAATGAACGTAACGTCAACAATTTCACATTTAAGCACACGGGTTATACCAAATTACACACACTCAATAGTCTTGACTCCGGTCGATGGGAAAACATTGAACGCAAACTTGTACAGTACAGATCCCCAATGTGCAGCCATATCCAAAATAAAACGATGATGTCAGACGCTCTAATATTTTACATACTGGCCAAACAAAGTTCCTGTGCATAGATATAAAGTCATGTTATTTTTTAGATATGTTAATTGAAAAATGCATTTCATCAAAATGTGTAGTGATTTTATCTGACAACACGTAAATTAAAGTTTGATGGTCCTCCATTAATAATGGAAAATGACATTGAAGGTCAACTGACATGGGGGTCGATTTCTCAGTTCACACAATCAATAGTGGGTATGTCCACCTCGTGCATCGTGTGATTCTGCGCCTCATTGATGAAACCAGATGAGCGAGGAAGGCTTGTGGGATATCATCCCATATTCTCAGGTCACGTGAGAGTTCATGGACGTTGGCTGGATGGTGAGGCTGGCGTCGTAGTCCACGGTCCATCTCACCCCAAACATGTTCAATAGGGGCCAAATCTGGGGAGTTAGCGGGCCAGGGCAGTAGGTTGATATTGTTCTGTTGCATGAAATTAACAACAATTCGCGCGGTATGAGGACGCGCGTTATCCTATTGGAACAACAACCTTGGCCCTTGACGTTGGAAAAACGGGAGAACAACAGGCTGAAGAATCTGGTCTCGATACCCAACTGCACTGAATTTCCCCACAACAATGACAAGTTGCGAACGGCCATGAGTAGTGAAACATCCCCATACCATTACTGACCTGCCCCCATAACGGTTCCTCTCTATCAGACAGATGTCAGTGTAGCGTTCACCCCTACGTCGGAACACAAGTTGGGGTCCTTCCGATCTTGACAGACTGAATCGGCTTTCGTCACTAAAAATTACAGATCTCCACCATCAAAGAAGGTGGCGATTGTGTTGGCGACACCACAACAGTCGAGCAGCGCGGTGACGTTGAGAGAGAATTGGTCGGATCGCCGGACGTCGTGCGCGTATCCCATGTTCTCGAAGACGGTTTCTGACGGTCTGGTCACTGATGCGACGGTGGTTAAACAATGTCTGTGCGGTTTCTGTTGCTGTTTGACGTCTGTTCCGGAGATGAAGAAGGCGGATATGTCTGTCGTCAGCAGGCGTCGTAACACGTGGACGACCGGATCTGGGGCGGTCTCTGACGTCATTATGGTGTCTTTGACATTGGACTAATGCAACGATGGTGTTCCTATGGCATTGAAAACGTCTGGCTACTTCGTGTTGACTTAAGCCGGCCGCAAGCATCCCTAACGCCTGGTGTCTCTGGTTTAACGTCAATCGCGGCATATCTGCATGAGGTTTTTCCGCACTTTAAAGTGTTCTTCAGGATGTCCCAGAGTTGGGCAACAACTTCATAACGTGACCTTACGTGTAACAGTGGTGTGTGATTCACGGGACACACAATGTGCTTAAATACTGATGACCACCATGCTCTGCACTTGCGTTGCATGGTAAACTTGGGTTGATGTCAATTTGTTGGCTGACTCTGAACTTCTTTCAGGTTCTAATCCAAAAAAGTACCCAGCTTTTAATTGTTTTTAATATTCAAAATTTTCATGTGCCAGGAACTTTGTTTGGCCAGTGTACATGGTACCATCATCTTTTGAGAATGTTCAATAAATGTTCTTCGATATTATCTAGGTTTGTCTATTATCATTTTGCCATTGCCTTGATAGACGAATCGTTTTTTGTGGAGGGTCACCTTGGGATAAGTAATGACTAGGAAGCCAGCTGACGTCATTTATGCGTAAACGTTGTATTGTGTATTACTGCGCAGCTACGATGACAAAATATGAAAATTGAATCTACTGGACCATGAAATGATGCTATGTTATAATGTGTAAACAACAGATTACTGAAGTCGTATCTGTCAGATACCATTTATCTTACAACTCGTTTCTAAACGTATTTAACGAGCCAAAGCGAATTAAATACGATTTGAAACGAGTTGGAAGATAAATGGTATCTTACAGATACTCTTTTAGTAATCTCTTATTTATTATATGAACTGTTCTGCTTTGCTCACGTCCCTGAAATTAAAGAAAGTGACAATATCTATTCAAACTAAACTATCGTCACTCCCGAAACAAGCTGTATTGGTAAATGATGCAAGGTGCTAAGAAATAACTGAAAGTAGAATTGACTGGTAAACCACCATATTGATAATTCCTGTCTATTTCAGGTCCTCCAGCACATTTCCAGTTTACCTAATGACATAACCCACAGATAATGAACAATTATATGTTCCTTTGATTCATAAATTGTAATTAGTATTCAGCATAATCAATAACGCAGAATAGATACATTGGTATTTGAAATATTGATGTCCTTTCGACACTTACGATTTCGTCAAACGCAAAATCGTTGCCCCTGCTCTTTCAAGCATGTGCCTATGCAATTATTTCGCATTTTACATGTCTCTTTATTACTGCTGATTTTTTCTTTAGTCTGATGTCACTATTGTGCTTCGATATATTGACTGTGATTGTTGACTTCTGAATTATTGAGTAGGTGCATGGTCTTATCACTCATTCTCTGTTTCGCATTGGGTTGATAAGACTATACAGTCTCCCAGTGACACTCAAATAGTCATTAGTATGTAGTTTAATTTGTACGTGATAATACCCGATTCGAATTTGGCATTGGTGCCTGTTGCTCAATCACAGAACCCCATGTACTGGTTCTCAGCTTTCAACGGAAGAATTCATTTCCTCTGTACAAGGAAGTATGGAGGACTGTGAAGCAATCCGTGTGGGTGGAGTGCAAGCTCTAAATGCATTCATCAATGCTGATCATATCGATCATGATGCTGGTGGTGTATTTTTTATAAGAGCGATGAGTTAGGAATAGACACGTGAACTGTCACTGATCATATACCTGGTCAACCAGTAAACCCTCCACCCCTGCATGTTGTCATGAACCTCAGTGGTGTTATAGATCCTTACGCTAAGTTGCCAGCTCAGATGAATCTTCAGTAGCAAAGTTTTGATAAAACACATGACAACAGTCGGACACTGTGCTTTCGAAATTTATATATTTCTGAGTAACAATAATCTCATTGTTTAACACTCTACCACTGACAGCAAGCGGCTGACAGGATGCCTCAAATGCTCTGGGTTTGGCTTATCGTGTCGTTGGTCTCAATGTACAACACAGATGTGATCACAGACACGACTGCATATAGAGCATGTGCACAAGATCAGTTATGTGTTAACGACTCTCTTCTTGTAGAAATAAAACCATACGGGAGTTTGCAGTGCGTCGCTAAATGTTTGCTTCTTGTTGACTGCAGTCATGTAAGGTTCCACTCTAAGGGCCTGGTTTGCAGGATCTGCATGACATCAAAGAGTAAGAAGTCTGGTAGACCCAGGGACGAAGGTTGGATGTGCTGGAAGAAGACAGGTTCAGTAAGAGGACAAGTATGTCATCTTTCATTTGAGACAAAGCAGGTTGTTTTAGGTTCTGCATGGGGTGTACCCTTGTACTTAAGTGTTCGCCGGGGTCGATTACCCACATGGAAACAATGCATGACAATGTCTGGTGTTTCCCGCTGTGGTATTGCTGGAATATTTGCTAAAACTACGTAAACCTAAACTCACACAATCTTTTTCCACGGATGTTCTGCAAAGTCTATAACTAGCTGTCCGACTGTTTGTTCCATATCCGACATTACCTCATCTGTATAAACTGCACAGTCTATTAGTTGTCCGGCTGTTTGTGTCATACCCAACATTAACTCATCAAGCTGCATAGTCTTGAAGTAGTTTGTCTTCCTAAGTAAAGTTTGGACTTGCATCACATAGATTTCTTTACATGTATCGAACAGTTCATATGTGTAATTTAATGTTGTTGGAAGCAGTTTCTAACTCAAACCCATTCTTTCATTTAACAGGACCCTTGTTCCAAGTGTCAGCCTAGAAGCACCTGTTTAAAGTCTCGAAATGGTGAAACAAAGTGTGTCCAGTATGGTACGTACAAAATGCAAATTTCCGTGCATACTAGTTTATCATTTGTCTACACACATGCTTTATAAAAATATATCACCTTTAGTCTCAATATTTCCAGGCATATCATGGAATCAGCAGATGTATCACAATTATGGCGTGTCTCTCCTCATTAAACTAGTATCGGAATATATCGCTAATATACCACTAAATATTATTTATGGATATCAACATCTTCTTTATTGTTTTTTTTTCACAAGATTTCTGGGCTGTTCCTTCCTTGCCCCTTCGTCAGGTGGATGAATATATCGCCTCGCCACATAGGCCACGGTGCAGTTCTTTGTGGAACTTGTAAAGGCCCTGATGATGAACGTGATGAGAGTCTTACTAGCAGACGTGATAACATTGTTCTATACGGTGTTCCGTACTCTGGCAGCTTTGTGACATTCACTGTACACACCGCCTTGCAATGAGACGTCAAAAAGCCGACAAACGTCGCCCTCCAAAGTCAAACTGATGGTATTATAGTGAGTGAGTGAGTTAAAATTTATCGTCACATCGGCAGTATTTCAGTTATATCGTGACGAGAACATACACATTAATTAATGGCAAATTGTACAAAAAAAACCTATCAACGAAGGACAATAAAACTAACTAGAATATCATAGAGAAAGAATGTAAAACTATTAGTTAGATCTGAAACAGTTCAACTATATAGGGCAATACATTATAAAACAGATTGCCAACAACTGAAGGTAGATCACCACACTAGGGGTCATGGGGACTTACGGTATCAGCCCTAGCTAGATTTACACCATCCCTTCAGTCGTTAGCAACTTAGACATCCATGCATTAAAAAGACACATATTCTACACTTACAAACCGCGGAAAGTTTCAATTTTCTTCAAATGTTTTGGGGAATTATATATCCTCTCAGGACACAAGTTTTACGGTACTTTAACCCCCTCGAAAATACGGCCACTAACAATCTTAGTTACTAATTCAAACTTCTAATCATAATATATATCTATTTAAAATTCATTGAACAAATCTAATTCTTTTGAATAGGCAATAATTAAATGAGAACTGTTTTTATTAAAGAGATCCTTCATAGTTCTTGGTTTAAAATAATTATCCCTTGTGATGGAATGTTCAACACAGTCAAGCAAGACATGCTTGACTGTGATTCTTGCATCACAAGGGATGCAAAACAGAGAATACTCACCTTTCAATAGTTACGTATGAGTATGTCTTGTGTGGCCAATACGACATTGTCGCATGATGACCTCTTCAAAGCTGGACTGACAGCCCAGGTAGGTATAACCTATATAAGGTTTTATCGCTTGTAATTTAATTATACCTACTTGGGAGTCCCACTTCTTCTGCATTAAATCACGACAGAAGATTACATGTTAGCTTTGTAATCAGTGTAAGCAATAACAAGTGGTGTCACAGATTTGTTGAGTGCTGCCTTAGCAGCAAGATCGGTCAATGTGTTACCAGAGATTCCAACATGGATGGGTAGCCAAAAGTAGACGATGTCGTATTGACCAGTAGCAAGGACATTTTATAATTCAATAATTTCTAATAAAAGTGGATGCTTGCGAGAAAGATTTTAATAGCCTGAAGGCATGAAAGAGAGTAAGAAAAGATAATGTATTGTTTATATTTTTCTGTGTAGATTAATATAGTCAAGAGCTGTTAGTGTAGCGTTTGCTTCAGCTGTAAAAATATAACTGTTGTCCGGTAATCTAGAAGATATTGTTCTGGATCCAGTGGCACAAGCTACTGTGTAACCGTCCTTGCGTTAAACGTTATCGTCACATCGGCAATATTTCAGCCATATTGTGACAAGGACTAAAAATTACAAAAATACAGATTAATCATGGGCACATTGTAAAAACCTGTCAATGATTTAAGGTATCACAGCTCATGTGATACCTTGAATGCCCTTAGATACTGCAAAGGGATTCAACTTCAGAGGAGTTTTATCAAAAGTATCAACCACAATGAAATGGGGCCAGATAGTTTGTGAGTGTTGCTGTTCATCGTCTTTCTCCAGTGGACGTTCTGTTTCTTTTTTTTCGGAGGCAGTTTGATAAGCCGTGTTGAATGAGTAATTTTTCATCATCCGAGCTCCCCACCCACCACGGAGTATCACAAGGACAATGCCAAAAACTTGCGAACCAAGGATACCCGGATGATATACTCCAGCAGAAAAATGAAAAGTTTAATTATTCCACCAGATTGGCCCATGAGCCACCACCTTGAGGGCATTAGACTCTAGGCAAGAACATATATGAAATTGTGTAATTGAAATTCTGAAGGCCTAAAATTTCGCCAAGACAAAAGACAAAATTTTGTGAAACATTACGTAAATAAATGTAATGCTCTGGACTTGACGTGACCAGACGATTGATTGAACCGGGGACAAAAATCAACCCGCCTAGGTGAAGTTAGGGCCGAATTGGTGTGTTGAGCAATAGGAATACTGTCCCTAGCTCTCATTCCTCAACCACCAGGATCCCGTCCTCCACCAACACAGGGCGCAACCCATGGCCAACAGGTTGCTGGACCATATATGCCCCCGGGTCCACAACGAGGAGGTGGCTCGCCACGAGTGCCAATGGTATTAGATGACACAGTCAGTGCTCTTAACGCTAGACCGATACATGGGTCGATCGGCCGGAAGAAAAGGCTGAATAAAGAGCAGATTGTCTGAGTAATGTTCTCGAATCTTATTTACAACATTCTTAGATGACGAGGCGAATTATTTTAACGTAGAACCGGTTTTTCTTTTCCAGATCTACAAGAGGAAATGCAAAATGGTGGATCCAATACATCTCTAACTCAAATTTTGTTGCGTTTTTCAAAGTCTGTATATGAAACTGCTTTCAACTGATGGCGATAAATAACCGATTTTCACATTGCATTGTTCAAAAACAGTTTTCATCTTTCAAAGTTACTTGCTTGCTGGTTTAAAATTGTTTTGTGATAATCTAATACGTTTGTTGACGGGGTATTATATATAATATGCACGTATTGTGCATTTAAAACAAATTTTATTCACCATACGTATCAAGGAGGAAATATGAAGGTGAAGCAGCAAGTGCTTGTTGATGTGTTTTCAATCAATAAAGATTGCGTCTGAGGACTATTATGTTGGTTTCTTTGTACGTTTCTTTGTACATGTACATATGGTCTGTGATTAAGATATCCGGACATTCGTTTATTCGGACAATTTCAAGAAAAACACAAGTGTTCGGATAGACGGGGCATGACTCTATTTTATGTATGTTTTGTCCATTTAGAACAAATTTTAGTCACCATATGGCTTAAATATTGCTGATGTGATTTGAACTCCTGACTCACTGACTCACTATCAAAGTCTATAATTACCTAGTTCGTGGTTGTAGATCTAGACTATGAATTTAAGATTTTGCTCGTCCCATGGAGACACGAGTTCGATTTATCATTTCTGGTCTCTGGCATCGTGTTGTTGTTGGAATATTGCTAACAGCGGTGTAAAACTAAACTCACTCGCTCTCTCCTTTTGTTCTTGGTGGGTGTTTTTCTTTTTCGCGTTCGCATGTGATATCCCTTGAGCTGCAGCTTAGTCTAAAATGTGTTTTGTTTTTGGTGTTTGCTGTTTACTGCCGTCTTTTCCTCCTCACAGGTGGGAACGGACGATAAAAGTAGTGGTTAAAGTGCTCATGACCACGGTTCAGTTCCCCATATTAGTATGGGCGTAGTCAAGGTAGTATAAAAGTTTGTGCTCTTAAGCAGCTAGCTGCTGTTCTCCCTCATGCCTGGGGTGGTGGGGTAGCCTAGTGTTTGCTCATCACGCCGAAGATCCTGGTTCAATTCCATACATGAGTGCAACGTGTAAAGGCCATGGTGATCAACTGGAAAAAAACAGTCGTATCGCAGAAGTGATAACATTATTTACACGTAAAGTCCTATGATGATAAAAGGACGCTTTCTTGAATGTGTTTTTTTGATTGGCTGAGTGGTCTTCTATTAGTTTTCGTGTACCCTGTTTACATGCGAGTAACATTTCCATGAACTCATTTGGTACCTTGTGGTAAAAACCTTTTACTTTGAATAACATTGAATCACGTATAATATACCTAAATGACCGATGCTTTGTGAATGCAAATCGATGAAAGGGATGTAACTCTCCATCTGTTTTTTCCTGTCAGCGAAAAGATTTGTACCTGTGCTTAAAAAAATTCAAGTTAAACATTGAGAAGTTCAGTACGATAAGTACGTTGTTCACTGGTCATGAGGGACACATGGGTTGATGTACCCCCGATGTTTGTTTAAAAACCCATGTCCCAATCGTAACCAGTGAACAATTTATGATGTAAAACTTGGCACCGTGCACACTCACCGTGCACATGTGTATAGTCAAACACCAACAAATACAGCCCCGCCTTCGTCAAACTGATGGTATCAGATGCGACAATCAGAGCTGTTTCAAGATCTTTTTTGATACACACAGCATGTTGTTTATTGATTACAGCATTTGTAACAAATATTTCCAAACTCAGTGATCGACAGTACTTCTGTTTTTACAGAAACCACACTGTATATCTCTTATAAGGTTATTTGTTTCCATGTTCCAAACAGGTCGATTATTTATCATGCCTTCCATGGTTTTGCAAACACATCTAGTTAGTGAAATCGGTGGATAATTTGACGGATCCGTATGATCACGTCCGGGTTTGGGTACTGGCTCTACGAAGGAAACTTTCCTGACGGATCCGTATGATCACGTCCGGGTTTGGGTACTGGCTCTACGAAGGAAACTTTCCTGACGTCCAAATATCATAAAAAATATATAAGAGCGTCTCTAAACAGGATTCTTGTAAGTCGTTCAAGAGTTTCTAATATATGCTATCAACTCCTGTAGCAGTATCATGAGCGTGATCAAGAGCAGTATGAATAGAAAATGTTTCATTTTAATCTTCCCCATTGTCAGAATTGAAATTAATAGTTTTCTTTTCTTGTTGTTTCATATAGAGCCCAGTTAGCCTTTCAAAAGCTTTTCCTTGATGATGGAGGTACATCTGATGGAGTTATAGGTATAGTAGGAAAATGGTCACATCCACAGAGATCATTGTGGACCGACAACTCGAATTCATTTAGCAATTCTGAATTTGAGAATGACAAGTCGAGAACAGAATATGTTCCTGTACCAGCGTGTAAAATGTGTTGGCGGCATCATTTCAAATACATAAATCATTATCAGAACAAAACTCTGCCAGTAGTTTACCTTTAGTTTTTGTAGTTTCGACACCCCAGTGGATTATGACCATTTAGATCTACAATGATAATGCAGCGGAGTTGGTCATATAGAGCCTGTAGATCGGTTTTGTGAAATGTTGAAGACAGAAAGATGTGCAGAGAGCATAGTGAAAACGCCACATGTAAAGTAATTCTCAGTGTAACAGCCTGTAGATTAGTAATAAGTGAAACAGGGCTATGGATAAGGCTCTGTTTGACTAGGATGGAAGATCCTCCAGTGGCCCTATCACCTGAAGGGGAGAAACAATGATATGCATTAAAATGACGAAGGTCAATGTATCTGTCTGTTCTAAATATGTCTCCTGGGGACAGATCGCTCAAGGTGTACACACTTGACCTATAGCTGCATATCAGGGTTACTTGGGATCTACCCCGCACTTTCTTAGAGGGCGACAAGCTATGTGCTCTCTAAAGTATATTTTGGAAAACATCCATATCCTCTTGTTTATCATATTTACCATAGAGCTTAACTTGATTATCTGATCCTTTGATACTCTGTCTTGTAGAAGACTCTAGTCCATGTTTAGGTTTACTTTCACTGACCTATTTCAAATTTGCACATGGTTGAGACGATGATTTCTCACGTGCTACAGATGAAGCGTGAATACCCAATGATTTAGACTGGCGTTGAGATGTACTTGGAATTATTTCAGCTGTTTGTATGAATTGTTCCGGTGAAAACTTCTCAGGAGTGTCAGTTTTCATCCATGTCAAATTTGTTTGGCATGCCATTGATGCAGTTTTGACTTTTGATAGTTTGAGGTGTGTATCAGAAAGTGGTGTGGTAATTGACGCATATGTTTCCGTCTGTGCTGGAATTTGTACAAACCTTTTCGCTTCTGCAAAACTGATAATTTTAATGACTTTAGTTTTGTTTATCTCCGTTTGGTGTTTCGATATTGGGTATTCCTTAGAGGAAGATGAATGCGCTCCAGAGCAGTTTACGTACTTTTTATAGTTACTGTCACAATCTTCTGTCCACATGCATCTTCTCACTGCATTGAGCGCATGTGACAAACCTTGTGCAGGTGTTCACACCGTGGCCGAACTTCTGACACTTGAAAACACCTGAAAGGGTTTTGAATATATGTGTCAACCGTTTTATTGCAGTAACCAGCCTTTATTGATCTAGGAGCAATAGGAGATGAAAACGAAATCATGTAGGAGTTTGCCTGATGGATTTCAGAGTTTTTACGAGTGGTAAATCTTTTTATAAAGATTGGTCTTTCATTTCAGAGACAATATTAATTTCTGCCATGTCAGTAAACAGTTGATCCCGATCTCTCACAATACCTTTTCTGGTATTCAGTGTTCGGTGTGCAGAGACTGTAAAAGGGATAAAACAAATGAATCGGTTGATTGGATGCTTGTTGTTTCTTGGAACATTTAGTTAACAGTGCACCTGAACGTAAGCGTTTAGTATTTATCACAGCTCCTGTGATACCTTGAATGCCCTTAGGTAATGCAAAGGGATTCAACTTCAGAGGAGTTTTATCAAAAGTGTCAATCACAATGAAATGGGGCCAGATAGTTTATGAGTGCTGCTGTTCATCGTCGTTCTCCAGCTGGAGGGAGGGAGTTTGATGAGCCGTGATGAATGAGTAATTTTTCATCATCCGAGCTCCCCACCCACCACGGAGTATCACAAGGACAATGCCAAAAACTTGCGAACCTCCATCATGCAGCACCAAGGATACCCGGATGATATGCTCCAGCAGAAAAAAATACCAATAGCTTGAGGGCATTAGACTCTAGGCAAGAACATATATGAAATTGTGTAATTGAAATTCTGAGGACATAACAAGACACAAGTTGCAATTTTCAAACTTTTGTGAAATATTACTTAATATAATGCCCAGGACTAGGGGTGACTAGCCGATTGATTGAACCGGGTCCATTCAACCACCCACCTAGGTGAAGTTAGGGCCGAATTGGTGTGTTGAGCAATAGGAACACTGCTCCTGGCTCTCATGTCCTCAGCCACCAGGATCCCGTCTTCCACCGACACAGGGCACAACCCACGGCCAACAGATTGGTGGACCATATATGCCCCCGGGTCCACAACCAGGGGTTGGCGAGCTCTTAGCGTTACCCAGCACCCAAAACGACGAGATGGTTCGCCATGGTGTTAGATGACACAGTCAGCGCTCTTAAGGCTAGACCAATACTTCAGGAAAGGTGTTTGGGAATATCCCTTGTGATTTAACGACAACTCAACGACAACAACTTCAAACATTAAAGGGCAGATGTGTTTCACGAAGCTACCAAATTCAGAGACTGAATAAAGACCAAATTATCTGAATAATGTTCTTGAATCTTATTTATATGACTGGTGCAAAGTAAAACATTCTTAGATAACGAGGCGACCGTTAAAATGAGAATTTCTTTCTTTTAACGTAGAACCGTTTCTCTTTCCAAACCCACAAGAAGAAATGCAAAACGGAGGCACAATGTCCACAGAATCCCATCTATTTCCAACAGATATCTGTCTATGCTAGTCTTCATTCACCTGACAGCTATAAATAGCATTGTCCAAAAATAGTTTTCTACTTTCAAAGTTATTTGCTTGCTGGTTTAAAATCATTTTGTGATCATGTAATGCGTTTATTGTCCTTTGTTGACAGGGTGTTATATATTATATGCATGTATTGTGCCTTTAAACAAATTTTATTCACCATATGTATCAAGAAGGAAATATGAAGGTGAAGCAGCAAGTGCTTGTTGATCTGTTTTCAGTCAATGAAGATTGCGTCTGAGGACTATTATGTTGGTTTCTTTGTACGTTTCTTTGTACATGTACATATGGTCCGTGATTCAGATATCCGGACATTCGTTTTTTCGGACAATTTCAAGAAAAGCACAAGTGCTGATTATATGTATTTATTGTCCATTTAGAACAAATTTTAGTCACCACGTGGTTGATATACTGCCGATGTCACATTAATTCTTGACTCACTCACTCACTCTCAAAGTCCATAATTACCTAGTTCGTGGTTGTAGATCTAGACTGTGAATTTAAGATTTTGCTCGCCCAGTGGAGACCCGAGTTCGATTTCTCACATCAGCACAATGTGTGAAGCTCATTTCCACCGGTCTCTGGCGTCGTGTCGTTGTTGAAATATTGCTAACAGCGGTGTAAAACTGAACTCACTCGCTCTCTCTTTTTGTTCTTGGTGGGTGTTTTTCTTTTTGGCGTTCGCATGTGATATCCTTGTGCTGCAGTTTAGTGTTTTGTGTTTGATGTTTGCTATTTACTGCCGTCTTTTCCTCCTTATAGGTGGGAGTGGGGGATAAAAGTAGTGGTTAAAGTGCTCGTGACCATGGTCCAGTTCCCCACACTGACCGCGGGAATGCTGAACTCACTGGGTACTCCGTGGTAGAAATCTTTATTTTGAATAACATTGAATCACGTTTAATGTAAGTAAATTACCGATGTTTTGCGAATGCAAATCGATAAATGGGATGTAACTCTCAATCTGTTTTTTCTTGTCAGCGAAAAGATTTGTACCTGTGCTTAAAAAAATTCAAGTTAAACATTGAGAGGTTCAGTACGATAATCTGGTTTTCTAGGTATTTTCTGATGTTTTAACGTTCTTTCCTGAATGGGTTAAAATTCAAAATCTATGACAATGTTGTTTTTTTTAATCATTTACGCCATTTCCAAACTGAATGGTTTGTAGGAACATTTGTTGATAGGTTACAAGACTGATATTTGTTATAGCCAAGCAATCAAACCTTCCATGTACAGGCGACTACCTGGTGGTGTCGATGTATGCGTTCATCTATCGCTTAGCAAATTGTGTAAGTTGTAGAAATCTCATGTTGACAATAGTGCATTATCAAATTCAACAAGTCTATATTTGCAACTGATACAAATATGAATATGATATGTCATCATATCCCCCAGGCGGGTTCATTCTACTATAAGTACCCCCACAGAATGCAGTCTTGATAATGTTGGTCAGTTCAGAGATTATAAGGGACAGTTCAAAATACATGGCAAGTGGTATGGTGTGGGGTGTGGGGTGTGAGGTGTGGGGTGATGGTGATTTTTATGAAGAAACATGTCCAATATGAATTTCACATAACCATGCTTCCCCCTCCCCTATTTATATAACATAAAAGTTAGTGACCCCACTGCATGCCATGTACACGTCCACCAGCACGTCTTAGAAGAAAGGGGCAACTAATGGGATCGGGTGGTCAGGCTCGCTGACATGGTTGACACATGTCATCGGTTCCCAATTGCGCAGATCGATGCTCATGTTGTTGATCACTGGATTGTCTGGTCCAGACTCGATTATTTACAGACCGCCGCCATATGGCTGGAATATTGCTGAGTGCGACTCACTCACTCATTTTCGACATTTCTTTGACATTTGCTCAGGTAATTCATGTGATGTCATTTCAAATCATGCGATATCATTTGACCTAGAATCATTGATGTGATGCCGGGGATTAATCAGATTCAAATTAAGGAAGAAAACTATGCAGGTTTCACCTGTATTGTGCTCCACACCATGTTGTTGCTGTTTTCAGGAGATTTCGCATCCGAATATACTTTCCTCCTGTTATGTTGGAATATACGTTCAATGTCCATGTCTGATGGAAGTGTAGGAGCATTCGCCGTGCCTGTTCTAAAAGTGCCAGGAAGCACAAACATAAGGGAAATTTTAGAGTGACATTCGAAACTATGCACACGTACCTCTCAATTATAATTCCCCACACATCTTGCCTGATTTCCACGACATGACACCCATTTTATTATTAACGTCCTCAAACTCGAAAATCAAACCAAAACACCTCTGGGGTGAACGTTATCCCGCACTCGCAGCCTCTCGCTTGGTCGCTGAACGGAAGTATTTATAGTATGGGTAAACACGACGACATGGTTCGAGAGCGAAAAATCATGGATGAGCTATAAATTTGACACCCGATCAGACTTCAACAAAAAATAAACAATTTTTAAATTTCGCGGGAATGTAATGAACAGCGGACCAATGAGATCGCTTGAGAGGCTGCGAGTGCGGGATAACGTGTCTGCACGACAATCCAATATGGCAACTGCTGCTCCTTTACTCTATTAATATATAAGACGTGAGTGTATATCTATGGTCTATGTTTAACCTACAGTGCGATATCGCGTTCCTGATAATGCTTGTGATCAGCGCATGCTAGTGAATGATACTCCAACAACCTACGACCAAATTTGTTGTTTCTACCGTTGTCAGTCTTTGAGTCACGAGGAGAACGTCAGATAAACCCATATCTGTTGGGCTTAAATTTAACCCGTGATGGAAGTCTATATGCCAAGTATGTCGATGTACTCCTAGACATTTTAGACAATACTGACTCAATATCAACTGTGAGTGAGTGAGTTAGCACAATTCCAGCAACAACATGTCGGGGGACACCAGAAATGGGCTTCACACATTGTACCCATGATGCGTCAACGATTTAACCCCACTGCCTCAAAAATATCCCATGTTTTAAGAGACATCTTACCCAATATTGACCCAATATCAGAAGTTATATGTCTTAACAAACTGCATTACACTTTGTCAAAGTATCAGAGAAATATTAAGCACCGTAACATATCCACACATATTCAGGATGACATGTCTGGGAAAATAATAATGTGTCATTAGAATGGCGGTACAGAAACGTAGTTACAACAGTTGTATACTCTTCAAAAGTGTAGGGGGTAGTGGTATCCCGCTCTTGACATACGAACCCCATTTACATACATATTTCCAGGCCTTGTGTACCAACCATGTATATATCCCACTAATGACATACGAACCCCATTTACATACATATTTCCAGGCCTTGTGTACCAACCATGTATATCCCACTAATGACATACGAACCCCATTTACACACATCCTGTATAACCTGATAGAGACAAATGGGCCTCATACTGACTAATCCTGTATATACTCTAAAAAACGTAGGGGAACGTGAACTTTCAATTTGGATAGGAAGTGTAAACGTTAACAAATGTTTCAAGGACAGACATCTTATGAACGCACCACCATTTCCCTCTATTATCACCCCTAAACACAACGAATGATATGCACGTGCACAACGTAGTAACCCCATACACGTGCTTAGGGTCCTATTCTTGATTTTGACGTTTTTACAAGAAGGGAGAGAAATCACTTAGAACATTAATTCTGACAATCATCCTGCATCACGCATTTGTTAGTGTTTGTTTATAGTTGTTTGTTTTAAAATGAAATCGTATACACGTAAAGTACATGCCATACACTAATCATCTTTAAAAAGTGACTACATTCCAAATAACTGTGGCTGTAAGGAAGTGCAAATGGTGATGCACTCTCAAAACATTCAATAATATCATATCAACATGGGATCTAGGGGACGTTGATGGTAGCCCCAACTCCACATAATTGGGTATGGTATGTATGAATTATATGAGTATGTCCAGCTGTTCAACACAACCATGCACTTCGGGCTTTACCCGTATAGCTAGTTTGTGGCCTCAGAGTGGCAAGTGCTGCTCTCTGTTGACCTGGGGCACGTGTATACTGCACGTGAAACACACGTATCTGGCAGTATCCTTGGACATATGGAAACCTCATCACCTCTTGGATATATTGAGGTACATCACCTCTTGGACATATTGAGACTCATGACCTCTTGTATGGACATATTGAGACTCATCAGCTCCAGCACTTCGAGATTCCGACCATCCCCGTGGGCTCAGAGTGGTACGTGCTGCTTTCTGTTGACAAGTAAGCAGAAAGTATAGTATTCCCAGAAATTATTGAGAATCATGTTGCGTCATGTAACTCATTACGTTTATTAACTTCTGGCGTTTTACTTACATAAACATGTTAAAACATCACCCTTTTACAGTCTCAGTCTTGTTTAAGTACTTTGTAAGACCTCCTCGCTCAGCAATGCATGCCTGAATACGCCTAGGCACACTACCCATCAAAGTTTGTAGGTAATCGTGTGACAGGGTATCCCAATATTGGACCACCTCGGCCTTCATATCTTCAATATTTCTCAGTCCCTTTTGGTTTATTCTGTCCTTCATGACTCCCCACATATTCTCAATTGGGTTTAGGTCTGGGCTGTAACTGGGCCAGTCTAAAACGTGAACATTTTCGCCCGACAACCAGTTTTGTGGAGCGCGCAGTGTGTTTTGGGTCATTATCATGCTGGAAAATCCAATCATCTTCATACAATGTTTGTGCTGTCGGAAGAAGGTGACCATTTAGAATGTCAACGTATCTTTCTTTTGTCAAGTTTCCCGTGAAAACACACAATGGCGTCACTCCGCGAGCCGATATGCCACCCCACATGTGAAACTTCGGGCTATGTTTTGGTCGCTGGTAGACAGGTTTGACAGTATCTTTGGTCCAAATTTTCACACAATTAGGGAAAAGCCAAACGGATTTTCATGAGCCCGACACCAGTTTAAACGTTTTTCCTTTTGTGCATCTTTCATCAACGGCGAGGGAATTCCACATTTTTTCACCCAATTAAGTCTCTGTAATTCCTGCCTAACTGTTTCATTGCATACCTGAGTCGAGGACTTCCTCTGCTAATCATTTCATTTCTGATGTTCTCAACACTTTTCAATTTGCCCCTACTCACAATCTGCCCAAGTCTTCGGCGATCCACAACACTGAATTTCCTAGGCCGACCTGCCCCTGCTTTGTGCTCTATCCCGGTTCCTGTTTGAATATTCTTCAAAGTTCTTTATACCGTAGACAGAGGAATACCATGTCTACAAGCTAACACTTTAGCATCAGCCTCACCCCTTTCAAAATCATCTAGAATGAGCTTTCTTTTCTCTCTTGCTGTAAATTCTGCCATGTCAACACAGGAAGCCGTCTGCTCAGACAAGGGAGATAATTCTTGACGTAATGAGCTGCCTTCTAAGCCTTCAAGAGTTGTCTCCCTTATTTAGTATGCTTAGTGCATAGTGAAAGCCCTTTTTCCAATCTTAGCATCATTAGAAAAAAAACAAAGATTTTCTCAATAATTTCTGGGAACACTGTATTTGTGGCAGCTATTTCGTAAAACTGATCTTGGACCTCAGAGGTGTCTCAAAATCCTTAGAAAATGAACAACGCAATTTTCACCTCAATATCAAACAAAACAAAGTTTAGTATAAAACATTTGGTAGCCTTGAAGTGTTTTCTAGTCAAATATGTCCAAGGGTAGGTGATGGCATAACAATGATTAGTATGTTCCATTTTGTTTAAAGAAAGGATGTTTATGTTTGTTTTTTCTGATCATACTTACATGCATAAACTAAAATCGCATTTCTCGTCATGAACCTGATACCGGGACATTGAATCTTTCAGAATATAGAGGTGTAACACTAACATATTTGCAGTTAACGTGGAGCGCTGAAAATAGCAGACGGAAATACTATTATCCTGCAGCTGGTTACATATCATGACGTCAGCTATGGACTTCAGAGAGTACAGTAATGTGAAACTAAAATCTGTGAAATCTACATAGCTATCACATGAAAAGTTGTCTCACTGGGACAAACTGGAGCTCACAGCCGTCGGGACAACCTTTCAACTGCAGCTGTCTGTTCAATAAAACACCCTGGACCCTTCCGTACACTACAAGAGCTACAAGTGTTTTCGATTAATTGCAGTACAAATAATACACAGTGAGTGAAACATTTCCACGGGTAGGTTCACTGCCTAATTATAATGTGAAAGTAGGGTGTCATTTATACAGAGCTTCTTGAAAGTTTCTTCTAGTCTTTGATTGTCGGTTTTACACAGGAAATGTTCATGCATTACCAATGGGTGATTTTCATTAACGAAATGGTTAGTTATATAAAGGAACTGATCTCCGTTATGTGTGATATTGGTCAGGAATACCATTATATGGTTGTATGTTCATTCTTCAGACAGAATATGGTAAAACTTCTTCAGACAGAATATGGTAAAACTTCAAGGTCCCATATAGTGTGCTACATAGCTCCTGGACATAAATATGAAAAATATAGCATTATTAAACCCTCCAGCCTTGATCCGTGAAGGTCTTGGGTAAAATTATGCCTTCAGCAACCCATGCTTGCCATAAAAGGCGACTATGCTTGTCGTCACAGGCGACTAACAGGATCGGGTGGTCAGGCTCGGTGACTTGGGTGACACATGTCATCGGTTCGAAAATGCGCAGGTCGATGGTCACTGAATTGTCTGGTCCAGACTCGATTATTTACAGACCGCCGCCATATGGGTGGAATATTGCTGAGTGCGGCGTAAAACTAAACTCATTCACTTAGGAAATCTTGGGGAACCCACCTGCAACCTCTCAATGATCAGTGTTGCGGTAAATGATTCAAAAGCTGCCATTTTGGCTATAATGCAGCTTTCGTATCATGCTGCTTTTGAACCTGTGCTGGCAGTTTGTCCTATGATCCTCATTGTAATAACACTGTACTGTTTGGTCTTAATTTGTAAAATTTTCTAAAACCACAATGCAGTTGGTAATTATGCCACATTGCATTGTTGTATGTTGGTGGTATCAAGGACTGATTTCCTGCATTAATATCAACAGGTGTATCAACGAGTACTACAGTGTCCCAGAAGTACCCAAAACGGAGTTTTTTTAAATTGTACCCCAACGCCACTCCATTAACCCAACCAAGGAAAGGAAAACAAATATGGAAAAAACTCTGAACACTGCCATGTCTCTCCTCTGACGCTAAACTTCAGAGAGATCAAAACAATTACGTTACTAGCGTTGTGAATATGGAGGGAGTTGACTTAGATTAACCTAAATGTTCTACTGAAACACTGAGAAGAAACCATTATAATTAAAAAACAAACGAAGAAGGAAATAATTTGAAAAAACACACACACAAACATCAACGCCACCTAATCACAGCTGAAACTCACAGTTAACCAAAACAAAAAACCTCCAAGAAAGCAGTGCCTTGCAACATATGTCATATTTGGGATTTCACTTTCTCAGTAAAGTACAAAATCTAGTACTTTTTGGCTGAGTCCCATCCGGGATTCGAACCTGCACCCTCAGAGTCAGGCACCTAATCGCCAGCACACAAAGTCAGCCGCCTAGCCCGCCAACTGTGCCTTGGTAGAAACAATCATATGTTCAATTATTGTCAGTGGTACTTACATTTTCACACTTATGCAAGGATTTACTGAAATCACAACCTTTTTTCTGCTTTATATAATGTTTTTGTTGTTCCCAAGAGTACATCATTGAAACACAAATGTACGTTTGTAAAGTTTGGTTGTTCAAAAGTACCCCAAAATTAACATTTCACATAAACATTGACCGAAAATAGAGTCAAATTTCCATTATTAAGTTGGAAATATAGATCTCTACTTTCTGTCGGAAAACAAGTAGTTTAACATCCTTCAAACCATTTCTATACGAAATAAAAGTCTTATTCCAATCAAAAGTAATATTACCGAACGATTTTTGCCATTTAAGATATATTTTAAGTAAATCTAGATCGGAAGCCATGGTGTCATAAAACAATTCTTGCATGATTTCAATAAATTCAAGTGACACTCAGTTATGAGTAAATAGAAAACTGGGATGTTTCTAAAGTGTCTTATATTATATTTCCAAGAATCAGGAAGTATATTCAAAACACATACAAATAGTCCAGGTATGTGCCTTTAATGTCATACATTTCCTTTACCTTGTCAAAGGATACAAAACCACATGGGTCCTTAATTGTGCCCAGTGTTTATTGTAATGTGTTGGATTTCTTAAATTATGGTTAAACGATAGTGGTCGGGCTAGTATTTCGTAAATATTACTCGCATCACTCTTTTTAGAATATTTGTTCCAAGATTTCAAAACATACCTCCAATAAGGGTTATCGATGTGTGTTACATGATCAACATTTGCACCAGACTTTAGACTGACATCGAAAGGAATACTGTAGGGTTTGCAACTGTTGTTTTTCTACAGTATGATCTCGGGTTAACTAGTTTCAAAGCTTCACAAAGCTTCACAGTGTCAACCATCATTAGAGCATCATTTTTTTTGTATACTCTTTTCAAATTGTGCCTTTTGATTTTATCAGGTTTGTCATTCCATATGAATTTTCCAATGAAGTAATGAAGTCCTTAGGGGCACTAGGCAAAGTATTGGACATATGAACAAGTTCTGGCAAAGTCAAAGTTTTTATGACAGTTATTTTACCAAACACTGTCAAGTGTCCTTTCCTTCATTGTGAAAGCAGTCTGTTTATCTCGTCTAGTCTTTTTCTTGTATTGATTACCCACAGACTGTTAAGATCCTTGCGGAAGAATTTAATTCCCAAGACTTCAAACACACCATTTTGCCATTCTGTTTTCATATCTTTAAATAGTATGCCCATAGTATTTATTTTTGAGCCAGTTCATATTGCTTTTGTTTAATCCTGAAATTTTATAAAATGCATTAATTTCATCAATAGCAGTCTGTAAGTTTTGTTCATTTCCGTCTAGAATGAGTTCCGTATCATCTGCATATTGGTTCAATTTATACTCATTATTGTCAATAACAGTACCTTTTATGTTCTCATTATTTCTAATCATACAACCAAGTATTTCGGCGACAAAGAGGTACGGTGACAGAGGGTCCCCTTGCCTGCATCCGCGTTCATTTACGAAACATCAGAGAGTTTACCATGTTGGATGGTACATGATGTTGTTTCATAAGTAAGTATATTTATTCAACGAGTGATTTCAGGCCCAAAGCCAAATTTAGCTAGACCAATATTCAAGAAGTCTTTGGACACTGTAATCTTCTCAAAATCTATTATGAAAATTAGACCTGGCATGTTTCTGTTCTTAGTTTCACACATAATGTCAAAGTAATTTTGTGTTTTCACTAAGAGTTGAAGCCACAGTTTGTTGCCTCGTAAGGTTCAGCGGTTAAAGGCTCCGTTACTTCATTATTTTAACGAAGAAACGTTGAAAGATTCATCAGTTTCGCTCAAGATGGCTTTCAGTCACGACTGTATCAATTAAGAATCTGGTTGCATAATTGTTTCAATGTAACATGCTATTAAAACAGTTCTTGCGATATATAATCTGCTTCAATATATGCTCAGCTTCTTTACCTGTGTATGTTGGAAGTTACTATGAACTACGTCACTATGAGGGTGTTCAAAAAATGATTGGGAGTTTAAACATTCTTGTTTTGCTTATGACGCACTGACTGTATACTTTTATAAAATATATATCTCATAGTGTTGATCACGGGATTGTCTGGTCCAGATTCTATTGGCTGCAGACCGCGTAGTACAGATGAATAAAGCTGAAAGCAGAGCTTTACTGCGAAATATTTCAGTCACGACAAGGGTCCGTCTGGTAGCCTAGTGATTAAAGTGTTCGCTCGTCAAACCGAAGGCCCTGGTTCGATTCTCCACATGTGCACAATGTGTGAAGCCCATTTCTGGTGCTCCCCGCTGTGATATTGCTAACATATTGACAAAAAATAACTCACTCACATCAAGTCAAGTGATCAATGTTTATCAGCAAAAAGCGTCCATCCCAGGGGACCGAGACAAATATGGATCACTTTTAATCTTCCACCAGGCAAACAATGTGATGAATAAACTGGACGCCTACAGACAGAGCCAAAGCGCACCCCTATGCATTGTTTGGTAAGTTACAATGAATTTATACATTTAATCTTGCTGGGTCGATAGGCTTTTAAGCTAACTGATTGATTGATTTAGGGGTGTGTGCTAAACATGGACCCTAACGATGCACTTTATAGCACACGTCAGTTTATGAGAGCACTCATATTTCAAATATACTTTATATTTCGGTTTTGACGTAACTTTTAGGATTAAATGAATTAGAAATAGGAATTCATATACGTGCATTACATTGGACACGTCAGCCATTTTCATGCCGCTTCGACCAACGTATTTAATTTATTAGCAGTGCTGTCACCAGATATATCTCCGTTCCTTTGTGCGATCTACATTACCCTCACAATGTTCCCTAGAATACTTTTCTGTCACAAAATCTCCAGATGGTATTTTGAAAGCATGCCATTCGACATATGACGCCTGATGTCAACAACCGTTTTCAGTTCGGGCCAAATTAGCTCATTTCACAACACACAGTATGTTGTAGATTTCGAAATTGGAGTTATTCGGCAATTCTCCGTCCATTAAAATCTCGAGACACCAAGTCTACCCACAACCTTCGTAATGTCCGTTTCATCGTTTCATATGCCCATATCTTTTTGTTTTACAACGGGGCATTAGGTACCTGTAGGTAAAAGATGGTATTAAAAAAATAATAAACATGGCTTGGAGCAGAGCAAATTCTCTCAGCGAGGTCAAGAAAACGGGAATTAAAAAGAGAAGATCCGAAAAAGACACCCCAGAAATTTTACTTACCATTAAAAGGATTTTGTTAAAGTAGGCTTTGCTTTATAGCTGTAATATAATGTCTAGTGTGGCATAAGCCTTAACTCAATCATTCACTCCGTCTTTGCCATGTTTTTCGGTGCTTTCTCAGAGGTCTGTCCGTGATATGAAGACTTCCTAAAAAATGAAACCATTCTTTTGAACTCTTCTTAGACATATCCATGACGGACACTTCAACCACTTTAAATTCTTCTATAGATGTATGCAGTGAAATCAGTTTAATATGTCTGAATATATACTTCTCTTTCACAAATGCAACTGGCACGTTTCAGAGAACACACTTCATTGATGTGAACCTCACATGCGACATTTCACTGTTGCAGCCAGAGCACCAAGCAAACAGTTTAGTGACTATTCGCCGGACTCATCTGTGACCCCGTCAGCTAACCGACTGAGCTAAGTCCACACTATTGCACAAAATACAAATAAACCTGGTCTTTCCTTGTACGTTACGGAAATAAACGGAAAGATTCGAAGTTACAGTTACGAAGGTTACGGGTAGACTTGGTGTCGCGTGAATTTAATCTACGGAGAATTGCCGAATAGCTCCAATTTCGCAATCTACACTACTCGCTCACCAGCATACAACAAGGCAATATGGCATAATTACCAACAGCATTGTGATTTTAGATAATTCTACAAATTGAAACCAAACACTACAATTTTATCAAAATGGGGGTATAGCACAGACTGGCAGCACAAGTTTGAACGCAGCATAATGCTAAAGAAGCGTTATAGCCACAATGACAGCCATTGAATTATTCACTGCATAATTGGTCAACTAGACCTGGGCTGAGTATATAAGGTAAGAAGATCGCTATGTACAATATTTCTCTACGTATTGCTCCCCTTCGTGTAACGTGGGCTGGAATTTGAGGTGACAGACGAGAGCGATCTCCCTTTATGTAATTACGAAAAAGACTCCACCTCCCTTGGTCAGGAAATAATGGGAAGGTCCTTACAGATGCAGTATTCAATAGTACTTCCCAAACGCTGTCTACATAAAGCATAAGTCTGTTAATATAAAGCACAACATTGTCCCTTGCTGAGTGCTAACCAGTGCAACACAATACATGGAACACTGTTACACAGTGAACAACATTGACATAACAACGGTGATACGCAGGTTTAACTGCATCACTTCATAGCTCGCCATTGTGTTTCCAAGGACTCCAGCACGGCTGGATAACAATAAAAGTAGACGTCGCATCGACCAATATCTTGAACATTTTGTCATTTAATGATGTCAGCTAAAACATGACTATGACATTGTGACATGACATTTTAGTAACCAGTTGTGTGAGTTATGCCGCTTTCAGCAATAGATCAGCTATATTGAAACACGAGAAATGGGCCTCGTACATTGTACCCACAAAGAAAATCCAACTCGGGGCTTCGTCGTGACGCTCGAACGCTTTTGAGCATAAGGTTACCTCACCGTGGAAAAGACAGGACATTTGAAACGTCAGCACCAGAGAAGACAGTATCTCTTGGATTAAAAGATAAAATAGTACAGACTGTTTTGTGGGTAGATTATTGAAAATCTTCTTCTAAGTGAGGCAGAGTGTATGCAAATAGTAATCATGTAAGTCGGAATGGATTGTTGAAGGTTTTCAGAATGCGATGTTAGGATGTGATGTTGGAAAGTTACGTTGGTATATTTGATTATATAGTGTTATATGGGAACATGATGTTGGGTTGAATTGCTGAAGGTTGTCAGAATGGAGTGTTAGGATGTGCTGTTGCAAAGTTGCGTTGGAATAATACAGTTTTATGTGGGAATGTGCTGTTTGATTGTGAGTAAGTGAGTGAGTTAATATTTAACATCACATCGGCAATATTTCAGCCATATCGTGACGGGAACATAACACTGAAATGGAAGATATGTGGATCATAAAAACCTGTCGACAAAGGACAGTAAAACAACTAGAATATCACAGAAAAAAATGTAAAACTAGTAATTATACCTAAAACAGTTTATCTATAGAGGGCAATACAATATAAAATTGGCCTATAGATTGCCAACAACTGAAGGTAGATCACCATACTAGGGACCATGGGGACTTACAGTACTTTTGCTACCTGCATGGACCCTAGCTGGATTTACATCATCCCCTCAGCCGTCAGCAATTTGGGAAATCTAGCCATACAATAAAAAGACACGTATTCTATGATTAAAAACGTGGAAGGTTTGAATTTACTTTGAATGTTTGTGGACTTACGTACCCTCCCAGGAAACAATAGTTTTACAGTAGTTCAACCCACTTTGAGGATACAGCTACTAACAAGCACGGTTGTGAATTTAAACTTCCAATAATAACATATTTATCTATGTACAATTCAGTTAATAAATCTAATTCTTTTAAAATTGCAATGATTGAATGAGAACTTGTATTATTAAAATATCCTACATAGTTCGTGAATTGAAATACTGATCCCTTGTGATGGAATACTCAACACAGTCAAGCAGGATATGCTTGACTGTGATTCTTTCATCATAAGGGATGCAAAACGGAGGATCGTCACATTTAAGCAAATATTTATGTGTAAATCTTGTGTGGCCAATACGACATCGTCGTAAAATAACCTCTTCAAATCTGGACTGACAGCCCAAGTAGGTGTAACCAATATACGGTTTTATTTCATGTAATTTATTTATATCTACTTGGGTGTCCCACTTCTTCTGCATCAGATCACGGATGTAAGTTCTAATGCTAGCTTTGTAATCAGAGTATGGAATAAGAAGTGGTGTCACAGATTTGTTGAATGCTGCTTTGGCAGCAAGATCGGCCATCATTTTACCAGAAATGCCTACGTGGTTGGGCAACCAACAACAGACGATGACGTACTGGCCAGTACAGTTCAATAATTTCTATTAAAAGTGGATGTTTACATGATAAATTTTTAATCGCCTGAAGACAAGAAAGGGAGTCTGAATAGATTATGTATGGTTTATTGCCAATTGCCAAGGAGGAGACGGGATATACTTTCCAGTTCAATGACGGCAGAAGAAATAAATGGCTTAATTCTGTGCCCTAGAGGCGGAACAAGAGAAGACTTCTTATACAAATCCTCATAAAGCGGATTGAACTCACAGTTATAGGCAGGGTTAGATACATTAGAATATAATTTAGTAATGTACTGTAAGGACAATTTTATACGACGTTGTGTAAGGGATGGTTCATCGGCCTCAACGTAGAGACTATCAATAGGTGAAGTTCTGAAAGACCCAAGCCAGTCTTAAGCCTTGATGGTGGACAGAATCAAGAAGTTTAAGGTTGCTTTTGCAGGCTCCACCATATACGATGAAGCCATAATCAAGTTCAGATCATACTAATGATCTGTATAAGTGAAAGAGGGAAGCTTGATCCCCTCTCAACTTTGAATTTGAAACAACTTTCAACAAATCTAGTGCCGTCAGGCATTTAGCTTTAAGGGATTTAATGTGGGGTAAGAAGGTTAAATGAGAATCGAAAATTAAACCAAACAACAGTAGTAAAGATTTTGATGAATAAAAAACCGCTAACCGTTGGAAGTACTATTTTTAGCGCGTGGGTGGGTGAACGGGTTCTAAAAACTTGTAAAACTGGTTTTTCAACCGGATGGCGCCGGTTCGGACTTATTATTAGTACGAGGCGTGGGGTGGAAAATGGTTGTAAAAACTTGTAAAACTGGTTAATAAACCTGTAAAACCGGTTTCACAATTTAAAAAAAAATAATTAAAAAATGGCACCAGAATCAACCTCGACCAGCTTATAAATTCTGAAGTGGAGGGATTTTGTACTTCACACTGACACACCCTCCTTCTAGTGCGTGTACAGACCTGTCTGTTCTCAAGGTAAGAAATCACGTGTATGTTACATCTATGTTCTTCAGTAAAAATGTTTTAATGCACTGGGTTTAATGCCGTGAGAAATAAATTGGAATTAATCTTACATGTCAATTCTTCATATTTTATTGTTATTGTAGGATAGAATACTTTAGTCAGGAAATCCTTCATTTTCTTCACATTTTTTTCTTCTTTCTTTTTCAGTTGTATCACCTTATTATCCATCTTCCATTATCACCATGTCTACTACTGCTGTGAAGCGGAAGTCCACGGAACCTGCTTCTGTTGACACCAAAGTGTTCAAACCCAATGTTGTTACCGTCACTAAGGAATCTCTCTTGAAAAAGTTGCAAGATGACGGCACCCTAAAGGAAGAATCGATGGCGACTCGTTGCAAGGTCAGCGAACTCCCTCGGGACCTGCTCATGCAGATAGTGTCCTTCCAGACGGTTACAGTTCGCGACGAACAGCTCTGGAAAGTCGTTTTAAGTCCTGTCTTGAAAAAGAAAGATAGTGTGGATTATGATATATTGTTGTCAACACAGTACACCCAAGCTGTCAACGAATCCACTCATCTCATATTTCACGGACAGTCCAAGTCCAAGGCGGGCAGGTACTTTAACAAGATAAGATTCTTCAACTGTCTCGAAGAGAGTTTGAACGAAGAACACGGCCAGCACCAGCAAGGACAGGAGCAACAGAAGGAACATCAACTAAAAGCTGCATCATCTGCAACGACTACATCTCCTGATGAGGATGACACCACAGATGATGAGGTCTTTTTGGTATCATCCCAGGCTTTGTAATCAGCTTAGAAAGACAGACTAGGGAGGTGAGTAATATATCCTGTTACTGGGTACATGTGGTATATATATATATATATATATATATATATATATATATATATATATATATATATATATATATATATATATATATAATCACTTGTTTTAGCCTTGTCAAATCAGTTTTGAGGGTAAACAATTGGTGTGTGACTTCAGAGACTAATCTTTATGCAATTGTTTCCCTTGAATTATTAAACGATGCACCAGTTGTCATTTGTAAACAATTACACCACAGAAATGATATTTTTCCATTTTTGGTTTCTTCTTTTTCAGATTCTTCTCTGACTATTCCCAATCGATTTTGATCAATACAAACGCGTGTATTTTCTTTGATCTTGTTTATCATTAAAAGAGAGCGATATCTATTATTGGTTTTTGTTCTACATTTCATGTGTATTTTAGAGAATACAACATTCTTGTTGTAATTTCCAACGTGTTCAACATATGGGAAAATCTTATACCACCTAAGGTATAGTCTTGAACGCAGGAAAATTAAGTCACAATTTTAGTTTATGATCCGTCTTTGATCATGCAAACCTTTTATAGGTTATTACGTTTTATGTTAACCATTTGCACGACATAAGAAAAGGCTTGTCCTGATTCATTGTCATAGCGAGACGAGACTCTTTCATTCATGACCGTAATATAGAAATCTCTATCTGCTTCGAGGACAAGGTTTCTGAAATTAGGACTACCTTTGACCCCACCTCCCGCGTCTCTCTACTCCCTCGCTTGTACACGGGATCAGTCCATATTATGGATTTCTGCTTACGTAAGTAACAACTTGTCTTGCTACTGGTCCAAAGCATTTCTCCACGATGTCATGTAGTTTGGTAACGTATCAGAGTTTCGCTTCCCCGTTCATGTTCATTATAAACACTCCCGATAATCATGTGATCATAATAGGAAAACTGACGTCGATGAGAAATACTTTTGACTCGAAACCATAGTTAAGTAGAAAATATTATCTTCATTGCAATGAGATGACACCAACCATCTGTGATCATATGCACATATAATGCACAAACACAGGTTCAGTGTAAACACTTGGTCGAGAACGTCTACTCAACCCTTGCTCAAACCAGCTCATCTATGTATCGTGAATCTGTATAAACCAGCACCCCACAAAATCTCGTTTAGACAAGACGTCAGATTAGACAGTGACTGACATTTACACTCATCAAATCTGTGCCTTTTTTTGATCTTTCGTAATATTGAGCAACAAATTGCATCAATGTTGATCACCAGGAACCCATGCTTGCTGTGACAGGCGACTCGGCTTGTCGTAAGAGGCGACAAACGGGATCGGGTGGTCAGGCTCGCCGACTTGGTTGACTCATGTCATCGGTTCCCAATTGCACAGATGGATTCTCATGCAGTTGATCACTGGACTGTCTGTTCCAGACTCGATTATTTACAGACCGTCGCCATATGGCTGGAATATTGCTGAGTGCAACGTAAAACTGTAATCACTCACTCACTCACTCTGAGTGCGACGTAGAACTGTCTCACTCACTCACTATAAGCAGACTATCTTCTTGTTTAGACAGGAATGCGAGGGCTTGGTCTGTCTCATAAAGTTTGAAGTCAATGAAATATAGTGTCAAAAATTTACACACTAGAAAACACACACATCATCCTTAAAAGTGTTACACGTTGGAAACATTTATTTTGTTCTTTAAACACATGGATAATATGTACGAAGAATCCCTCCTGCCTCCTGCTTTGTAATGAAATTAAAAATAGTCCTCCTGCTTTGTAATGAAATTAAAATAGTCATCCTGTTTTATAATGAAATTAGTATTCTCTTTGGTTTTGTAAACCTCTCAGTCACAAAGATTGGAACACATATATAATCTGAGAAATGTCAGTTTTATGGGATGAGAGTCCTTTTATCCCTGTTACTCCTCCTGAGGTTCCTGTCACTCCTCCTGAGGCTAACAGTAGCTGGTGGCACCAACGCAAGCTTCCGTCGTCGTCCGCTTCCTTTTCCTAACACCACCTTAGGAATCACAGTTTGTTCAAGAAGTAGTTCTTGGGTGTTAACGTTGGAAGCGATGCCCGAGTCCGCCGGTGGCGCCGTCGAAGGTGAAGCGTTACCACCATCATCATCATCGACAACGTCGATCACATCATTCCTCCCCATGGGTGAGGAGACTTTGCCAACGGAGGAGAGGGGTGAAGAGGGAAGGGGTATGGAGGATTCATGAACCATGTCTACATTAGCGAGGGAAGCAGAAGCAGCAGCAGCAGTACTTGGGTGAGAAGGGTCAATGTCATTGGGAAGTGGCAGGAGGCTAGTAGTATTGATAATGGTCGAGGGTAAACTCTTGAAGTCGGGGTGAGGAAGGAGCGAGGAAGAGATGGGGGTGGACATGAGAGGAAATAAACTCGCTTCCGAGATTACCGGTGGTAACAAGCCTAGTGGTGTTCGAGTACTACTTGTCGTGGTCAACGTGTCGGCAGGGATGCCAGTTGGTGTAGTTGAAAGTGTAGGGATGAATGACAGAGGGTTGGATACAGTCATCATCGGGCGGGGGGTTGCTTGACATAGGATGGGTTGAGAAATACTCGGTCGACGTTGTCGAGGGGCAGGAGGAGGAGGTGGTGCATGAGGTAGCTCGTAAGCATGGTCGGGTTGATGTTTTCTACGACATCCTGTATCGGAAAACAACAACAATTAGTGCTGTGGCTACCATGATAACAATCAATCCGAGAATACCTCGGATGAGTGGTAACAGCTCGTCTGCAAGAAGAAGAAAGAAAGAAAGATAGAGCGATAGATAAAATAAAAGACACTATATATATATAAATATACATACACACACACACACACATATATATATATATATATATATATATATATATATATATATATATATATATATATTAAAAATCAAACATAACTTTCAGCAGTGGTGGTTGATTTATAAATTGGATTATGAATACGATGAACTTTATTACTTTGTCTGTATTTTTTACACTTTCCATAGAGAAAATACAAAATGATTATCAAAGCAATGACGATCAATGTACCTGTTACGCTTCCAACTATAGCATGTTGATCGTCATCGTAGTCGTAGTCGTCGTAATCACCATCACCATCATTATGTTTAGTTACAGATTCAGAGACTGGAATAGATACGTTTGGCCAAGCAGATAATGTAGCAGTTTCAGTGCTGTTAGGATTAGTAGTTATATTAGTTTTGGGTGTAGAAGAAGAAATACTAACTACAAGAGTAACATTTTTAGCATTGTTATTAGTAGTATCAGTAGCAGGCACAGTAGTAGTAGTAGTAGTAGTAGCAGCAGCAACAGCAGTAGTAGTAGTAGTAGCAGTAGTAGTAGCAGCAGTAGTAGTAGTTACTGTAGTAGTAGCAGCAGTAGTAAAACTAGTAGTAGTGGTGGTGGTAGGAGGAGAAGTATTAGTACTGGTAGTTGTGGAAGTAGTAGTTGTGGGAGCAGCAGCAGTAGTAGTAGCACCAGTAAAGTATATTTGACTAGCATAAGCAACAGAAGAGTAACGAGAAGTAGTGATATCATTTGTTAGGACATTATCTGAAAATAACGAAAACAAAAGAACCAGTATATATATTACTGTGAAATATGCCATTGAGAAAAATAAAACGCATTGACATTAATTTACTGGACAGCAAAATCTATCAATCTACCTATCGATCTATCTATCTATCAGAACATACAGGTACATCGTACAGTGATCGAACTTGTTTACCCTAAGGTCAAGATGGAAAGAGACGGAGAAAGCCGATTGCCACAGCGTGTTGTTGAAAGACATTTTATCTAAATACGATAGATTTGAGCGTATCGTTTAGCTACTTACTTCATTAGTGATCGGGTATCATAGTGAATGTTGTGATCAATAGTAGTTTAGCAACCGAATTACCTTGACAAAGGTGACCGTTCACTTCAAGCACTCGCCCCAGTGTTTGTCCTCCATATATGTCTTCACATGAGGCGGCTTGTCCAATTACGATCTAGAATGAATGAATGAATGAATGAATGAATGTTGGTTATCATAAGTTTACAACTTGGTACATCATGAATCGTTTAATGTAATTAATGTAATGGCACAGTCTCTCGTGTACAGTAAACTTTATGGGAATTTTTTAAGAAACTTAACTGAATCTTTTCTAATGTTTGGTTAGCGCTCCTTATTGCTTATTCTTATACCAGCTATAGAGTCGTACCCCCACCCCCCAAAAAAATAGTATTCGACACTTGAAGTCATTTCCATAGACTTAGACTTACATGCTATCTCAGAGTAGAATAAATAATTTTCTTGAATTATGTTTGTGCGATCCTGCGATTTTGTACGTTTGTGAGAAATCGTCTTACCTAGAATTGCTTAATTCGTTTTATTCGTGTGTCCTACGTTAAATAGCGAGCGGAGAATTATGTGCGCCAAGCAGAGATGATTTACCTGTCAAATTTGATAAAGATCCATCGTAAACTCATTTCATAAAAACATATTACCTCACTCAGAAATAACATGTACGTTTATAGAAATGGCGTGCCGCATATACCTTTTTTAGGACGACTCTGAATATCTAAAATGCTAAGAATGTACAGTCTAGTATTTTGGTTCCGCTAATATGAAAATGAACAGAATGATGCACCAAGTATATGCTTTGTACTCGGCATATGAGTTAGAAATCACAATACATATATGCATATATTATATAATGATGGATTATTGGTTACCAGGATATTAAAAATTGCACCCATCAGCGGACTGAAACAAAAATGTAAATAGTATTGGGTTTATTGGTTTGCTTTTTTTTTTTACCTTCAAATCCGGAAAAAGATCCAGGTTAATGTTTAGAGTATCATCTCGTCCCCGAAGATGTAGATTGTATACATTTCTGTATACGTGGCCATGTAAATGAATGTACTGGTGTCCACCCTGAGGACACCAGAGTGTCACTCCCCTGACTCTACATTTTCGAGAAATGTAACTGGTCTGAGAACACACTATGGGGAGTGCTAACCAAATGGTTAACAATATCTTCGTCATGACTTGGCGTGCAGAAATGAAGTGACATAAATGATGACTGCTATGCACTTAAATACTCCCATTAACTCCACCCCGTGTCAATCACGGGTACCTCTCCCTCACCCCACCCCACCCCAACAACAACAACTAAAAACCCCGTTTGATGTATTACTTCGCCGCGTGAGAGCTCTTTTCTGTTTTATGTCATCTCGTCGACAACACCCCCCATCCCCCATCCCCCACCCCCACCCCCACCCCCAACCTGGTCGCTTTGAATTAGCGTTTAATGTGCACATGGTTAGACATTGTTTACTTAATAAGATAATTCATGAACGATGTCAAATAAGTGTTACACATTTAACTCATAAAACAACCCCCTCTGTCAGATGAGATATTCTTTGTCTACATATTGACACGAACATTATATAAGGGGAGATTTGTGAATAGTCAATGAATCTAAAATTTGTTAATTTCGTTTGATTTATGTACAGTAATACTTGTAAGTATTCGTCATCTCGGGTTTTGTTTATGTTTTTTTTTATTTTTTTTTTATGTTAGTTTCTAGGAGAGATAATTTCCTATCGTAAATGTACTGTACTTTTGGAGATGTACCATTTAGAAAACAAAATAAGAAGAATCCATAAAAAAAATGGATTGTAGTATGAGTGAAGATATGAAAGATATACTTGCAGGCTTATTTGAGGTCTTCGTATTCTCTCTCGAAATCTGTGATCATCATCGTGCAGTATGATGTGTAGCACGTCCTGACGAGTTCCTTCATGTCGGTAATGTCAAGCATTGCAATTGTATTGCAACCTTGCTTTTGAATTTGCAACGATTGCAAGACACGATCCAAAGTGAAAACCGTATCTCCCCTGGAAAGTGTAATTTGTCCAACGAATGGCCAGGTGTTCGTAAGGTTGCTGTTAGAACTTTCGAACAGCTTGATTTCATTGAGGAAGTACCTCATTACTTTGGGGAGAGAATTCGAAACATTCTCATCCAGAAGCATATCACTGGACATATCCTGACCCAAAAGCACTTGAAATCTAGTTTTGTTGTGATTGAAAATCACCTTAAAAGAACCCAACATGACTGTATACCGAAAACAAAATAAATTGGAAAATGAAGGAAAAAACGAGGGAGGCTCGTATCTTAAAACTTAAAAATTTGTTCCGACTTATATACAAAGTTGATTTCCTGTTCGTGATTACTAATGTTTGGTTATGACGTCGTGTTGGAAAACGTGAAGGCGTTATATTCTTTGTAAAAAATGTAAAGTTTGTACATTGATCAAAACTAGTGTGATGTAATAATTTTTCATTTAATCTCGTTTCAATGATCACCACCTACGAAGATATGAGATGTGGAGATTTTTTGTTTGTTTGGCTATTGAACCGCTTACAACCCCCTCCATATTAATCACTCTGGTCATACAGCTTACCGAGCTTGCACATATCATCACATGCATCACTGTGTAGGTTTGTGCAAATATCTGCGTCTCATCTTTCAATTCTCGAAATTCACCGTCTCTCACCCCACATTCTTTCCAGCCTCTCCTTGCTATTATCTTTTCACCTCGCCCGTATGAGCCCTGGGCGAACGGGTTCTTTTTTATTTACTTTATACACTGAAGGTTGAAAAAAACACACCGTCGACTCATGTTCAGAAAGTTTATGTCACATTCTCTAAGTGGTGTTTCGTTATAACGCATTGAGGTGAGGCATGGGTCAAACAGCAACGGAGATGTGTGGATAGTGTCTTATAAGGAGTACAGAGTGGAATCATGGTAGTTATGTGTTACCTTGTCTTGGTTGAAAAATGGATTTTAAACTTGCTCGTCTTGTTTTCTTTAACCTCCCATTTGTTAAACTTATATTTGATAATTATGTATACAATAAAGATATAAAAAAGTCACTCTTAGCTACTCTTCCCTGTAGCAAGAAATAGAAATGGCTGTGTGCATGTGTAAGTGTTACGTCAGTACTCTATACCACACGACTAAATGTAGTCACTGTTAATCATCCCAAGTTGTGTGATGTGCACATGAAATGTCAGAGCGTGCTGAAAGTGTTAGCGTGGTATATTTATATGTTATGATTTACTATTTTTACTACTGACTCTTGATTCATTGAGATAAATGAATAAATTTTCAATACACAGGTTGATTCGGTTACCCGGATTCCTCGCTGTCCGGACGATTTCCGAGTGTGACCAATATGTCCGGATAAACGGGGTTGTAATAAGGTTTGACCTTTGATTGCTTGTCTCGGTACAACTGGGTTGTGATAGAATGATAAAACCTAGACGAATAATGATATATACAGTGTGTATGTACTTTACATGAATACCACTTGGGAAAATAACAAAACAAACAAAACAAACCCAGGCAAACATTCAGAAAACGTGGGGTTTTCTTTTTTATTTTTTTATTTGCTACAATGATACAATATTTCCGGGTATACCGAGTTCTGATTTGCGTTTCATATACAGTCTTGTTGCACGCTTTTTTCCAACATTTCTCTGCTGATGTCTTCTCACGAGATCTTTTGGTACACCTAATCCGTATAACATTTGACGAAATTCTCTATAACCAATTGGTCTCTTAAGAGAGGGCATAATAAGGTAACGAATCAATTTCACGAGGTTTGAACCTCGAGACAATGTTCCGTCTGGTAACACAATTTCCAAAGTATGTCTCACTGTCAATTCACCTGACTTGATTTTACTCTTGAGAAACAGCCAAAGAGCCATTAATTTTCCCATGGTTCTTTTCGAAGTAATGTTCTTGAGAAGAAGATCGGGAACTCTTAACAAAAATTCACTGTTTACAGGTGTCTGACTGTGGTTCTGGTCATTGGATGAAGTAGTGTTTTTTCTAGCGCCCTGGACATCATCATCATCATTATCATCATCATTTGATTCGACATTCGCTGTCTGATGAGAGGCTGTCTGGTTCGCTGTCGATGTCGCTGTCAGACGACTCGCTGAGGCTGTCTCCGTCGTCTTCCTGTCTTGTGCGGCAGAAATCAATCTCTGGTAAGTGTCTCTCCTCAGTATTACCATCGCGTCGCTCATGGTAATTTTTCGATTTTGTACTGAGCTGTGTGGGTGATTCTGGTGAGTAAGCCAGCAATGATCGTATACAAATGCACACAACTGAATGATGTGAGATTAGCAGTTGACGTTTCTCACAACTTCTCATCCCTTTGCTGGTTAGTGTCCGAATGAGGGTCTTGTGTCTTCGTAGTCGATTTTTATCAGGTTCGGACAGTGGGATGACACCTCTTAAAATATTGTACATCATAGTTATGATAGATTTGAATTGTTCGGAAGAAAGATGTGTCATCAAAGCTTTCCGCTGCTTGGTGTTCACTTGTTCCAGCATGCGTAGAAAAGACACATGCTTTTGCAATAGCTCACTCATGGTACCTAGATGGACGAGATGGATGGTGTAGAGAGGTAGTCAGTTGAATGAAGTGTAGTCACAGATGAATTTGACTGCGAGCAACCACAAAGTAACTAGGGCCTCCCCAACGATTTGGAATGTCGATACCTCGAGTTTTGACAATGTTTTTAAGCTCGTTTACAGCTTGACTCTTATCGAGATACCACCTGTCACATTGAAGCAACGTCGTTTCTGATTGTCCTTCTGGTGGTTGTGGTGTCGGGTAAGCCACTACGATCCACGAATACACCTTCTTGTCCATAATACAAGCCACAAATGACTTCGTCAGAAACGTGCTAACCACTTTTATAGCTATTTAGGCAAGTACACAGTGCACACGTCCGTAAGCGACCGTAGCGGTCATCGGCGTAGGGTGAGGCATCTATGAGTAAATAGCTGTATTTTTTCCCCTCTATAGCATCTTTCAAGGATTCGCTAAAATATCTGGATTGTCCCGGGAACATTTGCGATGCCAAAATTTTGTATTCGTGAGCTGACCTTGGATTAGATAGCAATATGAAATAATGCGTGTTTAAGGACATGGTTCTGTTGCATTCTCCCTTAGGATAAGCCGATTGTTGGATGTTGATCACCGTGATGCCTAGATGGTGAGAGAGCGTAGTGTACAGATGCAGCATGAGGTGATTCTTAGATAGCTGCATCATTAAGTCATCAAACACCAACAACACACATTTTCCCGACTCAACAGACCAGGATCTCAGTTCATCTTCCGTGGGAAGGGTGTCGTGAAATCGAATGTTGGGATTGGAATGCTGCATGTCACTGTACGCGTCCTGCCAAACCGCGTAGCAATACACGATCAAGTTGGGTGATGGTTCAAACATGTCCTCGGCCTGTTCCAGCATCCTTTTTACCAGATGGGTTTTGCCTGAGGAACTTCCTCCTATGACAGATATAGTCGTAGGTGTTGGAAACGGTAATAAACAAGAAGTTTCTGCGACAGGAGATCCATCGTTAGAGCGATCCATGGCTGTACAGGACCAATCTTTTGAGACAACTGAAGTCATCATGTCCTTTGCACATCGACTTATACCTTGTGTTTTTGTTTTTTTTTGTTTTGTGTTTTTTTTTCCACTGCAATGCGGAGCTTTATGGGGTGGGTGGGTATGGGGGTGTGAGTGTGTGTGTGTGTGTGTGTGTGTGTGACTATGTATTCTGCGGAGTCTGTTCGTACGAACTCCCCCCGTTTCTTGTTAACACGATATCTTAGGAACTATTGTATCCAATATCTTCAAAGTTGGTGACAGTCTGTATAGGGAAATTGCGCAGACACCAGTCACTTTTGGTGACCTTGACCTTATTTTCAAGGTCTCCACGACACTTTGGCCACATTTCAGATTTTTGTTAACGCGATATCTCATGAACTACAGTATCCCAATATGTTCAAATTTAGTGACATCCTACATTGGGGGATTATGCAGACGCCACTCAGTTTGGGTGACTTTCACCTTAGTACCATGATCGTCCACACTAATAGTGACAGTAGATAAAATGCTACCCTGATTGTGCACACCAACTGACAGTGGATACAATAGTTCATACTACAATTAACATGCACACTACAGATGACAGTGGATAAAATACTACCCAGATCACGCGCACTAATAGTGTCAGTAAATAGAAAACTAGCATGATTGTAACTACATCAAATTAAAGGTAATATTCTATATCATCCAAATATGACCTCTATAAAATGTTATCATTAATCCATTGTTCTTTAGCGGCGGGAGGACATTGTCATATTTGTGGCAAAAACTTGTTGCTGTTTTTTTTCATTCACAACATAAAGCTATTTCTTTTCTAGTCTATTTTTTTATTCATGATTCCTACGAGTACAGTATACATTCACTGATATTACAAATATGTATGATTAGTACACGATAAACACAAATCTGTACAGTATCTGAAATATTGACAAATATATGTGGATACGTACTCATCATTGATGAAATAATCGTTCCCGTCGAACTGGTGTACAATATCGTGCATGCGTAAATTGCTTTTGAATTTACATAAGAGATAATACAATGTAAACAATCCACAGGTATTTGACTTAGAAGACTGTAGTTGTTCTGTATTGTGTGTGTAGGAGGAGCTGCTATTTTCATACTTCATGTAGTGATCAAAGACTTTATCAACAGGCTGCTCCGCCAAACTGTCAAACAATTCTGCCTTGTTCCCTTTGAAATACATGGCAATCCAGTGACGACCTTCGTGTTTGCTGTTCTCCGTGTTGACGATGAGTCCCACGCCTTTAGCTCGGAGACTTGGTGTGAGCATAGGTAAAGTGTCTTTCGCAAACACGCCCACAACATGAGATCTTAAAGTTGGGTCGCATCGTAAGGCGCACCGAAGCTGTGAGGCTCTCATCCTCTGGTGATTACTTGACAAATACGTTGCGAGCTCGATCAATTTCGATGAGGGAATTTCGCTGAGTCAAGATGACACAACTCAGCGTGCTGGTGAGCGACGATTTGAATTCCAGTTCGAGTCTCACGCTACCCGATTTCACCAAGTTCAGGTACTCCGAATCTGCGCACATGGTATCGATGTCGAAGACGAACAATGCATTTCCCAGGAGAAAATCGTTTCTGCTGATGGCATTGCCCTTGTCTTCCTTCCACAGACCCATGCCGTCGAGCATGTTGACGTAACAGGCGACATCGTCCGCTTCGGCGGGTTGACCCGGCACACTGACTCCGTCGATGTACAGTGCCATCTTTTTAAGCATGGATGACTTGAAATTATATGGATTGCCGGTGTAGCTCCCGTTCAGACTCGAACTTTCCACCAGTCCCACGACATATCGATTGGCGACGGGATTGCTGACGTTGTCTATGGTGTGTGCCTGTTGGGTGGTTGGAATGCTGGTCACTTTGATTTCGCTTTTGGTGTACGGGTAGAGAGCGTTTGACTTTTCGAAAAGCGTGTTGTGAGCCAAGATCAAGGCAGGGTTGACTTTGACCTTGCACACCTGCAAATAAGCATCCAACAGTTGAATTTTGAATTCGTGTGCATTCACACTACTCATCAAGCAAAATTTAGGGTCTGATCTGTACATTTTCAGAGTCAGGTCCACGTCGTTGGGAAGGAGCCGGTTCATGTCGAAGATGTCCTCGTAAATGGGTCCGGACATGGTTAGAGTTTTGCTTTCGGCAATGAACAGGGCACGTGAAGTCATTCCATTGTTGACAGATCCTGTGACGTCACTGCTTTCCAGATCGGAGTTGCTCTCGGCATAATCCTTGACAAACAGTTGTGAAGACAGGTGAGTCCTCTTGGCGTCCTCACCATATTCAAGCAGAACCTTCATGATGCTCTTGTAGGCATAATGATTGCTGGTTGAAGAGACGAGCTGGCTCTGCAGGTAGACCGCCACCTGCGCGAAAAGGGATTGCTGGAATAGGTTCACGGGGGCAATATTCTCGCCCTTACCCAAAACGGTGCCATCGTCTTGTGTTACTTTGACTTTGACATGGAGACGGGTGCGTCTCAGGTCGGTGTAGTCAGGGCCAGAGTTGTTCACATGAAACTCCAATGGAGCAGCATCGTTGATTTGACTTAAAGGTCGCACATTCACGAAGTAATGTTTTTGTATGCTGGTCTGATAAGGAGGTAAAGTGAAGAGATTCAGGGATTCAGGCACCAGCTCTTCAAATTCTTTGTCGTTTAGCAGTGACATGTTGCCTCTCTCTCTATCTATCTATCAATCTATCTATCTAACTGAAGATATCGTTCTCTTGTACTGGAGTGCACTTGAGAGTCTTGGCTGTCTTGGAAGGGGCAGCCTTGTTGTCAGTTCGACGAATCTTCTTCGTTGTGACACACCTTTCGCCCGCCTTGCGTTTTAAAGCCTTCTCTCTTTCGTTTTTGGCTTCCGCTCTCTCGACCTCGCTTTGGGTTTCTGATGTCATTTGCAGACTGACCCGAGTCAGGTGTTCTTGTTGTTGTTGTTGTTGTTGTTGTTGTTGTTGTTGTTGCTTTTGTGCTGCTCGGTGAACCGGGATCACCGTGCGACGTCGTGATGCTTTCCCATGGAGTAGGTTTGAGGATTTCATCGTGTGCTTATTGTCAAAGTAATGTTTGAACTTGGCGTAGTCGGGGAAATAAAGTGGGCGTGACTCCATAGCTACTCCAGGAAAGGATATCGCCTGAGATGAAGTGTAGCATAGGTATCTTCCGTTAAGAATGATGCACTGGAATCGTTCGTCAACTTTATATACAACTCGATATTGTCAGTTTCTTTTACTTTAACACGAATGTTGAATTCGTTTCCAAACGAATATCTAGGTCCCTCCCTCAAATCGATGCGTCTCAATAACGGCAGCTGAGTTTCACCCACCAAGGAAGTGTCACACAGGTTGCACAACACATTTACGTATGGATCCTTAACATTAGTCATATTCAACTGACCAAAGTTCAGTTCGGTTAAGGACACCACCCAAAACCCATCAAACATCAGTCTTTGGTTGAGTTTCACACGAAAATGATATGACGTATTCCTCGGGAAGGATGTCAACTTGGAGTCTGAGCTCTTGAGAAAAACATACTTCTCCATAGCTATTACACCTCTTTCAATTCACTTTCATCCACGTACGAGTCGAAAGACTTTGGCCAACCGACCCACCGTACCAGAGCATAAGTCTTACCACGTACTTGTTTCCGTTTCAAGATTCTTTCCACTTTCCAAAGTACATCCTCGTTTTTGCTGACTTTCTGTAGTTCGTTCGAGTAAAAGGAACCAATCACGGGTTCACCGTGAAAATCTTTCAGTTTGTACTGAGGAAACGTTTGTTTCTTATAGCGACGACCCACTTTAAACAACTCTTCCGTCCATTTGAGATCGAGTTCCTTGCTGAAAGGTTTCCTGAGATATGAGATGCGAACCAGGTCACCTACTTTAAATAGGTATTTCTTGATTTTGGGTTTGTCAACTTTCCTCAAGGATTTCAGATAGACATGGTCCCATACTTTCACTTCGTTTTCTCTGGTAACTTGTGCAGGGGCCATGCGTGGTAAAGAAGAATGCATCGTATGGTTATAGTTGTAGACCAGTTTCGGAAGAACATCTAAGTAATGTTTGGTGTTTTTGTGCGTCATGTAACGTGTGATCAGTGATTTCAGTGTTCTGTTAAAACGTTCAACATAGTTACTTTTGATGTTTTCATTGCGTGCAATGGTGAGGGTTATGTTTTCCTTTCGTAGGAATGTCTTAAAAGCCCCTTTGAATTCGCTTCCAGCATCAACTCTGATCTTTTGGGGTTTTCTCTGTGCGACTATGTCCTTAAAGGCTTTTAGGACTGTTTCTGGTTGCTTGTTTTGCAAAGGTGAGACAAATGCAAACCGGGACAGGATATCTATGGTTACCAGTAAATATTTCACACCATCATTCCATTTAGTGAACCTGGACATGTCTGCTAAATCCACATCAAACATTTCATCGATAGAATTGACTCTGACTTTCATCCTTTTGAATCGATATCGAGCAGGTCTATGTAAACTGTATGCATCTTGATTTTTCACAAACCTTCTGACCTTCCTCAGTGTAATGTTTGCTGGTTTCTTCAACTGTAACTCATCGCGAACTTTGGATGGACCATAATAAGCCCCCGGTTTGCGTGGGTTGAAATAATACTGCTCTAGAGCTATCTCATGTTTCTGAGAACGTTTGTTCTTTTTGGAACTCATGCTGCACACTGACTCACATCGTGATAAGCTGACAGATATATAACGTTCATATATAGTTACATAACACATCGAGTCATGAAACATGCGTTTATTAATTGACAATGCATTATCTTCCTACATAGTGTTCATTGACATCGTTGAAAGCCATAGATGCACACACACACACACACACACACACACACACACACACACGTGTAAACTCATAAACAGTCCAAAGAGGTTATATACAATATAGTCATCATCATAATCATCATCATCATCATCACTAACAATCATCAAACATCATCATCAGCTTATGGTACCAAACAGTCTCAACTTACTCAGTTTGTAATTTAAATCTTTTATCTAATATTAACATCTTTATAACACACTGTTTCAGATCGCTGAGCCATTCGAGTGATTTGAACTGTGAGTCACGATAGTCCTTACACTGATAAGGAATGAGATGGAAAGTAGTCACATGCTTCAGTGATGAATCATCAGCCAACAGTTTCATCCAGTGATCCAACACATGGTCATCGTTGACTTCGTTCATGGCTATGTTGAAGTATCTCTCCACTTGAGCCTCTTCTGTCACGTCACAACAGGTATGAACTTGTTCTCCCTCTGTGTCAAACATGCATCCAAAACATAACTCACTTGAAAGTCGTAGAATGATTTTAGTGACTTCTAAACTGAAACACAAAGTGAGAAGTTTCTCAATATGTTTCACTGTATTCATCATGTCTACCTCGTCAGTGAATGTGGGAAATGTCCTTGACTTTTTTACGATCACTCTTTTGACTCTGGGATTACTGTCATCGTCAGGACATTTCCTTTTGGCGTCCATCACGCATGCTTCTCGATGGTGAAACCAGTCACTAGATTCCTTGAGGACAGCATCATGTAGATTGTGAGGTACACGCACGACTTGCTTCCAAGTGTAAAGCGTACACACATTCTTATCGACCATGCTGGGTTATTTCTTAGCTAACAAACACAACGTCTGTGTCTGACGGTACAGGATGAAATAAGTGATGTAAGCACACCTTTGAACTTGTCACGATTACAGTACTGAAAACTTCATTGGTTATCAGGTCTTATGTTTATCACGTGATCTTATAACATTGAAACAGACAGAACTTATAGGATCTGTGATTTTAACTGTTGACCTAAATATTTGAGTCTTACATTTTTTTAATGTTTTTTTATTGGTTGATGAGATATATGTCTCATTTTGAATTATTTTCAAATTCACAATGATGAATATAGTGATGTCACTGACACAATCTAAAATGTCTCATTTCCTTTTTCAGTTTTTCTTCTACTCCTACATGTTAAAGATAAAAAAGTACAAACAAACAATATGATAATTTATTTCCCAGTCGATCAGTGTGCATGGCCCTTTAATGTTGCAAGGGAGACAATCTCGAAAAGCTACAAGCTAAGACAACGTCAGAAAAGTGATATAGTTGTTTCCCTTTACCTTCACTTCATAATAACGTACACACACACACACACACACACACACACACATACACATAGTGACCACAGAGGATAAACAGAAGTCTTTCCTTGAGTATATGAAACGAGACTCTATTATAATATGATTATTTTTTTAATTAACAGGAGAAAACTTACTCTATCATATCAAACACTTTCCACTGTAAGACTTTTTTTTCTGTCCAGAGTAATAAATTGAGTATTCACATAATCGATTGTTTCATATCGCAAAGTATGAATGTCATATAAATCATGTAAATGGTTAGAAGAAATTCTACATTTTCTTCTTGCTTCCTCCACCATTTTGGATAGGGATTCGGACAGGACGGAAACCAAGGCTTCGTCAAAATGTCTGTTGATGCTCACGGCTAAATCGGGCATCATGAGACATTCGTGCTGTCTTTGCGACGGGTGGTCTACTTCACACCCGTAACATTGAGATTTCATTAACTGGAAGATTTTAGCAGAAATGTATTCAGCGATCACGTTTTCCAGCAAATCTTCAAATATTTTAATGCTTTGTTTCAGGCAATAACTTCTGCCATTGCGTCTCTTGGGAACATGCACGGAGATCACATCTATGGTGAACGGACCTCTGTTTTCCATTGGCATCCTTGACGAAGTCAGCTGTCGTTTTAGGGTCCTCGTCAGACATTGCGTTCCTGCCAAGTAGGCAGCGAGATGGGATTGACGCAGGATTCTACCTTGCTGAACTACTTTGTTGACTGTGTTGTCTGTCACGACGTATCTGTACATGCATCGTCTTATCCTTCCACAAGAATTCATGTCTGTAAGTATAAACAAACAAACAAACAAATAAATAAATGAATAAAATGCCATCGGACACGTGTCTTATCTATGGTACAGGTTTCTCTAACACTCATGCAAAAGTTTCTTATTAACCATACAAGATTCTCATCGAGGTTACAAGTTTCTTTAACATTGTGCAAAATTCACAATCCATCGTGCATTTTTTTAAACCTTCAAACATATTTCTTGACTTTACTCACATACAAATAACATTAGCTTGTACAAGATTTTGTTTCATGGAACAATTTTTCAACTACTTGTACAGATTTCACTTGGCTTGATACATGTTTCCACTTCACGTGTCCAAATTGTGATCACTGACTTACGTGTTTTATTATCATTATACATTGTATTATCTTTTACAGATTAAAGATAGAAATGTGGCAGAGAGGGTTCGGGTAATCCTGGTCAGAATTTAATTATTAATACCTTTTCTCTCTGTCTGTCTGTCTGTCTGTCTCTCTCTCTGTGTATGGTATGCACGTGTCTCTTGGAAGATCGATCACTGCTTGTACTCATTGAGGCACATTCTACTGGGAAGACGGGTGGCTTATATGTTTGCTAGACAATTTTTTTATCCATTTTTGAAATATGATTTCTTTTTTTTTTTTTTTTTTTTTTTATTTGGGGTGAAAGCCATAAGGCCGAGACTCGATACCATCATCCAAAAGATATCGCTTATCGTCTTGCGGAGTGAGCGCCAATTTGATCACTCGGTTCGTGTACAGAGTGTTGTGTACCGAACTAATCTGGTGGAAAGTTGCCATGGATTGTTGTCGATTGAAAAGACATTCTTTAAACATGTCATGACGTAGGTGTTTCGCTATGTAATTCCTTTGGACACCTTTCGCCGTGAATTTTTCCATCTTAACACCACCAGGAGTTTTGTCAAAAGTGAAACTGTAGTTTTTAGCCCGTAAACCAACGAATTCTCGAATTGTTTTGCCAGCCACTTCATTCTTCATCAAACCTAAAACCTTATGTCTAACCATAGAGTGAAGGGGATGATCTTTGGGATAGTTAGACGTGTCAAAGAGGTGTATGTTGCTTAACATGAAGTCCTCCGGATCGCGAAGATGACTGGGCACTTCAGGGGAGGATCTAATTTGATAAAACAAACTATCTGTATCAGTCATGAGGACGCGCAGGCGTTCGCTACCATATTCTCTCAGCATGACGTTGTAGTGAAAATCGTAGAGAATACGTTTGGCATGCTCGAGAACAGTAAAGCCGATGCTGACAGTTTGGTTCAAGGTCACCATCAATTTTTCCATGCTCACGACCACCAAACTGTCAGAAAATATGTTCACGCTTTTGAAGTTGGGTTTGGCCATGTATTTGCGCGCTCTCTTCTCGTTCGTGACCAATTCGAGTTGTTTGTAATTTCTCACGTTTTGCAATTGTTTACCGTACACGGCATTTGACAAAAGTTTAAACAAATCTTTTGAAAAGTTGTCTGTGGCTTGTTTTCTCTTTTCAGTATTAAAATCAATGTACGGTTTCATCCATTTGGACTGAGTGAATTTCAAAACTTTGTGAACTTTTTTCAGTTTCATCCCCAGTCGTAAATATTGTTGCAAAGTGCCGAAATATGTGACGTAATTTTTTTTGTCTTTCAGCGTGGAGAACAGCTTCGTACCCGTGGACGGCTTCCTGTCATTTTTCTTACCCAGCATACCCAAATCAGCAAGCAACTGACGGTGATAAGGTGACAATTGTTCGAAGGGAATGCTTTCTCTGGAGGGAGCGAGTGGCAAAGACTGATGGAGTGAGTGCAAATCACGTGGGTATTCCAAATCGCACTCTAAAATGTAACCTACTTCACCTTCGGGATCCATGTGCATCCAGTCCATAGTGTCCACTTGCGACTCGTCCAACCATTCGAAACGACCTTCAGGTAAACTGAATGTCATACTTTTGGCATAGAGTCCGTTGAGGTCGAGGTACGTGAGATAAGACTCGGGTTTGGACGGGTCATAGTCCTCCCCCATGTGTTTGTTGTTTGCTTCTGCGTAACGGTGGTTAATGCTAGCCACACCCCCTCTGATCGCGTCGGACACAAAGTTGTACATGTCAGGATCCGTCATGAGATCCAGACTGACTCCGGTCATGAGCAGACAAGCGTCCATAGCCATGCCTGGCAACGTGAAATACTGACACGGATCCAGCTTGTAATAGTTCAGACACATGTCACGGAAAGCTTCGAACACGTCGACCAAGATCAGAGTGTCCACGGAGACATAAAGTTCCATGAACTCTCTCACTGATCGACAGTGAAATGTGTCCCAAATGTGACGAGCGAAAGCGTACTCCGTTACCGAAACGGTCTCTTCCGTCAGTGACGAATAGAACTGGTCGCGATCGGGAAACTCTGTTTCGTCCAGCTTTTCAAAGCTATCTACATACTCGTAAAAGTAAGGAAGCTTTCGAGTCAACAGATCCACATGCTGGGAATAGTTTTTGGTCAAATACACAAACTCTTGTTGACCTTTGCTTCTCAAATTGTCAGCCAAAGTTTGCAAGCTGGTGTTCAAAAATTTATAACTGTCTAAAAAACGCAGTTGATCAATTTGGAACATGATGAAATGCTCCGTATTTTGCCCAATGCAAGATAGTTTTCGATCGGCAAACAATTGGACTGCCTGCAAAATCAAGTGATTGTCGTATCTGGAAGCATTGTGACAAATAACGTCCATGAATTTGGATTCCCGATAGCTAATGTTACACTTACTACAAGCAAGCCCTCTCACTTTGCCGGAAACGTGATCATGATCGACGGTTCTGTCATTGTTTGCCACTTGTTCACCACAAAGATAGCAAACGGACTCCGAATCGAGAGCCAACTTTTCCTCAGCACTCAATTTTTTGGGAACAGGGTGGTTCAAAATCTCCATAATACGGTCGTAGTCTTCCAAAAGACTTTTCATGAAGTGTTCGGCGGCATTTTTGCCACTGTATGTTTTCAAAGGAAAGCTGTACAAGTCGGGTTCCCTACACACAATCTGATAACAATATCCACACGGGATATGTTCCTGGACATGTCGAGTTCGCGCCTGTGTCGATACCTCATCATCATCAACATCATTACGCGCTATATTTGACAAAACGCATTCAAAATCACAGTAGACGACAAATGGAACCTTGACCATTTTACGATACCCACCCAAACCAAATTCTCGGACAGCTTTGTTCGGTGGAGGCATTTGAATGCGTTGCGCTTTGTGATAACAGTAAGGGTAGTGCTTTTGCAAAGTCTCTTCGGACGTAAAAGTCCACAGACATTTACGACAGATGAATTTGCTGTGACGGTCTCCATCCTTTCTTATCAAGGCTGGCAAACTAGTAATGAGAACGTAGTGAGAAATAGGAACTATCCGCTCCCCCTTTTCTTGTTCCATGGTTTCCTCCTCGTCATCGATTTCTGAGGTGAGCAGAAGCAGGTCGATGTGACGTTCTTTGGACACATGGGACATGTCAGAACCGATTCGTAAAGGAAACACAATATTTTCGTCTTCGTCGATAGAGTAAACATTGATGGAGAGATTGTTAGCTTTTTCAAATTTTGAAATACCCTTGAGACTCATGGGAAATTCACACCCGCTCAAATCTAACTCATGCAGTCGATCCCTGTAATGACTCACTTGTTCTCGAACCAAAGTGGATGGTAGCGGGAACAAATGAGCCAAGACGCAATAGACCAAGCACATATCATCATCCATGTTTCTAATATTCAAAAGACAACGCTTTTTCTCCAAAGACGGAGGCAGGGGGAGATACGAACTTCCTCGGAATGGTTGAAATTTGACAATGGTTATTTTAACGCTTAAAACGGTCTCGAAATTTAAATTCGAACTATCTCCCTCGTAATTGTCCATGAGTTTCATAATGGTCTGCACACCTTCCGTGTACAGTTGGTCTAAGTCGTCAGCCGTGGTAGCTGGAGACATTTTGGTACGAAAGTAGGGTACAGAGTAAGTCGTTTGACCTTCAGCGTTTGTTTTGCTAAATTTGAACTGAGTGCAAATGCCCCATTTGATAGCGTTTTTCGATTCTATTTCGCTCTTCATATGTTCTGTCACTTCGCTTTGAATTTTCACGAAGTAATAGTAAGGATCGTTTCCTTCATGATCCCTAGGGATGAAATCGAATTCCCTAACACTTCCGTTCAGGGCTTGTCTAGAGCACGATTGTTGATTATCACGAGGCTCAGTGATCCTACGTTTTTTGGAAGCGCCTCCGCCAGTTTGCTGATTTGAATATGTTTTAGAAGTGTGCACATGTTTCTTATGTTGCACGAGAGCTTTCGCCGAAGGGAACGTCTGAGAACACGATTGACATGTAAAAGTGGAAGAAGAGCAAGAAAGTGGTGTTTGTTGAGGGATACGATTGTGTCGAGATCGGTTATGACGCATCAAATAATCCTTACGTTTGTAAGAAGTTTCACAAAGATCACAACGAAATAGTGTTGCTTGGGGACCACAGTTATTCTGGTGTCTCTTCAATGTATATTTACTACCATAAGTTTTCTGACAAAACTCACAGGTGTGTACGGTGGGTGTTTCAGTAGTGCTAGACATTTTCAAAATTAAACCCCCAAAAATATTCACAAGAAAAAAGAAAGAGTCTAGCAAACAAAGCACAATGATGATCTAATTTTTTTGTCTGAAAGAAAGAGATGAAAATGTTCGAATTTAAAGAAAAGGTATTTCTATATCTTACATAAGACAAATAATAACATAAACGTGAAAATGTCTTACCTCGAGAACCAACACGAATGTGAACGTAGTAGCGAGAGAGAGAGAGCATCAGTGAGAAGTCCAAAAGCCCTCCCATTCAAATTATGAATTTTGAAAACTGGTTAGACAAGTTTTAAAGGCCAAACCTCACACTAAATATAAACCGGTTAAACAGGTTAAAAAAAACCAGTTTTACAAGTTTTTAGAACCAGTTCCCACACTTCCACCCCCTACCCCTCGCAGTTACAAGTCCGAACCGGCGCCATCCGGTTGAAAAACCAGTTTTACAAGTTTTTAGAACCCGTTCACCCACCCACGCGCTAAAAATAGTACTTCCAACGGTTAGCGGTTTTTTATTCATCAAAATCTTTACTACTAACAACTTGGCCTCCTTTACAACTTTGATGGGAGTGCCATTTAAAGATAGTTCAGGGTCCGGCTTATATTTTCTACAAACACAAATGTAGTTGCCGTTCAATAGTACGCATATTAAAACTTTTTTAAAATCATCCATATGTGGACTGACCATCCAAATTCATTAAGTAGAGTCTGCAACAGATAAATCCAGAGAAGAGTAGATGCCGGTTGCAGGATGCCGGTAAGTACCCGAACCATCGTTGTATATACACAAATCATTATTGGAGATAAAATCTTCCAGTGTTTCACCTTCAGTGTTAGTATTTGTACCACCCCAGAGTGGATTATGGCCATTAAGATCACCCATTATAATGCAGGGATTTGGAAGTTGATCATAGAGAGCTTGAAGATCAGCCAAATGAACTGTGAAAGTAGGCAGAATATACAGCGAGCATATTGTAAAGGCAATATGAAGACTTAGTCTCACTGCTGTAGCGGTATGCTTGTTAAGGTCGATGTTGGGATGACCTCCCCTTGTTCGGTCGTCATTATGGGATTCAAATAAAGAAGTCACATGTCAATCGCCTCTTGCTTCTTACCTGAAACCGTAGACGTAACATGGTGTCAGAAGACGAATCAAAACCCCCAATAATGTTGACAAGTATAATAATTCGATGACATTATCTTGTGAACGTTATTCTTCAAGATTTCCATGCCGATGCGATAGTGTCAATGCTACTCGGTGTGGGGTCAGACCCTCCATTTTCGCGCAGAGGTTTTTTCGTATAGGAGAAAAAACGCCTCCGAAGTTTTGGTAGAGAATGTAAACCTGAGGGGTAGGGAAATCCCGAGGGGCGTAGCCCCGAGGGATTTCCCGACCCCCGAAGGTTTACATTCTCTACCAAAACTGAGGAGAAGTTTTTTCTCTTGCTTATAAACCGTCATTTTAAATATTGCGTTATAAGGAATTAGGACCTCACTATACCGCGAACATTCGGAATGACAGCAATGTCGCAACTCTAATGCACAAGTTAGAAAACGCACGGGATTTTCACGCAGTGCACGTGTTTTTTGTGAGTGAGTCAGTTATATACCACGTGGTTACTTGAATCCGCTCATTGCTAACCATGGCAAACCAGAGCGAAGACGAAATGTTTTTAACACAGTCGCAGTTTAAGAAAGATGATGACAATGCTGCTGCTGCTGATAATGATGATTATTTTCTGTTCCGTTTCGCGGCACCTTTGACTGAGGAAGATATTGAAAGGAAATTATCTCGATGTGTTCCAAGAACGACAAGGTACAAAAATGATTGGGCGAAAGGAGTATTCAGGCGATGGCAAGAAGAGCGTCGGACGAGGTCAATGGATGCAAACATCGCGCTGTCGTCGTCCGTCTTGACTGAAGACTTGCTGGATATGACTGCTAAAGATATAAATACAGCCCTAAAGTATTTCCTATTCGAGGCGAGGAAAGTGGACGGGACTTGCTACCCAGCTGTTACTGTGTATGGGCTATTCACGGCGATAGCGTCACACTTGAAAGCTAACAAATCTCCTTACAATCTGATGGAAGGCGAAGCGTTCCAGGACAGCAGACAGGCACTGGACGCATGCATGCGTGAGAGGTCCACAGCTGGTCTTGGAGCAGACGTGAGAAAACCTACAGAGGTGATAACTCGAGACGAGGAGAACACTCTGTGGGAGAAGGGGGCTCTTGGAGAAGGCACGCCGCAAAAACTCCTGGACACAGTCCTCTACTTAACTGGTGAGTTGCATTTTGCATTTGATTTCCCTGTCGAAAAGTCGGATATTAGCAATTTTGGCATTTACAATCAAACCTTCACATCGAAAATAAATGTGATTAACTGGAACAAAATGCCCGACTTCACTTTGAGGCAAACCAAACCAAACAAAGTTTGGATGGATATTTTGAATCCCGTGTTAAGACCAAAATAGATAAACATTATATAATTGTGTACGGAATTTTATTTTCCAGGACTTAACTTCGCCTTGAGAGGTGGAAAGGAACATCGGAGTTTAAGACTACACCAACAACCTCAGATTACAGGCCCACATACAGACCAGAACGGCCGCAGGTACCTGCAGTATGTGGAAGACGTCTCTAAGACAAATGCCGGGGGAGTGAAAGACAGGAAACTGCAGAAGAAAAAGGTGCGAGCGTATGAAAATACCAAGAACCCGGAACGATGTTATGTGCGCCTTTTCATGAAGTACAAGTCACTTTGGTATGTATTAGATGTTTTCTGATACATTTCTGATACATGTTATACATTCTTTAGATATACCACTCATTTAATCACATCATGCGGGTGACTTGACCCATACTGCATGTAAATTGTCTTATAATTTTACTCCCTGATGATGATTGCACGCATTGGTTTAGGGGCATATAAATGACAAATGCAAACATTTCATACTTAATTGATTCTATGTCAACACAATTTAACTTTCCAGCCTACCATCTTCAACTCGAGCAAATGCGTTTTACTTCACCCCGATGAAGAAACCTAAGGATGGAAAATGGTACCTAGAGTCGCCCATGGGCCACAACACAATCCAGACAACGGTGAAGAGAATATGTGCTGAAGCCGGAATTGAAGGAAGGAAAACGAACCACTCGCTCAGATGCACTGCTGCTACCCGTCTCTACGAGGCAAACATAAGCGAGCAACAGATTTGTGAACAAACTGGTATGTAACTCAATGAATATCTGCAAAACACGAATGAAACTTGAAGTGACTGGGCCAAATTGCAATTTGGCGATTTTAAATGCTAGAACTTGTGATGTCAACATGTGTTATGGTTAACATGCCAAGATCCGGGTTCGAATCCCAATGATGGCCCCAAGCAAAGCGATTACAATATCATATAAATTGCTTTTCAAACGGTTATGTACAATTTGAAATGACTTATCAAGATGAATTCTTTTATTGTAGGTCACAAAAGCGAGGCAGTGAGGGTTTACAAGAGAACCAGTGATCAACAACAAGCAATGGCGTCAGATGTTCTCTCATGTTCAGCTCCAAAGAAAACTCAGACGTCTGCGACAGTGTCGGTTCCTACTTCAGAGGGAGATTCCGGTACAACACAAACTGTCGCTCACGGAAGTGTTACAATGACGTTCAATTTCAATTAAAACACTGTTGTCAGAGTTTTTGTTTTTCCTTTCCTGTGAATGCAGATTTCGGTGGCTGATCGCTCCAAACCGGTACTTTCGGGACGAGGGTTTACTCCTAGTAAAACCTGGGAATAGGTTTTACTTAAATCTAGTTAAACCTATTCCCAGGTTTTACATTGGGTGTAAAACCTCTTACCGGGTATTGGTGCAAGTAGAAAGGATAATGACCATTAAAGGCAGTGATCAGAATTAGGTTTATAAGTAAAATTCAGATTAACAGGCACAAACCTACATGTCTTACGTGGGAAAACTATGTGACATTTAGAAATAACAGATGAATATTTCCCTCGTTTGTTTCAAAAGAACATTTCAAACAGACATTTCATTGTATGAAGCGGACGCCACTCGTTTCAACCTAGACTTGCTGAGGCGATTTGTAATATTTGGCACAAGCATTGCAGAGGGCGGTGAGCAACAGCAGCAACCACAGGTTTCACAGCATAAACATTTGCCTTCTGCAATCCCTTTACCTCCAAAACTTGAACTTAAAGGCAATGTTGCACAGAATTGGAGAAGATTTAAAAGAAATTGGGACAATTATGTCATAGCTGCTAGACTGGTTGAGGAGGAAGCAAGTTTCAAGACAGCTACACTTTTGAGTGCCATAGGTAGTCATGCATTGGAGATATTTGACGGATTCCATTTTGATAATGAGCAGGCCAAAGACGATATAAATACAGTTTTAGGAAAGTTTGAAAGCTACTGTGTAGGTGCCACAAATGAAACAAATGAGAGATACTTGTTCAACAAACGGGGTCACGAAAATGGAGAGATATTTGATCACTACATAGCAGTGTTGAGAACACTAGTAAAATCATGCAATTATGGAGCCTTAGCTGACTCTTTGGTACGTGACAGAATTGTGAATTATTATTCTGGACAGTGCTACGGGAAAGAGATTGTTGCAGTGTGAGGCACTTACTCTTGAGAAGTGTATTTCAATATGCAGAGCCTGCGAGAGTACAAACATTCAGATTCAAGAAATGGAAAGTGAACAGGTTTCAGCTATCTCTAACAAACCTGGAAGACCTAAATCACGATCTGATTTGAATAAAAGAACTTTTGGTAAGTCAGATCAGAAGTTAGTAAACAATTGTCGTTTCTGTGGACAATCACATGACTATGACAGAAATAAATGTCCAGCTCTTGCAGCCAATTGCAATATCTGCAAGAGAGAAAACCATTTTGCCTTCAAATGTGAAGAGAAGGCCAAACCAAAGTCTGGTAAATTCAAAAGGAAGAAGTCTAGAGTTAATCTTGTCGAAACAGACAAAAATGATTCAGATGATTCTGATGCCAAGTATGTGTTGACTGTTGGTGATAATGGACAAGAAACAGAGAGTGACTTTCCCAAAACACTTTTTGCAAGAATGCAGATTGATGACAACACTGTCAATTTCCAATTGGATTGTGGTGCTACTGTAAATGTATTACCTAAACAGTTGTTTGATCGTGTGGTCAATGGACATGATTGTTGCAGAGGTACGACATTCATGAGGAGTACAAGAAGGGTACACAAATGTTCATGGCGGATACACTTAGCCATGCATTTCTTACCAAGCCAACTACTTCAAGTGATCTTGAAAAAGATGTTCAACATATCAACATGGTTGACTTTGTACCTGTATCATCCACAACTCTTGAGAAGTTTCGATCTGCAACCAAGGTCGACCGTGATCTAGGAGTGTTGGCCAGAATTATCAGAGATGGCTGGCCGGAAGACAGTTCTACACTACCCACAGAAATGTTTCACTCACTGCGTATTATTTGCACTGAAATTAATCGGAAACGCTTGTATCTTTTGTAGTGAAATGAGGGAACAGTGATATTTTATTGAATAGACAGCTACAGTTAAAGGTTGTCTCGATGACTGTGGAGTCCATTTTGTCCCAGTGAGACAACTTTCCATATGATAGCTTTGTAGATTTCACAGCTTTTAGTTTTCCATTACTTTACAATACGCTCTCTGAAGTCCATAGCTGACGTCAGAATATGTAACCAGCTGCAGGATAGTAGTATTTCGTCTGCTCCACTTTAACTATCACTATGTTAGCATGACACATCTAGATTGTGAGATATTCAATATCATTGAGGTGATGAGTTAATTAAATGTCACATGCAACCAAAAAATCAAACATAATTGAAACACAGTTATCAGTTAAGAAAAAACAAATAAACAAAATTATAAGCGTATAATCTCAAATCAAAAGTGCAATATTTTGTACTCGGGTTTACCTACCTCGAAACGAAGCAGCTGCGATGGGGTGGCACAAAAGCTCCAAGGGTCTCAATATGTCTAATTGAGTCTGAAAATGTCCAAGAGGTCGTGAGTCTCAATATGTCCAGAGGTGGCGAACCTCAATATGCCCAAGAGGAGATGAGGTCTCCATACGTCCAAAAGGTCAAGTGTCTCAATATGTCCAAGAGGTCGTGAGTCTCAATATATCCAAGAGGTCATGAGGTCTCAATGTATCTAAGAGGTCACGAGGCCTCCATATATCCAAGGGGTCAAGAGTCTCAATATGGCCCAAAGATGATGAGTTTCAATATGTCCAAGAGGAGATGTGGGCACCGTATGTCCAAAAGGTCATGTGTCTCAGTATGTTCTGTCGATCATGTGGTCTCAATATATCCAAGGTCATGAGTTTCAATATGTCCAAGAGGTGCTGAGGTCTCTATATGTCCAAGCAAGCAGGCACGTGTCCCAAGTCAACAGAAAGAAGCACTTGCTATTCTGAACTCACAAACTATCTATAAGGGTAAAGCTCGACGTGCATGGTTGTGTTGAACAGCTAGATATGCTCACATAATTCATGCATACTGTACCCAACTATGTGGAGTTGGGGCTAAATATAGCATAATGCACAGTCCACACAATCAATATTCTCAAACAAATGACCAAACAACTGTCGTAAATATATGTGGATGTCTCACAGTGCTGCTACTTTTCATGTTTTTAGAGGCAGTGGGATTATCTACTGGTTAAAGCGTTGGCTCACCATGTGTGCAATGTGTCCCTGGTGTCCTTGGTTCTGATTATTACCATAAGCGGCGTAAAACCAAACTCACTAACTCCCATCTGATATTGGGTCAGTATTTTCTAGTTTTACATCTGAGGGATCCAACATACATAGTATATAGACTTCTTTTGATTACCATTCTGGAAGACCATCCAACGGGATAAATTTAAGCCCAACAGCTGCAAGGTACGAGTCCTTCCAAGGCTGACAACTGTAAAAACAACAAAATTGGTCGTAGGGTGTTTTAGTATCATTTATTTGTTTAAGCTGATCACATGCACTGTCGGAAACCCTTAACTTTTCAAACAGCATGGATATGGCAATGCTTATTCTAAACACTGACACTGCTTATGGTCAGGACGATCTCCTAGCGTTTAAAAAAGCCTTTGTGTGAGCCACCATATTTAATACATTTAAGGTTAATTCTATGTCACGCCTTATGTTTGTGCTTCCTGGCAATTTTAGACAGCCACGGCGAATGCTCCTACACTTCCATCAGACATGGACACTGGTAAGTATATTCAAATGCGAAATCTCCTGAAAACAGCAACAACATGGCGTGGAGCATGATACAGTTAAAACCTGTATTGTTTTCTTCCTCAATTTGAAATTGATACCCGACATCACAGGGACTTGTATCGCTTAGAAACGGTGTTCTGAAGACATATACGTAAAAGGAAAGGGATGTAACGAACAACCCCCTCCTCGATGAAAGGTACATGTCACCGTGTAAAATATTTTTAAGGCCCCGTCAAGACTATCGGATCGAAAGCCAGATCATTTCCCTGCAAATTGAGCTATAAATGGTCACAATCGCATCATTATTTCAAAACGTATACGCCACGAATCATCGAAAACAGCTACCTTCGCAATCACCCAATAGGGCGAAAACTCACCTTTTAAATTCGTTTATTAATTCCAGCCACGTTGAGAGCACCAGCGTTAAGCTGGATTCGATCGGCTGCGGCATTCCGCGGGTCCGAAAGCTTATTGCAAAATCTACATGTCATTTTCTTGACAGTACGCAAGCATTTTCAACAAAAACGCCGGCAATCCTACTCACTTGTCGACCATAAGTGAGCTTGACATTCAAGTGACTTGCGCAGATTCGCACAAACAGACTCGGGCTATCCGATTGGCCATTCTCACTGTGTATCTTATTTTCAACCAGTAAATAAATAGCAAACACCAAGGGCAAAACACATTTTAGACTTAACTGCAGAACAAGGGATACTACATGCGAACACAAGACACAAAGACACCCACCAACGAAAACGTGAGCGAGTGAGTTTAGTTTTTCTCCACTGTTAGCTATATTCCAGTAAAACCACAACGTGAGTGACCAGAAATGGGCTTCACACATTTTGCCCATGTGCAGAATCGAGTCTGAGTCTTCAGCATGATCACTTTGCTGCCCATGTGCAGAATCGAGCCTGAGTCTTCAGCATGACCACTTTGCTGCCCATGTGCAGAATCGAGTCCGAGTCTTCAGCATGACCACTTTGCTGCCCATGTGCAGAATCGAGTCCGAGTCTTCAGCATGATCACTTTGCTGCCCATGTGGGGAATCGAGTCTGAGTCTTCAGCATGATCACTTTGCTGCCCATGTGCAGAATCGAGTCTGAGTCTTCAGCATGATCACTTTGCTGCCCATGTGCAGAATCGAGTCCGAGTCTTCAGCATGACCACTTTGCTGCCCATGTGGGGAATCGAGTCCGAGTCTTCAGCATGACCACTTTGCTGCCCATGTGCAAAATCGAGCCTGAGTCTTCAGCATGACCACTTTGCTGCCCATGTGCAGAATCGAGTCCGAGTCTTCAGCATGACCACTTTGCTGCCCATGTGCAGAATCGAGTCCGAGTCTTCAGCATGACCACTTTGCTGCCCATGTGCAGAATCGAGCCTGAGTCTTCAGCGTGACCACTTTGCTGCCCATGTGCAGAATCGAGTCCGAGTCTTCAGCATGACCACTTTGCTGCCCATGTGCAGAATCGAGCCTGAGTCTTCAGCATGATCACTTTGCTGTCCATGTGCAGAATCGAGCCTGAGTCTTCAGCATGACCACTTTGCTACCCATGTGCACAATCGAGTCTGAGTCTTCAGCATGATCACTTTGCTGCCCATGTGCAGAATCGAGTCCGAGTCTTCAGCATGACCACTTTGCTGCCCATGTGCAGAATCGAGTCCGAGTCTTCAGCATGATCACTTTGCTGCCCATGTGCAGAATCGAGTCCGAGTCTTCAGCATGATCACTTTGCTGCCCATGTGCAGAATCGAGTCCGAGTCTTCAGCATGACCACTTTGCTGCCCATGTGCAGAATCGAGCCTGAGTCTTCAGCATGACCACTTTGCTGCCCATGTGGGGAATCGAGTCCGAGTCTTCAGCATGACCACTTTGCTGCCCATGTGGGGAATCGAGTCCGAGTCTTCAGCATGACCACTTTGCTGCCCATGTGCAGAATCGAGCCTGAGTCTTCAGCGTGACCACTTTGCTGCCCATGTGCAGAATCGAGTCCGAGTCTTCAGCATGACCACTTTGCTGCCCATGTGCAGAATCGAGCCTGAGTCTTCAGCATGATCACTTTGCTGTCCATGTGCAGAATCGAGCCTGAGTCTTCAGCATGACCACTTTGCTACCCATGTGCACAATCGAGTCTGAGTCTTCAGCATGATCACTTTGCTGCCCATGTGCAGAATCGAGTCCGAGTCTTCAGCATGACCACTTTGCTGCCCATGTGCAGAATCGAGCCTGAGTCTTCAGCATGATCACTTTGCTGCCCATGTGCAGAATCGAGTCCGAGTCTTCAGCATGACCACTTTGCTGCCCATGTGCAGAATCGAGTCCGAGTCTTCAGCATGACCACTTTGCTGCCCATGTGGGGAATCGAGTCCGAGTCTTCAGCATGATCACTTTGCTGCCCATGTGCAGAATCGAGTCCGAGTCTTCAGCATGATCACTTTGCTGCCCATGTGCAGAATCGAGTCCGAGTCTTCAGCATGATCACTTTGCTGCCCATGTGCAGAATCGAGTCCGAGTCTTCAGCATGACCACTTTGCTGCCCATGTGGGGAATCGAGTCCGAGTCTTCAGCATGACCACTCTTGCTGCCCATGTGCAGAATCGAGCCTGAGTCTTCAGCATGACCACTTTGCTGCCCATGTGCAGAATCGAGCCTGAGTCTTCAGCATGACCACTTTGCTGCCCATGTGCAGAATCGAGCCTGAGTCTTCAGCATGACCACTTTGCTGCCCATGTGGGGAATCGAGTCCGAGTCTTCAGCATGACCACTTTGCTGCCCATGTGGGGAATCGAGTCCGAGTCTTCAGCATGACCACTTTGCTGCCCATGTGCAGAATCGAGCCTGAGTCTTCAGCATGATCACTTTGCTGCCCATGTGCAGAATCGAGCCTGAGTCTTCAGCATGACCACTTAGCTGCCCATGTGGGGAATCGACTCTGAGTCTTCAGCATGACCACTTTGCTGCCCATGTGCAGAATCGAGTCCGAGTCTTCAGCATGACCACTTTGCTGCCCATGTGCAGAATCGAGTCCGAGTCTTCAGCATGACCATTTTGCTGCCCATGTGGGGAATCGAGTCCGAGTCTTCAGCATGACCACTTTGCTGCCCATGTGCAGAATCGAGGCTGAGTCTTCAGCATGACCACTTTGCTGCCCATGTGCACAATCGAGCCTGAGTCTTCAGCATGACCACTTTGCTGCCCATGTGGGGAATCGACTCTGAGTCTTCAGCATGACCACTTTGCTGCCCATGTGCAGAATCGAGTCCGAGTCTTCAGCATGACCACTTTGCTGCCCATGTGCAGAATCGAGGCTGAGTCGTCAGCATGACCACTTTGCTGCCCATGTGCAGAATCGAGCCTGAGTCTTCAGCATGATCACTTTGCTGCCCATGTGCAGAATCGAGTCCGAGTCTTCAGCATGATCACTTTGCTGCCCATGTGGGGAATCAAACCCGGGTGTCCGCGGGACGAGCAAAATTTAAAATTCCCAGTCTACAACCACGAACTAGGTAATTATGGACTTTGATAGTGACTGAGTGAATGAGTCAGGAATTAAAGTGACATTGGCATATGGTGACTAAAGTTTGTTTTAAATGCATAATACATACATATAATGTATAAAACCCTGTCAACAAAGGACAAGAAAAGTACTAGATTATCACTAGATTTGAACATCTAGAAGTTGGTATGTCAAAAAATGAAACATACAACTTTATGGATTACAACTTCTTGTTTATTACGTTGAGCGACGTTTTTTTTCGATGCAGATTCTTACATCGTTTAAATGTCCCATTTAGCTTGATGTAAGAATCTGCATGTCACTCAACATAATAAACAAGTTGTAATTCATACAGTTGTATGTTTATTCATTTTTGAACAATGCAATATGGAAATAGACTATTTCTATCCAAAAGTTGAATGTAGAATTTCATAATAAGACTTTGAAATATTCAAAAGTATTGCTTTTAGAGATTGATTAGATCCTGTCGACACTGTGGCTTCATTTTGTATTTCCTCTTGCTGGTCTGGAAAGAAAAACGGTTCTGCGTTAAAATAAAGTAATTCTCATTCTAGCTATCGCCTCGTCATCTAAGAATGTTTTACTTTGTACCAGTCATATAAATAAGATTCAAGAGCATTATTCATTTAATTTGGTCTTTATTCATTTTTTTCCAGCCGATCGACACATGTTCTAAATGTGGCAGCTTTGTGAAACACATCTGAACTTTAGCGTTTGAAGGTGTTGTTCATCTGTCGTTAAATCACAAAAGATATTCCAAAACACTTTTCCTGAGGTACTGTGTCATCTAATACCATCAATCTGATTGTGGTGGTGTGAGGTTTGTCGGCTTTTTGACATCATGAAATAGGGCAGTTACACACTCCTTACAAGCCATCGACCTTTTATCATCATCGGATTACAGAACACCGTATAAAATAATGTTATCTGCTCTTTTCCAGTTCATCATCAGTGGCTTTTACACGTTGCACAAAGACCTGTGTACTGTGGCCTATGTGGCGAGTGGATATATCCGGATATCAGTTTGATGAGAAGAGACACACCATAATTGTGATAAATCTGCGGATTCTATTATATGCCAGGAAATATTGAGACTTAGAAAGGTGATAGATCTTTATAGAGCATGTGTGTAGACAAATGCTATACTAGTATGCACAAACATTTGTATTTTGTACGTACCATACTGGACACACTTTGTTTCACCACTTCGAGACTTTATACAGGTGCTTCTAGGCTGACATTTGGAACAAGGGTCCTGTTAAATGAAACAATGGGTTTGAGTTAGAAGCTGCTTCTAACAACATTAAATTACACATATCAACTGTTCGATACATGTGAAGAAATCCATAATGTGATGCGAGTCCGAACTAGCAGGAAGACAAACTACTTCAAGACTATGGCGGTTGTATCGATGAATTAATGTTAGGTATGACACAAACAGCCGGACAACTAATCGACCGAGCAGTATATGAGTCATTCTCCAAAGTTGCAGCTGTTTGGTGTACAAAAGACAACACAATTCAAACACAAAATAATCAGTCTCTATTTTCACAAATGGCAAGTTACATTGTTAAGGTTCACATATCAATAATATTTGAGGCTTAATTATGTTCAATATTGTTATGAAGACTACTTCAACTAATTAGGTCGAAGCCACAATGTCGTTCCTGTAATAACAGTGATATTCATATTTTACTTAAAACTACATTGATACTTAAAGATATTGCATTGTAAATTCTACCTTACCTGTTATTTTGTTACACACACTTAAATATTCCACTCCATGATTGTATGTTAATAAAATAAACCTGTTCTACACTGTGTCAGACGGAAATTTGAAATCTGTTAGTACTTTACAATACTCTTGGTATCGCCTCAGCTGTCTCTCACACAAAAATATTGCACCGAAGGTGATTTGAAGAGAATATTTTGATATTTCGGATTGATTTCTGACAATGTCTTACTCTTTAGGTCATTAAACATTTACTTTCTACTCCTGTTATATCAAAGACAGTACCGTTATGCCAAAGACACTCTATGTTATTGGAAAGAAAATATGTCAGAAAAGTTTGAAATTTAAATTTAATTGTAACAAAAATCTTTGATCTATCTGTAATGAAAGAAAGAGTTCTTTGCCTGTTACCTTCAGAAGTATAGTATATGTTACATGTTATATCCATATCTCCCAATAAAGTGAGTGAGTGAGTGAGTTTAGTTTTACGCCGCACTCAGCAATATTACAGCTATATGGCGGCGGTCTGTAAATAATCGAGTCTGGACCAGACAATCCAGTGATCAACAACATGAGCATCGATCTGCGCAATTGGGAACCGATGACATGTGTCAATCAAGTCAGCGAGTTTGACCACCCGATCCCGTTAGTCGCCTCTTACGACAAGCTGAGTCGCCTTTTATGGCAAGCATGGGTTGCTGAAGGCCTATTCTACCCCGGGACCTTCACGGGTCCCCCAATAAAGTGACTAACAATGACACGTTTGTTACAGAGAAGACAGTTCGATTGTATATTTGAGTTAGGACAAGAATACATCAGTGGCATTGATGATAAGCTAGCTCCATATAAATCAGTTTCTAAAAGCATTGTTTTTCCAGTACTTGAAGTGCATAATATATAGTGTATATTTTAGAATCTGTTACCCTAAAGGCATGTCAGCATTTCAGAACAAGCTGATGGAAGACAAAGAAGAAATGAGTTCTGATGTGAAAAAATGATAGACATTGTGCTTTAAATAAACAACAAATAACGTAGCCTTTACCATCTTGAAATTTGTTTCTTTTGAGAACTCAGAAGAAAATATAGCGAGAAGCTGACGGTAATTGTCATGAATTTATCAAACTTTCAAACAGGTTTACAATTAACAATGGAATCTAAGTTTGCTGCCTCAAACAGTGACAAAGGCTTGCTACTAACAAAAGTATAAAGGTTTTCCTCAAGCTGTTAAAGTAACAAATAAATCAACAAAATTAATCTCTGTATTTGTCATAACCATCTTTCCAATTCTGAAATAGATACAGAAATGAATGTTTCACTGATTTTTTGCTTTAGATTGATTATCACACATTAACATTATTTAGGAAACTAGATGTTCAACGCTTTGATGGTTTTGCAGACTGATTATTACGATTTGCCATATTTAGTATCGTCAATCACACACGTCAGTCTTTCAAACAGCAGTCTTTAAAATGGATATAAGCATTCAAAGTTTCAATAACAGACTTCTTTGTTAAACACAAGATACTTTCATCTCATATATTAATGTACATCCGAATCAACCAGGAAAAAAAACCCAAAAATGAAAGATCACTAATGTTAAAGTATCTTTGTAGTAACAACATAAGTCCTTTAAGTAACAGCTATTTTTGAAAGACGTGAAACATACAAATTATTAAGAAACATATCAGTTGTTACCTCCAATATGAGCTTAATGGTTCTAATAGGAGTGCATAGCAAATCTAGATGAACAAAGACGTACTAGATACATTAGGTATTTTCAGATTTGTATTGAATTGTCTTTGCAATTACATAATTTGTCTTTCCAATAACATCCTTTTACAAAAATAAGTATAACTGCATTCAGAAGAGAAAGTATAAAAACATGTTTCAGTTTTTTTAGCACATATATACCTAAGGTTTTTACCATAATTCAGCTGTTAATGAAATTGACATTAAAATAAAAAGAATATTTGACTAATCAAGATATGTTTCTTTGAAGTAACACTGATGGTCTTTCCGATAACAAAACAGCTGTTACAGAAAAGACTATCATATGAGAGACAAATTGTAAAAGTAAATTCAGAAAAAAATAATGACCAATCCCTTTCCCATATCAGACAACATCCTTGTGTTGTAATTATGGTTCCAAATGCAATGAGAAACACATATTTTTGGAAAAGTGTTTGTTTCTTTTGTTAATTGACTTTACTTAAAAGACTCCGAGACAAAATACTCGCAAATGTTTACCTTTTCAACTTGATTTTCTTCGAAAACTTTGTCTTGAACTTAACACCACAGGTTTATCACTTACAACCTGAAGTTGTTAATGAGTATGACAGGAAGTTCCACTTTCACAGGATGCGAGATTATTAATTATTCCGTACTTTTATGGAACTGTTACAGGAAAGACATTTTTCTCGTGTACAAGAGAAAAAGCTTGTTTTTAACTTTAAAATTCAGCTTACCAGGAATGGGAAAAAGGTCTATTCTTTTCAACTATTCCAGAAACAATGTCTTCTTAAATGAAATTTAGTGAACAGCAGACACCTGATGTACAGATGTTGCACTCGGAAACATGAAAAAATGCATATCCCTTGTTACATAAAGGGATAAAATATAAAGTATTTGGCCTTTTGTTTGTAATAAAAAATTATCAAGCTAGATTAGATATTGCCATTTTTAACACATTGATAAAACTTGAAGGTTATACTGAAGTTTTAATCCTGATAAAAAAAAGCTGCATCTTTTGAGAATGACTCTTCTATAGATGAGGTAATGTCGGATATGGCACGAACAGTCAGACAGCTAGTTATGGACTGTGCAGAACATCCTTGAAAAAAGATTGTGTGAGTTTAGATTTACGTAGTTTTAGCAAATATTCCAGCAATACTACGATGAGAAACACCAAACATTGTAACTGAACTCGGCGAACACTTAAGTACTAGGGTAAACCCATATGGAGAACCTTCACAAATCTGATTTGCCTCAAATTAAAGATAACATACTTGTCCTCTTACCGAACCTGTCTTCTTCCAGCAAATCCAACCTTCGTCCCTGGGTTTACCAGACTTCTTACTCTTTGATGTCATGCAGATCCTGCAAACCAGGCCCTTAGAGTGAAACCTTACATGACTGCAGTCAACAAGATGCAAACATTTAGCGACGCACTGCAAACGCCCGTATGGTTTCAGTTCAACAAGAAGAGAGTCGTTATCACATTGTTGATCTGGTGCACATGCTCTATATGCTGTCGTGTCTGTGATCACATCTATGTTGTACATTGAGACCAACGACACGATAAACCAAAACCAGAGCAGTTGAGGCATCATCCTTTCAGGCGATTGCTGTCAGTGGTAGAATGTTAAACAATGAGATTATTGTTACTCTGACATGTATAGATTTCGAAGGCACAATGTCCGACTGTTGGTGGTTTATCGAAAAGGTGCTACTGAACAATCTTCTGAACTAGCAACTTAGCGTACGGATCTATAACATCAGTGGGGTTCATGACAACATGCAGGGGCAGAAGGTTTGCAGGCTGACAAGGTATATGATCGGTCACATTTCATGTGTCTCTTCCTAACTCATCACTCTTATAAAAAAAACACCACCAGCATCATGATCGTTATGATCAGCATTGTATTTAGAGCTTGCACTCCACCAACACGGATTGCTTCACAGTCCTTCATACTTTCCTGTACAGGGGAAATAAATTCTTCCATTGATCGCTGAGAACCAAGACAAGTTCTCCGATTGAGCAATAGGCACCAATACCAAATTCGTATAGGGGATTATTATGTGCCAAATAAACATCATATTAAAGACCATTTGTGTACCACTGAAAGACTGTATGGTGTTATCAACGCAATTTGAAACAGAGAATGAGTGATATCAGTGAAGACCACATCAAGTGAATAATTGAGAAGTCAGCTAGCACATTTAACTACAAGTCAATATATCGAAGCACATTAGTGATATCACACTGAAGAGAAGAGAACCTTAATAAAGATAGTTACAGCAAAGTAATTGCATATGCACATGCTTGAAAGAGAAGGAATGATGACTTTGCGCTAGATGAAATTTTACAGTATTGAAAAGATGTCATCACTTGAAATATCAATTTATCTATCCTCCATTATTGAACATGCTGAATAACAATTCCCCTAACAATGAATCAAAGGAACATATAAATGTTCATTCCTACATGGGTAATGTCATCATGTAAACTGGAATGGTGCTGCAGGACCTGAAATAGACAGGAATTATCAATTTGGTGGTTTACCAGTCAATTCTGCTTTCAGATATTGCTTAGTATCTTCCATCATTTACCAATTTAGCTTGTGTCAGGAGTGACGACAATTTGGTTTGAATAGATATTGTCACTTTTGTTAATTTCAGATATGTGAGTGAGTGAGTGAGTGAGATAATATTTAACGTCACATCGGCAATATTGCAGCCATATCGTGACGAGAACGATTAATTATGAAAATACAAATGAATTAATAGCACATACATTGTAAAACCCTGTCAACGAAGGACAGTAAAACTGACTAGAATATCACAGAGTAGAATGTAAAACTAGTTATTAGACCTAAAACAATGTATCTATAGAGGACAGTATAATCTAAAAATGAGCTATAGGTTGCCAACAACGGAAGGTAGATCACCATACTAAGGACCATGGGGGCTTACAGTACATTTGCTTCCTACATAAACCCTAGTCGGATTTACATCATGCGTTCAGCTGTTAGCAATTTAGACAAATCTAGCCATAAAGTAAACACACACTTATTCTACGATTAAAAAGCTAGAAAACTGAAATTTACTTCAAATGTTTGTGGACTAAAGTACCCTCTCAGGAGGACAATTATTTTACGGTATTTCAACCCCATTTGAGGGTACAGCCACTAACGATTTGAGTTACTAATTTAATCTTCCAATTTTAAAATATTTATCTATTTACAGTTCAATTAACAATTGTAATTCCTTTAAAAATGCAATAATTAAATGAGGGCTAACACTGTTAAAAGGATCTTTCATAGTTCGTGAATTAAAATACTGATCCCTTGTGATGGAATACTTAACACAGTCAAGCAAGATATGCTTGGGGGCCTGCAATTGTGTTCCTGTTGCTCAGTACACCACTTTGGCCCTGACTTCACCTAGACGGGTGGTCGAATGGGCCCGATTCAACCAATCTGCCGGTCATGCCAAGTCATGTGCATGATTTGTATCCATTTCATCGAACAAATTTGATTTAGGACTTGGTTTAATTTCGGTCTTGACTCTATTGTTCATCAAAAACTTTTCTCATTTTGAAGCCTTCGAATATGTCCAGAAGACGGTGGCTCATGGGCCAATCTCGGGAACTAATTATTTATAATTCCTCTGCTGGAGTATATCATCTGAATATCCTTGGTGTTGCAAGTTGGAGACCTACTTGCTTTTAGCATTGTCCTTGTGGTACTCTGTGGTGGGTGGGGAGCTCGGATGATGAAATAAAAAACAAATAACCATGGCTCATGAAACTCCTTTGAAGAAAACCAAACGTCAGCTTGAAGTAGATCCCGTAGGCAATGACCTCAGATTGCCTAAACCAATCGAATACTGACCACGTTTTCTAGTTATTGAGACTGAAGATAACACTCCATTGAAATTAAACCCTTTTGCTGTGTCTAAGGGAATCCAAGGCATTGCTGGAAATGTAAAGACTATCAGAAAATTACGGTCTAGTGCATTGTTGGTTGAGTGTGCCAAAAAGCATCAATCAAGCAATCTGTTGAACACCAAAACATTTGTTGGCATTCCCGTCACCATCACAGCCCACATAACACTCAACACGAGTAAAGGAATTGTAAGAAACCATGATCGATTACTCGCTGACATGTCGGAATTAGACATCGCATCTGAGATGAGATATCAGGGTGTACTCTATGTGAAACGTTTTCCAACTCGTAAAAACAATGAAGCCTTTAAAACCAACACATATCTGTTTTCTTTTTCTTTACCTTCTTCTCCAAAATCACTCAAGGCAGGCTACTGCAATCTAAATGTTGACACATACATTCCCAATCCCCTCAGGTGCTTCAAATGCCAAACGTTTGACCATGGAGTAAATTCGTGCACCTTGTCTGTTGTATGTGCTCACTGCAGTGAAAAGACCCACACAACAGAAGATTGTAACAGTAATGTTAAAAAATGTGTCAGTTGTACAGGGAATCACCCATCTTACTCTAAGGACTGTCCTGTTTGGAAACAGCAAATGGCAATTAATAAAATAAAGTTCACTCAAAACATCAGCTTTGCTGATGCAAAAAGACAAGTTCTAAGCTCGGGACAAACAGAAAGCTATGCTTCCATTGCCAAAAGAACGTCTGAAACAACATCTAGCATAGTTACTGTATCTTCCAGCTATCAGACAGACTTACCTTGGGAGAAAACGAATTCTCCTAGCCTTCACTCACCCACTACATCTACTCAAACAGGAGCATCACCTCCTGGTCCCGCTCAAACACAATCAGAATCATCATCCGATCTTGAATCATCTTCACAATCGTCAACAAAGTCTCAACAAAGTCTCTCTAAAACTAAAAGTAAAAAGCCAGATTTTGCAAAAAACAACTCAGTGGCAGAGCCCCAAAAGGGTCAGAAAATAAAATTCAATTATTCAATAAATATGGATCTCTTTAAGACATGGAAGTATCTGAAAACGTCCATTCTAGGGCACATGGCTTGTCGCCATCTAAAATAGTGCGGGGTAGATCCCCAATAAATGGTGACGACGCGAGAAGGGAGAAAAGCGTGCATCGACAAGCTTTTAGTAACGTGCGGTGCATTGAGGTCAAACGATCAACTGGTGTCAACATGGCAGCAAGTCGATTCGATGCGTGTTGTTTTGTTTTTATTTAGTGAAAACATTCAGCTAGATTAATGCGTTATTACATCGTTTCGAGGGAAATACGGGGTTTTATCAGTCCCGAGTAAGGTTGTATTCCTCTCGAGTCCGGCTCGTAAGGTTGCATTGCACTCGCTTCCGGCTCGGGGAATACAACCTTACTCGGGACTGATAAAATCCCGTATTTCCCTCGACACGATGTGATAACGCATTTATCTAGCTGAATGTTCCCGAGTAAGGTTGTATTCCCCTCCCCTCCGGCTCCTAAGGTTGCATTCCACTCGCCTCCGGCTCGGAGAATACAACCTTACTCGGGACTGATCAAACCCCGTATTTCCCTCGGCACGATACGATGTGATAACTTATAGTGTATTCCAACAATAGTATACAAAGGAATTGCAGAAGACTGAGGACTAACTTACATGAAGTACAGCTATTAGACCAAGATTGTACACCTTCAGCGATCTGTCTCCAAGAGACATATTTAAAACAGACAGATGCATTTGATCTTCGTCATTTTAATGCATATCATTGTTTTTCACCTCCGGGTGATAGGGCCACAGGAGGATCATCCATTGTAGGCAGACAAATCGTTATCCATAGCCCTGTATTACTTACTACTAATCTTCAGGCCGTTGCAGTGCGACTAACTTTGCACGTTGCGTTTACATTATGCTTTCTCTGTATCTCTCTGTCTTTGACGTTTCACAAAACCGATCTTCAAGCTCTGTATCACTACCTCCCGAAGCCCTGTATTATAATGGGAGATTTGAACGGGCACAATCCACTCTGGGGAAGTGTAACTATAAACGCTAAAGGTAAATTACGGGAGGGTTTTTGTTTTGATAATGATTTATGTATTTATAATGATGGTTCCAACACATATTTACACCCTGGTACAGAAACCTATTCTGCCCTCGACTTGTCACTCACAAATTCAGAACTACTAAATGAATTTGAATGGTCAGTCCACGATGACCTCTGTGGAAGTGACCATTTTCCTACTATATTAAAAGCTGTAACTCCATCTGATGTTCCTCCATCATCAAGGCGGAATTTTTAAAAAGGCTAACTGGGCTTTATATGAAACACTGTGTGCTGAAAAACTTAAACCTGAACGTTTTATTGACGTTCCTGGTGCTATTAACTACTTTTCTGATGAATTGAACTCCACAGCTGATGAGTGTATACCAAATTCCTCTGCAGTTCCACATATTCAAAAAACATGGTTCAACGATGACTGCAAACAAGCTAGGGAGGCAAGGAAAAAAGCAGAACATTATTTCCTTCGCCATCGTATGGCTCATAACTTAGATAAATTTAAAATTTTAAATGCTAAAGCGCGGCGTACTTTTAAACAGAACAAACGCCAATCTTGGCAAAATTATGTATCCAAAATAAATTCTCGGAACACCCAAGTCCAAGGTATGGAACAAGAAAAGAAAACTATTAATTTCAATTCAGATAATGGGGAAGATTATAATGAAACATTTTCCATTCATGAACTCCACACTGCTCTTGATCAAGCTCATGACACTACTACAGGAGCTGATGACATACACTATCAACTTCTGAAGCACTTACCAGCATCCTGTTTAGAGACGTTCTCGTATATATTTGATGATATTTGGACTTCCGGGAAATTTCCTTCCTCGTGGCGTGATGCATATAGTAGTACCAATACCTAAACCTGGACGTGATCATTCGGATCCGTCAAATTATCGTCCGATTTCATTAACAAGCTGTGTTTGCAAGACCATGGAACGCATGATAAATAACCTCAAAACAGATATACAGTGTGGTTTCCGTAAAAACAGAGGTACTGTCGATCACCTAGTTCGACTGGAATCATTTGTGAAATACGCACTAATTAATAAACAACATGCTCTGTCTATCTTTTTTGATCTCGAAAAAGTATATGACACGACCCGGATATATGGCATTTTAAGAGATTTACAATGATTTCAGTTTGCGAGGTCGCGTGCCTGAATTCAGAGCCAACTTTTTAAATGACAGACAATTTCAAGTCCGCGTGGGTTCTACCCTGTCTGATCATTACAATCAGGATCAGGGTGTCCCACTAGGCAGCAGCTTGTCTGTAACACTTTTTAGTATCAGATAAATAGTTTGTCCAAAGTTTTAAACGATTCAATTGATGGATCGTTATTTGTGGATGATTTTAATATTTCTTGTCGTGGTAAAAATATGCATACTATTGAACGGAAACTGCAGTTGTGTTTAAACAAGACTAATAAATGGTGTCTTGAAAACGGCTTCTAATTTTTCTACATTCTAAATCGAAAACTAACTCCCTACATTTTTGTCGTAACTACAAACCACATAAAGACCCTGAACTTTCTCTAGATGGCACCCAAATCAAAGTTGTGAAGGAAGCTAAGTTCTTGTGTCTCATGTTTTACTCACACTTAACGTTTTTACCGCATATTAAGTCACTTAAAACTAAATGCCTGAAAGCACTTGACTTGTTGAAAGTGGTTTCAAATTCTAAATGGGGAGGCGATCAAGCTACCCTTCTCCATCTATATCGATCACTAGTTCGTTCTAAACTTGATTATGGCTCCATCGTGTATGGTGGAGCCTGCAAAAGCAACTTAAAACTATTAAATTCAGTCCATCATCAAGGTCTCAGACTTTGTCTTGGTTCCTTTCGAACATCACCTGTAGACAGCCTGTATGTCGAAGCTGATGAACCACCTCTTGAGCAGCGCCGTATAAAATTAGTTTTACAGTATGTAATAAAACTATATTCAAATGAATCCAACCCTGCATATAACTGTGTTTTCAATTCTCTGTATGCGGATTTATACAATAAGAAATCTTCTCTTGTTCCGCCTCTTGGTTTAAGAATAAAACCATTTATTTCTGCTGCCAGCATTGAGCTGGAAAACATAGCCAAGCGATGTAGGCATTTCTGGTAACGCAAAGGCCGATCTTGCTGCCAAGGCAGCACTCAACAAATCTGTGACACCACTTCTGATTCCATACTCTGATTATAAAGTTAGCATTAGAACTTACAGCCGTGATCTGATGCAGAAGAAGTGGGACACCCAAGTAGGTACAAATAAATTACTTGAAATAAAACCGTATATTGGTTGCACCTACTTTGGCTGTCAGTCTTGATTTGAAGAGGATATTTTAAGACGATGTCGTATTGGCCATACTAGATATACTCATGTGCACCTGTTAAAAGGTGAGGATCCTCCGTTTTGTATTCCTTGTGATGAGAGAGTCACGGTCAAGCATATTCTGCTTGACTGTGTTGAATTCTCCATCACAAGGGATAAGTATTTTACAGTTAAAACAATGAAGGATCTTTTTACCAGCGTTAGATCTCATTTAATTATTGTTTTTTTAAAAGACATTGATTTTTTGGTTGAATTGTAAAAACTTGTTGTGTAAATAGATGTATTTTAATTATTGGAAGTTTGAATTAGTAACTTGAATTGTTGGTGGCTGTACCCTCAAAGGGGGCTGAAATACCGTAAAATTATTGTCCTCCCGAGAGGGTACGTAAGTCCCAAAACATTTCCTGTACGTTTAGACTTCCAGTGGTTTTAATCGTAGCGATAATTCTCATTTAATTATAGGTTTTGTAAAAGAAATTGATTTTTTTGGTTGAAGTTTGAACTGTATGTTGTGTAAATAGGTGTATGTTAATGACTTGTAGTTTGAATTAGTAACTTGAATTGCTGGTGGCTGTACCCTCAAAGGGGGTTGAAGCATTGTAAAATTATTATCCGCCTGAGAGGCTATGTAAGTCCACAAACATTCAAAGTAAATTCTAAATTTCCAGGTTTTTAATCGTAGTATAAGTGTTTTTTATTGTATGGCTAGATTTCCCAAATTGCTGACGGCTGAGGGGATGATGTAAAACCAACTAGGGTCCATGCAGGTAGCAAAGGTACGGTAAGTTCCTATGGTCCGTTGTGTGGTGATCTACCTTCTGTTGTTGGCGATCTATAGCCTGTTTTTTATACTGTATAGTCCATATAATGGTATCAGTTTTAACTTTCCACACTAGTTTTAATGCTAATTGTGACATGCTAGGTGTTTTACTGTCCTTCGTTGACAGGTTTTATAATGTACGCATGTTACTTTTCATTGTTAAATGTGCTCGTCACGATATATTAACTCAATCACTCACTCACTATCTTAGCGTGTTGATCGACTTGTTGGGTGGGAGACGTGAGAGCAAACGTGTCTGTAGAAGGGGGTATGTCAATCTTGACTCCTTGCTTCTTGTAACAGATCATGTAAACATCCACATTAGCAACGGGAATAGAATAGCCTTTGCCTGCAAATAGTAGTAGTTGGTCCATTTCCAATATATTAATATTAGGGTCATCAGGATAGGGCCTCCAGTATCTCTTGTTTATGTTTCTTGTTCCGGTTGAATACAGACTCTCAGACAGTGGTTGCACATGACGTGTTACTGACATGGGTCCATGGGCAATTAGACTAAATCACCATTCCTGCCCTTGATGTAGATGTCCAAGGCGTGGACATGTTTTCAGTTTGATATGTACATACACATCGTGTTACTGACATGGGTCCATGGGCAATTAGACTAAATCACCATTCCTGCCCTTGATGTAGATGTCCAAGGCGTGGACATGTTTTCAGTTTGATATGTACATACACATCTTTTAAGGTGGAGGACCATGTTAACTATAAGCGACACATAATGAAAAAACATATCTCTACACTGGCATATCGTTTAACCTTGGTTTGAAAGCAAAATGATTAAGAATATCATGCAGTGAATGTCCTTTGGCTTTCATCATCACATAAAACGAAGCATACAGTCCACAGGTTTTACTCTTTTTAATTTGAAGCATCAATGTGTTGGAAAGACACACCATTCGTTTGTAGAAATATGTGGAATGTTATTTGATTTTACTCAGGCTCTCTTCCCAAACTGTCCAAAAACTCTGCTTTTTTCGAATCTTTCATCCAAATAGCTATCCAGTGTTGTCCAGGTTGATGAGAGGCTTGGTTATTCCAAATGCATCCTTCGGGGTATATGGATATGGCTTGGCGGTAAATGATACTGACACTCATTTTCAGTTATGTCCTCAAAAGTTCAAATTTCGGGTTTTCTTTGTAAAAGAATGGATTGATTGAAAACAATAGATTTCAAAACTCAGGTGGTGTGTGGACAAAATTGCATCATTGCACACGTTGATGTGCAGATATCTGACAATGCCTCAATGTTTACATGATTTCTTCTATTCTTTCTACGTTGTCTCGGTGTCGCAAATCAGCTTTTACAAAATATGAACCTGGGTAAGCAAAAGGGAAAATTTGTGTTACTATGGCAATGTGGCATTCAACAAAAAAGCTCTCAGTAATATCGAGTGGAATGTTAAGCTGGACTTGTTAAACAAACATGGACACATAATAACGAATTCCAATGTCATCGACTTTATTTTCAGTTTGTGGTATAGAAACATTATTCCTATCAATAAACATTTCTAACTTTCCTAACAGAAAATGGAAACAAAATGTTACTTTGCAAGCAACAATGTTAACAAAGATCATTTCAGATGTTCCCTTATACGCAAATCACCAGTTTTTTATTCAATATTGCTTTTGGACATAATAAAACTGGTTAATTTCGACATGGTCGAAAATAGGACAATTTAACTCATTATACTCTATCTATTTACAACACACACACACATACACACACACACACACACACACATACATACATACTCACATACATACATACACACTCACATACATACATACATACATACATACATACATACATACATACATACATACATACATACATACATACATACACATCCATCCATGCATGCATACACACACACATACACACACACACACACATACATACACACTCACATACATACATACATACATACATACATACATACATACATACATACATACACACTCACATACATACATACATGGATACATACATACATACATACATACACACACACACATCCATCCATCCATCCATCCATCCATCCATACATACATACATACATACATACATACACATCCATCCATCCATACATACATACATTCATACATACATACATACATACATACACATCCATCCATCCATCCATACATACATACATACATACATACATACATACATACATACATACATACATACATACATACATACATACATACATTCATACATACATACATACACATCCATCCATCCATCCATCCATCCATACATACATACATACATACACATCCATCCATCCATACATACATACATTCATACATACATACATACATACACATCCATCATCCATCCATCCATCCATACATACATACATCCATACATACATACATACATACATACATACATACATACATACATACATACATACATACATACATACATACACTCACACACACGTCAATGGAGGAAATGTTCAGGGACACATAGCATTTGAAAGAAAAACACGTAAGCACCAATCTGAACCTCTCCCTGCTCTTGTCTTATTATTCTAATCAATAAAACACTCATTATTAATATTTTATTCAATTCTGTCTCAAACACCAATACATGGACGGACATTTGGCAGATTTGCTACGGAGATTTAGATTCTTGTATGCTATTTCTTCGTTTCGTTTTCCGGAGGGGTTCAACGTTGTACTTGGCTGCCACGTCATCCTGAAATGAATTCACACAAGTATAAGTTTGATGTACGTCGTCCCAGGTTACTACGTCTGTGGCATATCGCAGACTTTAGAGGCACATCCTGCAACCCCCTCTGGATCCGCCAAGCCCCATCTCCCCTCTGGATATCTGAGAATGTGGATGTCTGTTTCTTGGCGTTATCGGGATTCTTTTGTCTAGGGTGGAATTGTTCTGGTCAAGTCTTCGCATATCTCGCCCTTCTATGAATAACTCTGATGAAACTTGAATATTGTCCAAAACGGCGTTATTACAAAATCACTGCCCATTTGAGAATCTAGTAGCAGACGAACCAATAACCTGTCTGGTCATCTCAACGCTCTGCCCAGTTAGAGATATGTGTGTTCGTCCAACTCACCGCAAATTTCATTTGATTTCTGTGGTAAGGTATTCCTCCGAGACTGTCACATAGACTCATGTGTTTGCGCTCCGGATCTCCAGCAACCAGCACTTCCGTCTCTCCTTCCGCCTGACGTCGTAGTCATCGTCGGGAACAGAAAGTAAGCAAACATCTATATACAGTGTGAAATGTGTAAAATACTATCACGACCGTGTATTTTCTGTAAATTGTATTATTGATTAAGTAATAATTATAATGGGTCACATTTCGTATCATAAATGTTCAGTACTTTTCGTACTTTGGCAGCAGGCTTTTAGGTAGCGCTTTGGAGTTACCCTCCTCTTGACTTAATATTTTGATTAGTTGTGCGTACTTCCGCGAGACTAGTAAAAGAATCTACGTTGATAGCGACGATCGCAAAGTGCTCGAATGTCCTTGAAACGCTGACATTGTACATAAAGGCTGGTTATCGCGTTGAGGACGGACACACACAGATTAACTGGAGTATATATATCTGCCTGCCTCTGTCAACGCTTGACCTACATAACCACTCCATGGCCGCACGCTGTGTTACATTCAGTATAACTGTTTCTCACTCTCACACCAAGACTTTGGTGAGTTGACATTATATTTGTGACCCATTTCATTAGATCTGACTCATTTGCATTGTACATGAAACCTCTGTTGTGAATCTATGTATCTTGCTTTCTGTTAGCACGAAATTATAGAACATTTCAGACTTCTCAGTGTTATACTTTGCTGGTTCTGAGGGGATTTCTTATACCTTTTGCCATGGCAAATTATTCACAGTAACAATAATGAAACATGTCGACTAGTATTAAGGCGAAATGAGATTGTAGTCATACTGTGTATTATTAAATTGATCCACCTTTATTGTTTTCACGGCGGTGGGGTAGCCCAGTGGTTAAAGCGTTCGAGTGTCACGCCGAAGATCTGGGTTCGATTCCCCACATAAGTACAATATGTGAAGCCCATTATCTGGTGTCCCCTGCTGTGATATTGCTGGAATATTACTAAATGCGGTGTGAAACTAAACTCACTCACTGTTTTCGTTTGGAACTGCGCGTTTACATCGGCGTTCTACGGAAATGAGAAAGCCCTGTTCGCTTGGAATAATAGTAGGAAGCCCAAGCGATGATCGTCTAAACCAACATTTTAACTAATATGACTTCCCAGAATTTGAATAAACAACATTATCAATATCAATATCAATATCAATATCACAATGATTTAGTTACGTTCAGTTTAACATACCGGCTGTAGTCCTCTGCAGTGATCCATTAGCTGACTCAATCTGTCTTCACATCCTGGCGCAAAAGAACCGGGGTCGATGGCAACGAAACACTGGCCCTGTGAAACAGGAACGGTCAGTATTACAATAATTTACTGATTGACAAAAGAAGGTATACACCCATAGTTGATAGTGGCTGAAATGGAAAATTAATAAATACTTATTAGATGGTGATATTAATTTTTTTTATCAAAGCCCAATTTCAAGTGTATGCAACGGCAGTTACGGACGGACAGATAAAAGCATCAGTGAAGAAGAAAATAGACTGCAATGCGGTGAGAGAAATACTTACATTGCTCCACACAATAATACCATAAACATTATGAATATTTAACACAGCATGTGTCACACGTAACACATGTCTAGTTGTAAGACGGAGCCCTGTCTATAAATAAACAGTCCAGAGACAGACATCTTCAGCATCGATCAGCGCACTTGGGATACGGTGATATGTCAACCACCCGATCCCGGTAGTCGCCTCTAACGACAAGCATGGCTTTCTGAAGATCAATTCTAACTCGGATCTTCAAAGGTATGTAGGTAGTAACACAGGTTTCGAACCTAGGATCGGCGGGGATCTGACCAACAACTGTGTTGCGTCATATTCAAAACAGCTTAGAAACGTAGTCTTGCATGTTAACAGCTGTAGCAATAATTATTGTTCAAAGGACATATTCTCTCACCAGATTGGCTTGCTTAGAATGAGATGACCAATGTCTAATGAAAGGACCAAAATCGGATCCGCTGAGGATGCCACAAAATATCTCCACCATCATAGCTAGTCCAAAGCCCTTGTACCCACTGGTGTCTTCTGTGCCCCCTAAAGGCAGTAGTCCACCCTGGTGCAGCACCCGGTGGGTGTCAGTGGATGCCTGGGGAAATGGAGAACAGAAATACAGGACCACACGCCATTCCCACACAACCCACAGCGATCACCTAACAAATACTGATCACGGATAGAAGAATATGTTACGTTCTATTTCTGGGTTTCAGTATTAAGAAGGTCATTTACTTTTTTTGTAACTCACTGCCTGTTATCACAGTGCCCATACTGCAGGATAGCATTGCAAAGTCAAACTTTACAATATACAGTGCACTCTGGTTATTATGTCCCTGTACGTAGGGCCACACTCGATATGATGCCATTTGCCTAAGGTTTTGGGAACAACGACATTTTCCAAAGTCATTTTCCGCTAGTTATAATGCAAGTTACACTAGCATGTAGCATATCTACCTTAACTAGTTAACTGACATGGTATGTTCCCGAACGGACATAAACAAACATTGAGGGTACCTCAACCCATGACCTCCACCTCGTGACCAGTGAGCAACATATAATATGTATCAGTGATCATCATACATCTACCGGTGACGCATGTAACACGATCAGTTAAAGTGGACAGAGTGTCCTATTCTGTCCTATTCTTGTTTTCATCGGTTTGTTGTCATCATTTCCGGTAGCTCTAATTGGACATTGATGAACTGAATTGAATTTCCACTGTGGTGTGTGTTTGCTCAGCATGTGTATATGTCACTATAACCGATGACAATACTGTCAATATAGGTAAAGTACGACTGTACTTCACCCATTGTTCTTAACGAATTGTAGCTCACCTTCCCCGTTTCGTCCACGCCCCAGCCATGAGGAAGGTCCTGTCCCAACCGGTGTTTCATTTCCACCTGTGCAATAAAGGGACACGCATACATTCATCTTCATTCAGTGAGCTGTTTGACCACACACAGAGAAACCTCTCTAAGCTGGACAAGTGTGTGAACAAACAGCCTTGTCATCTTGATGGTTAATGCCGGTTCTGACACATCTTTACTTTACCAATCCAAACAACCTAGCAGTACAGTTCTTAATCTTAGGCTTATGTACCAGCTGGAAATAGATGGTAAGTTCAACACATCAGAAAGTCGTCGTCCATGTTGTATTTCTTGGACGGTGTTGGTGGCGTGCAGGAATCATATGGACATAAATATATCGGATCGGGTGGTCAGACTCGCTGACTTGGTCGACACATGTCATCGTATCCTAATTGCATAGATGATAATGATCCTGGTTTCCAGCTTGTCTGGTTAAGTTTTTACTGAGTGTGGTGTTAAACAAACACATATGGCCATGGAGACACGTAGAGGATAGCTATCACTATTGAAATATAGTCAGCCAGGAATGCTTCAAAATATAGGTTATCGTATCTGATATCGTATGTTTGATAATTACATGCAGTTTTAACATATTGAGTGACGTGTATTGAGTGAACTTGACATACAAACTCTGACCTACCTTTCCCTGTGCCACATCCGTCGTTGCCATGTCAAGGACAAAACTGTCACCATGGTTACCCGGTGCTGCTACGCACATAGCATTGGTTCCAAGTGTTTTCTATGAAATGAATATATCAGCAACTAAACATTCGTGATAACACGTTTATGAATGGAAGATAAAAACGCACATCAACAAGAAGTACTTTCCAGAGACAGTATACGATCATGAAAGTCTTCTGTTTCTAGTTAAGACAAACCTGACAGAGTTAGCCAATGGCTGCAACTGCTGGGTTGAAACGAGATGCTAGGATGTGCAGTAAGTAAATAGTACTGTACCTCTCTTGCACGTGTTGGAACCATATTCGGAGAGGTGTTGCAGAAGGCCATACCCTGTAATAAAATGGTAGATCCTGATCTGGGGCTCCTTTCACTAGTCAACCATTACTAGTAACTTAACCATAACTCCAATTCTTTAACACTGCACTAAGGTTACCTTCATGCTTTGTGAAAGGAGGCCCTGGTTGGTGACGTCATCTATGCTTGTGATGCTATTGACCTATACAAAATTGGCGATTATTGGTGATGCAATCATTGTTAGTGATGCTAGTGACTTTTACAAGATTGGCGATTTTTGGTGACGCAACCTCTGCGAGTGACTTTTCCAAGATTAACGTTCAGTGGTGATGCAAACTTTGTTGGTGATGCTAGTGAACTTTTCAAAATTTACGTATATTATTCATGCCTTCTTTGTTGGTGACGCTAGTGACCTTTACAAGATTGTCGATTATTAGGCCTTGGGTCCATGCAGGTAGCAAAGGTACTGTAAGTCCCCGTGGTCTCTAGTATGGTGATCTACCTTCAGTTGTTGGCGACCCATTGCCCGTGTTTTATTTTGTATTGTCTTCTTTAATTACAGTGTTTCAGTTTTTCTTACTGTTTTTCTTCTGTGATATTCTAGTATATTTTTACCATCGCTGGCAGGTTCTTATAAAGTACATATATTCAGTCCCAATGTTAAATGTCCTTGTCACGATATGGCTGAAATATTGCAGATGTGACGTTAAATTTTGACTCACTCACTCACTCACTCACTCATTTGTGTTGGATGTCGTGTACTGGTGCTTTATTCAGCAACTCACAATTAATCCCTGTTCCACTGCACGGAGTTCGTACCAGCCAGCGATACCAAAGTGGTTTGATGCTGCAAATGAAGAAGATGTGTATTATTGAAAATTGGCACTAATATCAGGAATATTCTGCTGTGGACCCTGTGTAGACTCACCATGACAACTAATTATATAATAACAAACTTATTTACTAAGTAAAAACTGACGTCTTTTTGGTCTGGACCAGACCGTCGTGACAGAGCCGAAAGGAATCAATAGTTGCCCGATCTGTACAATCAATTGCAGTATTAAGTGACAAGACGTTGATACAACATATACCTCTGGCTGTCACCCATCCGATCCCCGACTCTTTGGCTTTCTGTATGGCGAGGTCCATGCAGAACCTGCCAACCACTGGACCTGAAAGAGTTCACAACACAATAGAGACAATATATGACTATGCATGATGACTAATGTGGATTTCTATACACTTTGTATACACCCAACGTTGAACCATTCACATGTTTGAATCAGCATCACAAACGCACAGCCTGTTGAGCTGCCGTTGACCAGTGAGTCATTCGTGCTAATCAGAATTGAAGACAGAATCAACAAAAACACGTGTATACAAGGAACACAGACGTAAGGCTGAATCAAATTATACCAACGCTCAGAACAAATCTCGTCCTAATGTCCTTGAAATAGTTCGGAAGATTGTTAGAAGAACGTCCAATGCCGAAGGCCTTTTACGAAATATTTAAAATATTTACAAAAGTTTAATAGAAGCCGGGGGTAGGACATTCCTGAATTTCGCGCATCAGTGACAGAAATGATGCAATTTCTTTTCTTGAGTGCCCTCTAATTTTCACAGTTGAATAATTGACGTGTATTTGCATGCATTTGTGACCGTTGCCGATAGTGGCACAGTATCTGGTAAACACATGCTTATGGTATAGTTGTTGGTATTTTGGGCATTATCTTGCATGTGCTGATCGTGTAAAATATTTTAATTTCAATCGGCTCCCAGGAGCATATTTTAGGGAAGTCCAGTAAAGAGTTAAAAGCTGCCTCGTTGCATTACAACACATCACTATTTCGCTGAAGACAATTATACATGTCTGATTTAATGGGTTTAAATGGTGTGTTCCGTAAAATGTACTGATCTTCCAATCGTTGAAATGATACGTACCTAGCACGTTCTTGCCATCTACAAGAGCTGTTGCTACCGTCTCCCTCACTACCTCGGGTTCGTCTAGTGTTGACGTCATTCCCGACACGAGGTCACCTAGGTACATCTCTGCAGCAAAGGTCAGATTGTATATCTGTTAAAACATTCTGATGGTATATGTGTCTGTTAAACACCCCGTGTTTATATTACACAGGAAGCTGCCAAAACCGGCATCTGTCCAATCCAGCAACTTGTCAACACTGGCATATCATTGGTTTGTACACTTATCATCGGCTCTACAATCCAGCACATTGTCCAAACTAGGTTATTTCTTCAGTCCCAATGAGAGCCGGTTTAGACAGCTTCCACTGTATAGTTCAGATGATGATTGTGTCTTTATCACAGATCAGAGGGTGAATGTGTCTTCACAAAAGTTCAGAAGGTCGACAGGCATGTATCAAAACGTCAGATCTCCAATAGCCGTGCATCAAAAGTTAAGATGGTCAACAGTATGATCATTGCTTGTTAACGCCAAACTCAGCAATATTCCAGCTATATGACGGTGGTCCGATAATAATGCAGATTGGACCAGACAATACATTGACCATCATCATCCATCTACGCTTTGGGGACATGATGACATGCGACAACCAAGTCAGCGAACCGAACCGCCTCTTATGACGTGGCAAGTTCGAGCCCGGATCTCCACGGGTTGAGTGGCCTTCTGTTCACCAACAATTTTAATACAGGAATATTCATGAATAGAATTCATTATAACTGGCAACATAAATGTACACACCAAACAGTTATCAATCAGACATCGAATTGAATCCAACCATAAGAATATCTCAGAAGCTAAAAACCACACATCGAAAGCAGGTGAAGCTCCAAAACACACCGGGGTCGTTGTCATGTCTGAACAGTACCTACATACAGAACTGTGCGAAAAGTATTCGGACACGTGACGTAATTTCCATGGACTTATATGTTATTTCAGTGTAGCATAAATAATTTTCTTGAGATGGGTTTAGGGTGGATCTTTGTAAAATTTGACCGGCAAATTGGAAATCATCTCTGCTGTGCGCACATAACTTCAGTTCAATTTTCCGACCACTATTTAACTAATGACATCACATTTATCAACTTACGTATGGTTCCACACTGCACAATCCCATAGACCGCCGTGTTTAAGGAGATCACGGCACTGTACACATGTTGATTAAATTATCGCCATTCGATGAACAAGCAACGGAAAATTAAACAGAAATTATGTGATTGTAGGTAAGATGATTCTCCACAAATGTGCAAAATTTGACTCGAGTCTTGCGAAAATTAAAATCATGAAAATTATTTATGCTACACTAAATTAACATGTAAGTCTATGGAAATTACGTCAAGTGTCCGAATACTTTTTGTATGGGTCTGTAAATTCTTTATTCACCGTCATAGGTATCTTCACTCTCGTTGGCATGTCTGAACAATATATACAATAACCCTTAATATTCACGTTATCAGTATCAGCACTCTCGTTATCGGGTTTCTACAATATAAACACTACCCTTTAATGACGTCATCAGTATCTGCACTCCCGACCACAACACAACTATGTGAGTACACAAGCTTCAACCACCACTGACCTCCTGCTCTATTCGTAGAAACCGACAAGTCTCACCTATACGGTTGAGGCCATGGCTGTAGTGACCTCTGTAGTCGGCCATTACCAGCACCTCTGTCAGACACTTGGCGTGCTCTGTCTTGGCACCAGTAGCCTCCAGACATCGAATACAGAAACTGTACAGGTCATCTCGAGTGACAGTGAAGTCATCCCAGCCCGCCATTACGTGAGGCTCTACATGTGGGGGAACTGATCTATTCATATCACGTTGTGATATATGCTTTGAATATGTCTGGTTTCAGAAGAACTTGTGAAGAGGCCACGGAGTGTATGCTTTCAATAAATAATATAGTAGACAGGTTGGGGAATTTGGGTGGTGAATGAATTCGGTATTTTATTTTTATTTATTTTTTATTAATGTGTGTGTGTGTGTGTGTGTGTGTGTGTGTGTGTGTGTGTGTGTGTGTGTGTGTGTGTGTGTGTGTGTGTGTGACTCTGTAGTGCACCTGTCCGTGCTAATTAATGCTTTATGGTGGCGGTGGGGGTAGCCAAGTGGTTAAAGTGTTCACCCCGAAGACCCGGTTTCGACCCCCCCCACAATGCGTGAAGCCGTGATGCTGCTGGATTATTGTTTGAAGCGGCGTAAAATTAAAGTCACTCATTCATGAAATTGCATAACTCCACTGACCATACCCCGTTGATGGCACAGCCATAAATAATTACAATGTACATCAACATGTATTTTCAATGTAAGTAACAAAACATCACAAAATCAAAACTTATTTAGTTAAACATCTCTTGTTGATGAAAGTTTGAGTTATCGATCCCTTGTGATGGAAACACTTTAAGACAGTCCAGAAACTCAAGGTTGACTGTCATTCTTTCCTGACAGACCAGTGGGGTACCAACAGAGGATCTTCACGTTTCAGTACATATTGGTGTGTGTATCTTGAAAGGCCAAAACCAACATGGTGACACAATTGAACTCTGACTCAAAAACGATGTATGCATGATCGATAGTTGCTGTTCCGATGGAGGCTGACGCTGACAGTCATGAACCCACGAAGTAAATGCATGCAGCACAATGGACACAATTTCCCGGATGACCCAAGCTGCCTGCCAGGTCATATGACCCATTTTCTGCTGGATGAGTGAGTGAGTTCAGATTTAGCAATATGCAGCAAGAGGACATCAGAAATGGGTTCCACACATTTTACCCATGTCGGGAATCGAACCCTGATCTTAACGTTCGCATTATGAAGGAACGTTTTAACTACCAGACCACCCTACCACCCCTCAGAGGGCAGAAGAGGAGAAGGTTGGAGAAGGTTGATGGGTTGGTTTGTTGTTTAACGCCGCGCTAAGCAACATTCCAGCTTTGTAGCGGTGGTCTGTAAATGCTCAAGACTGGACGAGATCCAGTGATCAGAAGCATGAGCATCGATCTACGGAACTGGAGATACAAATGCATGTGTCAACCAAGTCCGCGAAACTGACCACCTGATCCCGTTAGTCGCCTCTTACAACAAGCATGGGATACTGAAGGCCAGTTCTAACCCGAATCTTCACTGGCTAGTGAAGGAAATATGGTGAATTCGCTCCGGTATGGTTACTTTAGATGAGATTATCACCGCAGACAGATAACGTTATAAACATAGCCACATATTCATTTAATATATTCAAAACACAAATACAAGGTTTGTGTTGAATATATTAAATAAATCACATACTAAACTCTAAAAGAATGATGTTTAGATTACATCAAATGTGGAAAGGAGCAGATTTCTCGTTTCCTTGATTTTGAACAAACGTTACGGTCACAGCGCCAAAACGCATTTCCAAATGAACAGAGTCCGTGTGTGGGTGACACCAGGACTAACTCAGAAGCTTGTGATATGACCTGGATAGTGCTCACTGTATGTGCGTGGTCAGTTCTGTTAGTGAATGCTATAACTAAGAAGGGTGTTTCACTGACCTTTTCGGACCACTACCAATGTAATGACACATTCGTTCTGAGCAATGTCAGCTGGTGGTAAGTTCTCTTGTGTGTTTGTTGTTCCACGTCGCAAACTTATTAATGTTTGAATTATTTCACCGGCCCATAAACACAGTAAACCTGGGCTATAACGAACTTGAAGCGAACTGTGTTCGTGATAACCGTTGTTCGTTCTAAGCATTTCGACTAAAATATATAACACGTGGCCCGGATACAAAGTTCGTAATATCCGTTGTGGGTTGAAGGAAATACATGAAGACATGTTGTACGTCAAGCAAGGAAATATCCTCGTAACTCTTCATTCAAAAAACTACTCGTTCATTCTCATCTGCATGCAGCTCTATGATGAAGTCACAATATGCTTAAGAGGTCATGGTGTCTGAATATGTCCAAGGATTCACGAGGTCTCAATACGTCCAAGGGGTCATGAGGTCTCAATATGTCCAAGGGGTCATGAGTCTATATATGTTCAAGAGGTCATGAGGTCTCAATATGTTCAAGATGTCATGAGTCTCAATATAGACAGGAGGCCATGAGGTATGAATGTGCCAAAGGGGTCATGAGTCTTAATATGTCCAAGATGTCATGAGTCTCAATATAGACAGGAGGCCATGAGGTATGAATGTGCCAAAGGGGTCATGAGTCTTAATATGTCCAAGAGGTCATGAGTCTCAATATAGACAGGAGGCCATGAGGTATGAATGTGCGAAAGGGGTCATGAGTCTTAATATGTCCAAGAGGTCATGAGGTCTCAATATGTCCAAGAGGTGGTGAATTTCAAAATATAGACAGGAGGTCATGAGTCTCAATCTGTCCAAGAGGTCATGAGTCTCAATCTGTCCAAGAGGTCATGAGGATCAGTATGTCCAAGAGGTCATGAGTCTCCATATGCCCAAGACGTCATAAGTCTCAGTCTGTACAAGATGCCATGTGTCACAATATGTCCAAAAAGTGATGAGGTCTCCATATGTCTAAGGGTACAGGCAGATACTTGTGTCACATGAGCAGCACATGCATGCCTTAAGTCAACAGACAGCAGCACCTTCCTCTCTGAGAGCACAAACTACCTACAGGGGTAAGTTCAAGGTGCATGATTCTGTTGAACAGGCAGACACATATAATTCATGCATACCATACCCTTCTATGCGGAGTTAGTACTACAATCTGTGTGACCTACTGCATGAAACAGCTGCGAAGTTGCAGAATATAACGTTATGTGCAATCCACACACTCACTATTCCAAACTACGAAAATACACATACGATTCATTTAAGTACGTTTCTGCAGCACGGTATACCAACATTCTAATGATACATTAGGATTTTCACCGACATGTTGTCGTAAATTGTGACCTTGACCGTAAATTGTCTTTCCGGGTATGACTGGGGACCGAACGACAGCGGCCACCATGCACACGGTTGCCATGGTTCCCCAAGGGGCGAGTTCATTCCTATGGTGTGGGGGTACAATGGACAGGCCATCTCCCTTCCTCGTCATTCCAAATATGTCCTCGGCTTCAATGAACCCAACCACGAAGACCAGTCACGGATGACACCTGGATATGCTGCAGCTAACTGGCCGAAGCTAGAAGCTGCTGCACAAGACAGACTTCTCATGAGCCCAGCCCCTGCCAGATGTGGTGTGGTAGGGGGTCTCTGCACATATACGACGTTTGATTGGTTAGACAAGTTCTTCTCAGCCTGCAAGGGATGTCGGGTAGATTATATAGCCCTGCACAGCTACACATGTAAAGTAGACAGTGATATGCAGTTTTTGGAGAGCGCTTACAGTCGGTACAACAGAAAGGTTTGGCTGACGGAATTTGCTTGTCCTGGGAAACCAACGTTTGAGCAAGTAAAGGAGTATATGGAAGCTATTATACCTCGTCTGGAAAAGGCAGAGTTTGTTGGAGGATATTCCTGGTTCATAGCGCGTCTGACACAAAGTGGTTACATCGACCCGATCTGCAGTCTGCTTGAGCCGAATTCTTCCAGTCTTACGCCGTTGGGTAGACTTTACAACTCACTGTAGTAACGACTGAAAAATACATGTTATTTCAGGATGGTTCAGAAGAGATCTCTCATTTTGTCCCAGAAACCCCACATGGAATTGTATACACCAGACTAGTTTGTAGGGTTGTGGAAGGATTTTCAATGTACATGAAACAAAATTGAATAATGGTGTGTCACAGCGTTAATGGTGTCACGTCAGTCTCTTCAAAAGCATGTTTAATTTTGTAAAGCGTGCACATTTTTGTGTGTGTGTTTATGTGTGTAGACGCGCGTGCGCATGTGTGTGTGTTCTTGTGTGTGTGGGTGGCTGCGGCGTCTCGTAACAGTCCGGATGTATGCTGGTTATGTACCCCACCCACAAGGATACCGAACAAAAGGCACTTTATATTTACTAGTAGCTGACCATGTCATCTATCCCAGCAAGGCCGAGTTACAGGATAACAAGAAGTATCTGATACAATACAGTCTGGGGATCGAATCATCGACCGATGTCCAGACAGACACTTTTCCTATACCAGGTGGTTCCAGTTTGCAAAGTGTCAAGCAAATACTCATTGACGCCACACTATAGCGTTAGTTGGGGTATGTCGATTGTATCAAGAATAATTTCAGGGGAGTTTAGGACTGGTTTTCATCGGTAGGGTTTGTCACGACATGCACGAGCATCTTCATTTTCACGAATGTGATACGGAACCGTTTACCACGTCTGCTTTTCGGGTCAGTTGGTTGATATGTCTTCTTATCAGAAAACACACTCATTTTTGCAATAACTGTCAATGTGTATTGAAAAACGAGTTAACTAAACAGTACAATCATAACAAAAACACCACGTTGTAAGAACAAATTTGCATTAGGTTTTGAAAAGTGATGTTACTTTTGCTGTTCAGTATACATATGATATACGGGCTAATCCAGGACTGGGACATACATTATTATCTATATTGTAGGGTGTGTCCAAAATAGAATAGTATCTCTAATACACTTGGTAGTAGAGTGATTGAGTGAGGTTAGTTTTACGTCGCACTCAGTAATATTCCAATTGTTTATTAGTGTGCGTGTGTGTATGTGTTGTGGGGGTGGGGAGGGGGTGGGGTGGGGTGGGGGGCTGTTATGGTGTATTTTTCATGTTTGGGTTTTTTGTGTCCTTTCGCGGAGAAACATGTTTTGAAACAGTCACCCAAAACAAACCAAATGTCATTACCTGAACACACCGACTAGTCGTTCGTTCCACAGTCGGTTCTCTGCCTAATTCTGCTCTGCCGATGCGTAGCATGATATCTTCACACGTTATGTGCCTATATTGTTATGTGCTGCCACAACCGTACCCAGCCTGCTATGCTGATGACAGTGCGAGTCGGGATAGTAGGAATGTTTGCTCATACTATCAATCCCTTGATTGCCTGAAACAGGCTCCATTTCAAGTATTGGATTCTTCATTTTATTCCCAACAATAAAAAAACCAACATAGGCAAGACTAATACTAGGTATCACGTTTCACAGAGAGAGATCACACATTTCCGACACCTTGGTGACCGTATCAGCATTCAGGCATAGTATTTATTACCGTAGGGTATTATACAATCTTCCCAGTGGCGTCAGCGTGGACTTGTCGTCCTCGAGCAAGGCGTTGACTTTGTGGACGTATTTGTCGACTGGAATACGGCTCCCAAACCACGCATAACGAGCCACAAAGGGCGCACGTTCTAACCTGGGTACAATCCCTTTCATGTAATTCTCAACACGGGTGATGGAGTCGGTCATGGGGCAAGCAAACTCCGTCAACCAGATTCGTTTCTTGTAACGCTTGTGGACGGTCTCCAGGAACCGCATGTCGTTCTCGACGCCGCAGGTGTAGGTGTGAACGGCAACGTAGTCGACTTTACAGCCACTACACTCTTTGAAGAACTCGTCCAGCCACTGGAGGTTATCCATGAGGCAGTTGGTGCCGTTGACGTTACATCGGGCGGGTGCGGGACTGATGAGCGACTTGCCCAAAGCTGCAGATTCTATCTGAGGCCAATGGGACGCAGCTACTTTGGGCGTCATGTGTCCCGGGTGGTTCTCGTTGGGTTCGTTAACGCCGAGGACGTGGGTTGCGAAGCTCGGTATGTTTAGTTGGGTGAAATTAGCTAAACCCCATATCATCGGTACAAATTCTCCTCTAGAGGAACATCCCATCGTGTGGTCATTGTTGTACTGTAGCGTCCAGCTGTACCTGGTGTGGAGAGGTCGAGTGGGTGAGAGGGCGAGTAAATAGGAGGGTGAGTGAGTGAGTGTGTGAGATGGTCAGATGGTCATTAGATGAGTGAGAGGGTACGTGAGAGGTTGAATGAGTTAGAGAGTGAGTGGGTGAGATGGCGAGTGGGTGAATGAGTGAGTGAGTGAGGGGGTGGGTAAGAGAGTGAGTGGGTGAGTGAGAGGGTGAGTGAGAAGGCGAGTAAGGAAAGGGTCAGTGGGTGAGAGGGTGAGTAAGTGGAAGGGTAAGAGAGTGGGTGATTGAGAGGGTGAGTGAGGGGGTGGGTGAGAGAGTGAGGGAGAGGGTGAGTGAGTGGGTGGGTGAGTGAGAGGGTGGGTGAGTGAGAGGGTGATTGAGTGAGAGGGTGAGTGAGTGAGAGGGTGAGTGAGGGAGGGTGCGTGAGGGAGAAGGGGAGTGACAGGGGGGGAGTGAGAGGGTGAGTGAGTGGGTGGGTGAGTAAGTAGGTGAGAGGGTCAGAGGGTCAGTAGATGAGTGAGTGAATGTGTGTCAGAGAGAGGTTCAGTGAGAGTGAGCGAGTGAGTGAGAGGGTAGGTGACTGAGGGGTTGAGTGAGTAAGATGTTTTATGTGTGTGGGTGAGAAGGTGAGTGAGTGAGTGTGTGAGAGGGTCAGAGGGTCAGTAGATGAGTGAGTGGATGTGTGAGTTAGAGGTTCAGTGAGTGAAAGGGTAAGTGGGTGATAATATCTATCCCCACATCGCCCCACCGACATCAGCCACCCTGCCCTACCCCACCATACATACTCACCACACCACCGCACAGTAATACCCCACCACACACCCGTGCCCCGCCCCACACACCTCTACACCAAGCAACACGACCCCACCCCACGCACCCCTATCTCAGCCCACACACCCCTGCCCCATTCAACACCACCCCACCTCACACATCCAATAACAATATGCGAATGTCAGTCCTTGACTCTTACTTTCACTGAACGATATATTTAAACGTTAACGTTACAAAACGCTACATAACAAGACAACACACATACCACCAGTGGACGTCCCACATCGTCACGGTGTCGTTGCAGTGGTAGTTCTTCATGCTGATGCCGATGCCTTTCTTTGGTGTTGTCACCGCTGTAGCGATCAGTCCGGCCACACCGGTAACGATGGCAACCGTCCACGTCATAGCGCTGCTTTCTGAAAGAATCGCTGCAGTGCAGGCTGTCCAAAAGTCGTAATCGAGACGACATGATAATACACTTTAAATTCATCACGTTCAGTAAATGTTTTCTTGAAAAATTGTTAGATTACTATTATCAAAAAGAAAGTAAATATTTCTACATACGACTATAGGTATTCATTATATATCAAGGCGCGGTTCATCGAACGCATATGGGGAATTGAATTTGGACTTTTGGCGTGATGAGCTAGCGCGTTAACCACTTCCCTCAAGGCCCGTACCAGTAGAAAGACAAACGACAAGTGTAACTGTACCACAGACTGGGCGTTTACCATAGTTTTGTTGTTGTTGTTGTTATTTTGTTTTGTTTTGTTTATTTATTCCCTGGCGTCTATATTGATTGAATCATTATTCATACCTTATCTGATAGCATTACTCATATATTTCCAATGGAAGCGAGGTTAGCTCTTAAACAGTTGATACATGCTTTGGTTGAAAGTTGAGATTGTGTTGTGCAACATGGTTGCACAAGGCCGAACATTATGTACTCACCAGGAATCAGTCCTTGCACACAGCAAACACTCTATCTGTTTCAGGTCGGAGTGTTCCTGCAGATAATCAGAGATAGCAAGACAGCTGACCGACTGCGTTCGGTGTGTAGATCTCCGAGGTCAGGGCAGAATACTCGGTCAAAGTCTGACGTTTCTGACAAAATGACCGCACCTGCATCCGGGTTGTTCGGCTATCTCCGTCCCTAGGAATTAATGCAGAAGACTTTTGACATGTTTTCATTGTTAATTGAGGTATAAGATCGTGTCTGACCAGATTGTATCTGACCTTTCCTTATCTGCCCACTCGCCAACCCAGTAAACGCAACAGATGCGTCCTTCGTCCTGTAAGCGCTTTACACACGTAATAGGTAGGTGCTTGGTTTCCTCGGGGTAGTATTTGCCCGATTTTGTCAGCAGGTTTTCAGCTGGTCAGTAATGGGTGTGGTTATTATTAAACTTCTCGTTATGTTGGGACCTATCTATAAAATGTTATACCATGAGCTGCAGGACCTATCTATAAAATGTTATATCATGAGTTGCAGGAGATAACAGTGTAGTTAGGAGGACTTTATAATATTTTTGATCTTACCTCCCGTTTTCTGATTGGTTGAGTGGTCTTCTATTATTTTCAATGTACTCCGCTTACAAGTGAGAAGCACGCTTGGAATGCCCAACTGTGGGGATTTATTTAGTACTTGGTGTTAGTAATTGTTTGTAAACAATAATTGAGTCACGCATGATGTGAGGAAAATACCGATGTTTTGCTAATGCAAATTTGTCTTGGCTAATGGTGTATCGCTGGTACACTTTAATGTGAACCGACACCAGTGTTTCTAACAAAGTAACACTGAGGTGTTCGGTAACAACAATCAAAGCGTGCAGCGCCTGTCATTCACTGGTTCATTATGATGGTTTCAAATAATAGTAACAATGTGTACTCATGATAGTGTTCTACGCTGAAGAACGCAGTCGACATGTTGCTGCTTTTGGGCACGTTGGTGTTGGGGACGTCCCTGCTGGTCGCGGGTACTCCGAAGAAAGGTGTGTGTTTGTATATGAAGGGGAATTACCACTGCAACGACACACAGGCCCTCAACGACGTCAGTTGGTGGTAGGTCACGACCATCCGGTGGTCATCTTGATCAAATATTTAGATCGTGAGCACTGTTAAAATACAGCAGCAAACTGTCTCCTGACTACCAGGGCGGTGGTGTAGGTCAGTGGTTAAGGCGTTCGCTCGTTGCGATGAAAACCCGGGTTTGATTCCCCAAGTGGACGCAATGTGTGGAGACAACATTTATGGTGTCCCTGCAGCGATATTGCTGGAATGTTGCTCAAAGCGGCATAAAATCTAGGCCCACTCTCTACTGATTTGGTGTAATCTGTCTACTGACCATCACGTGTAATCTGTCTACTGACCATCACGTGTTAACTGTCTACTGACCACCGCGTGTACACTGGCCACCTTCTTGCTGCAGGTATGACTGGGGCACGAACTACAACAAGCATCACGAGCTGGGTTGTCAAGGCGAACCACGCGGGGAGTTCGTGCCCATGGTCTGGGGTTACTGGGGTCAGAAGATGAACTTCCCAAGCTCCACACAACACGTTCTCGGCTTCAACGAACCTAACCACAAAGACCAGTCCCACATGACCCCTCAAGCTGCTGCCACACACTGGCGAGAGATCCAAACAGCGGCCCACGGGATGTCCTTGGTCAGTCCCGCTCCAGCTCGATGCGGCAGTGTTGGGGGATTGTGCACAGAGGAAACTTACAAATGGCTGGATGACTTCTTCAAAGCTTGCAGCGGCTGTCAAGTCGACTACGTCGGCGTCCACACCTACACCTGCAACGCTAACAGCGACATGAGGTTCCTGGAGACTGTGTACCATCGGTACAACAAGAAGCTGTGGTTGACGGAGTTCGCCTGTCCCTACTCTTCCTCCCTGTCGCACATAGAGAACTACATGAAGGCAATCGTCCCTCGACTTGAGGCTGCGCCGTTTGTGGCACGATACGCGTGGTTCCAGGCTCGAATAACACAAGGCAATAACTTCATCCACAAGGAGAACGCTCTTCTTGAAGTTAACACATCCAAGTTGACAGCCCTCGGGAGATTGTATAATTCCCTTCATTGAGGGTTTCAATACATTTGCTACAATTGGTTGTGTTTCATTTTTTATTTAATCATCAGGACACTGACCATGGTCATAGGATTGTCGGAGCTGCCATTACCAACTTTCAAAACGTTTGTTACAAAATGTTATATTTCAGTTTAAATGTAAGAATACACCAATGACGGGCCTGGCATTGCCTGGCCATTACAAACCTTTAATTCTAACTCTAAGTTGCATTAAGTTCCCAAATATGTGTGTGTGTGTGTGTGTGTGTGTGTGTGTGTGTGTGTGTGAGAGAGAGAGAGAGAGAGAGAGAGAGAGAGCGAGATTGTGTCACTGTGTGTCACTCTGTGAGAGAAAGAGAATGTGTGTTTGTCTCTCTCTCTCTCTCTCTCTCTCTCTGTGTGTGTGTGTGTGTGTGTGTGTGTGTGGTTTTGTGTTTATACCACAAACGTCGACACATCCTCTAGAGTTTGTTGGATACCTAAACAACAAACGTGCACGTTCCATAATCTATACTTTGAAACGTACATGGGTGGATGTGCTGATGAGCCCACTGAAGAAAACCTTCGGTGTCCTTAATTTGAGTGGTGAGGGCCACAGTCAAACATGGAGGTTGAAAGCTGAAGGTTGAAACTGTGCCAGTTACGAGCATATTACTATGCAGATACGCAATGCATGTGTTATGTCCTAATGGCACTTAAGAAAGATTTTATTTTCAGCCATCCTCGTTGTTCGTTATGTGCCAGGAATGGTTAAGCTCGCAGACTTGCTTCATGCCTCTCACTGGACCAAAATGTCGTAAGGTCAACCATTATTTCCAGCTTTACACTCAATTTCATAGCTTGAATATTGTTGAATTACGCGTTAAACATACAGTCCTCGTGATAACCTAAGAGGAATGGGTTGACCAATTGGACTACAGTTCTATCAATACGGCAGTCGAGTCAGGGCTGAGCATTACTTACAAACACCATTACTTGATTGGTCGGCTTCATATCCCATGGGCCGAGTGGTTTCAGAGATGTCTCAGTCATGGAGGCTTACAACGGATAAGCACCTAGCCATGACATAGGAATGTGGACTTAAATCTATCTGTGGGCGGAGCATGATTTTGCAATATTCACCCATGAAGTGGACATAAAACGAGGAAATCACAAATCAGTATTAGCGGTACCTCGAAACTGGGACCTTTGTGGTATGAATACATACAGTGCGACCTCATCCTAAGAGTATACGCTCGTATAACAATGACTTGTGCTAACAATATAATCAAAATAGTCCCACGCATATAAGAGAGTTTAAACCAGAGCCTCCTTTCACAAAGTTCAAAGTTAATAATAAGTCACTAGGGTAACCCTACTGCATTGGTGCAGAATGGGTGTTAAGTTTAACCTTAGTAAAAGGAGCCCCTGGTGTACCTGTAGTTCACTCCTGTCTCCAAATCCTGCAAAGCGTACATCCACAAATCACGACGACGGCTAGGGCTACGGTTTGGCATCCTTTCCTATCACTTGCGCTTAGAGTTAGGATCTGGGATCCCTTCCAATCATTAAGGTCAGGGTCAGGGTCAGCACCAGGGTCTGCTATCCTTTCCGATCACTAGGGTTGAGAATTGGTCTGGTATTCTTTCCGGGTGTCACTCGGAATCTATCACTGCATGTGACACAATTTAAAAGATTGCCCAGTCGGTAGAGGGTTCGTTACGATGGACTAAATGTCACAGTTTGACATGAAGCCAGAACTTGTTCAGTCATAACTGAAGACTGCGCGCGATGATGTGAACTTATCTTGGAGGAACTGGACTGCGACTGGTCAACATACACTAGCAGTACATTCCAGATCCAAATGGGATCCTAATGAGCCTGATGATTGCATGAACGGCCAGTTTACTATATTTCCACTTTAAGTTTAAAGAATGATAAAAAGTCAATATAAGCCCCCGTCTCAATATGTTAATCTGCATACTAATTACTAAACCAATTACTTGATGTAAATCAGCTTAAAATGATGGTTAAGTTGTGCTTTTAAATGAAATGGTTCCGGGATAAGGATTGAATTTGAATGAATGACCACATTGTTTGAAATGGGGCAAAAAACTGATTTTTCAAAAATGAGCTGACTAATTTAAACATGCATCACCATGGAGTATGGAGTATTTTTTACTTTAATCTTCGATAGTCAAACTCCACTACATATTAAGAAAAAGGAAACTTCACTGAATGAGTAAGTATGGTCTTACTCTGCTTTCAGCAAAGCTGTATCATGATTATGGTCATGAGATATAGGCTTCACACACTGTACCCATCTGGGGAATTGAACCCGGGTTTTCAGCGTGAGTAGTGGGTGCTTTGACCTTTAAGCTACCCCACCGCCCCAAACCTCATAGCATTGTTTTAGTACTGACAAAGCATAAATACTGTTCTGTTTTCATATATAAAAGTGTTAATAGAATATTTTCTAATGAAAATCTAATCCAATGCTAATGCTGACAGCTCTTCTTAAAGCTTTCTGCATCATTCAATTACACCATTCAATCAGTCAATCAGAGTAAAATAGAACAAAGCTACCAAAATACAGTACATATTTTTATTGTCTATGATTTCAAATTTCCACAACATATTTAATGACAACGTGGACATTATCATGATATTTTCATAAAAATATATACAACCATGACCCTTAACCTCTGACTATTCAACCATCAGGCATTCAGCCATGACCTATAGAATAATTGTATAGGATTAACAACTACCTGAGCAAGTTGTTGGGAAAACACAATCTGAAGCCAGAGAAAGTGAAGTTCTGATGTAGTGATACAAAGAGATACTGATTCCATCCTCAAATAGCATCTTAATGCTCAGTTGTTGATTCTTTCAAGGTTTTCACTGTCTGACTCAGGACCAAGGCTAAATAAAAAAAGTGAAATGTTTCTCGGGCATCAGCGAGTTACTTCTATTTGTGTGCATGACAATTTTTTCTTGCCATTTAAAACAAATAATTTTAACTTTGATATGTCTCGATCATCCGTTTGTCCACTATAAAAAATGACAGTCTGTAAGGACAAGAGTGACTGAATGTACTACTCATTAACACATTATAAACCTCCCAAGCAGTATTTCTGAAAGAAAAAAAAAGAGAAATGTGTTCTTCTCGTTTCACCTTTTTTCTATAAAAAGAAAAATTAAAAAGTCCTACCACTCTCATCACTTTTGAAGAAACTGTGCCCCAGAAACATTTAATTTATTTTATGCAGCCTAATGTATTTTCAAAAGCAGCATTTACACTTACCAGCTAAGCCGACCTGACAAAACAGAATTTTACTAGACTTGGGACTCAGACTGTTATCTAAAGTCTGTACAGAATGTACATGATGGCCACATACAATTATAGAGACCTGTTACCATTCAGTTCAGACAAAAATGACAAGATGGTTGAAACATTCAATCTATTGATCAATCAACCTTGATTGTAAAGTGCATCATATCTGCATTCTATAAATACCAAAAGCATTGTTTTATGAAAACTGTCATCCAAATTATGTAATGTTCTTTCATAAGCAGCTGTGCATTTAAATGTGTTGGACTTTCATCCAGTCACCTGTTGTGGTATAATGGCTTCATTCACCGTTGTGTAACAACACTAGCTAACATATTTCTATTCACCCATCAGTGAATGAGTACCTGGTGGGATAAGTCATGCGACTATCAATCTTCTATCACTTCACGGACATCTTGGGTTAAGCGGGGTAACGATGCCAGTAATAATGATTTCAGGAGAAATTTGGTGTTGAATAAAGTAAAGAGAGATGGACGTGACATGACGAGTCAGTGAGTGAGTCTGGTTTTAAGCCGCTTTTAAGCAGTATTTCACCGATATCACGGCAGGGGACACCAGAAAATGAGCCTCACACATAGTACCCATGCGGGGAATAGAACCCGGGTCTTCGGCAGGACGAGAGAACGCTTTAACCACTAGGCTACCCCACCGCTCCCGTGACATGACGAAGCCATAGTGTTGGATTGTAGCAATATAAATAGAATGGCGATACAACACATTAGATAATCAAGTGACTTAATCTGAAGCCAGATCCTGTGTCCATGTTCAAAACTGATTTGTTTCCAGCTGGACACGCATTCTAACTAGCTGATTTCACTGGAAGTCCATTTAAACATATATACTGAACTGAGAGAAACAAATAAGGCAACAGAACATAATGGTAACACGAAGCACTGATAGATGTAAAGCATTATCATTGCACACTGAGTGACAGTGGTGTCTGTCAAGGCTAGTGAGTACAGGTAACTGACACTCTTAGAAATATTCTAGCTACTGATTGGCTGCTGGAGATACCAGAAATTGGGTTAACACATTGAACTCATTTGGGGATTCAAACCCAGGACTCAGGAGTAATGAGCTAACACTTGACCACTATGTCACCCTGACAACTGATCAGAGCTAATTTTCTGCCATTTTGTAGGAACAGAGTATAACTGCTCAGCTGCAGGCAGTTTCTGGTGGAAATGTTTCTGTTATTTCTTTCCTTCAGTATATATTGCTGATGAATTGTTCTGATCTCTGGCCAAATAAATAGAGCTTAAATGTAATTTTACTGTCAAAATCAAATGATTTGCTCTACCATCAGTCACTCAGGACAGTTAATATCCTGATACAATGTTCCCCCATCACCTGTCAATAAGTTGTCCATATGCAGTGTAGTGGTGATGTGTGTAGATTTACATCATGAAATGAGGCTATGAAAAAAGTCAGAGATGTCAATTCTGTCACAGAATCATTATGTAGAGTAGACACCACAAGATGTCTGATAGAGGAGGGCATAGTATGAGAGACCACAACATCAATGAGGGTATTTTCAGAGTGAGCACATTTCATTACCCTACTGTCATGAATCCAGTTTGGTATTCATAAGTTTAAAGCCTATCCAACATCAAGCTACATACAAGAATGTGAAAAATATGGGTCTGGCATAAAACATATTCTCAAGCAGCATGTCATAGAATCTTTTTTAAAAATATTTACAAGACATTAAAACTTCATCATTTGCAACAATACAAACTTCTGTCATCAAATATGCCTTGAAATTGTAAAACTGCAAATCAAGTTTCAAATCTTAAGTTCGTTGTTTTTTTGCGAAGGTTCCAAATTATTCATTTAAAGAAAAACGTGACATGTAACAATGACACAATGTTTTTCTTAGTATAGCCTCAATGTATGAAGGAGCACAGTGTAATAATCTAGACCAATATAATCACTTGTTTTACAGTTTATTTCACAATTTCCTTAGCAAGCAAACACCAGGAATGTTTCACTAAAACAAACAGGTGGATCTGTACTGGATATTATACACAAAAGGAGATTTTAAAGTTCTTTGTTTCCACAATGTCAGCTTGTGTAATATTTGAACCCATGGATCCCCGAGTCTTGAACTTTGCAAGGTACACCATATGAGATAAGTACCTGTCATTCATCAACAAGGTTGTGAGTGTCATGCTGGTAATACAGAAAAATACTGAATATCTCTGGCAGTGAAACTGACTGTGACTCTTCCGTCTTTGATTTACTGCAAGTATGTTAGTAAACAAGCTACATCCCAACGAAATGAAACATTCTTCTAAGGTTTTGACAAGAAACCATTCAACACAAGCTGGAAGCTGCAAGGGAGGTAATGCTGGCCAGAGTGCGAAATGTGCAAATTTGTGGTGATGATACCAATGTAACTCAAACAGAATTCCTTTCTTGTCACTTTCTAAACGTTTTCAAGGATCTTTCCATTTTTGGACATTGCAAAATATGACTCATATTTTTCTGAATATCACAAAGTTATCAATGTTGTATTTCAGTGGACGAGGTTCTGAAATAAGTAAGCAACGGCAAAAATATTCAAATTCTTAAGAAAATGTGAACGAAGGAAAGCATTTTGAAGATCAGGCTAAAATAAACACTGAACTTCTATCGTGGCTGCACAGGAAGACTTTACTCATTTAGTTGAGTCAGTAACAATGGTAACTTGACATGTCTTTGGACTGTATCATGACAATGTCCCCTTTCCTCCCCTATTTATATTTAACATTTTTTTTACGACTCCCCCAACTCTAATAATTGAAATCCAGACCTTGAATAAATTAAATTGAATTTTCTTTCCAATTAGGTTTCATTTAATTCCTAAAATACAGCAGACGTTTTCAATGTGTTCTCCCAGTCCCAAACCCCATGTAGTTGTGACCCCTCATGTTTTTATTACCTCCCCCTTAAATCCCACTAGATCCTCCACAATGATCGATGACCAGGCCATATACATTTAAAAGTTTACACAAACTTGACATAAAGAACATAAACTGGTATAGGAATATTATTTCATGAGACAAACAAATAATATTTACTTTCATTTGTGGACTAGACTTAGGTGAGGTAAGTAACTCAGTCACTGCAAGTACCCGTGTGATGCTGAGTTACCTCCCTTTCATGGTATTCTTTCAGGTTATGAACTGTTGATGTTGAAAACATTCAGAAATTGATGTTGTTTCCTCAACAGCGATTAAGCAGGTTCTAAAATGAAATATACAGGTAGTTTGGAAAATTGTTCCTTAAAGAAATTAAAGACGTCTATCCATTTTGCATAACTCTCTCTCTCTCTCTTCCTGCCTCTCTCTATATATGTATCTTGCCGCCAATCCTAGATTATGCAGGGTGTTATAGGGCTGGATATGGGTAAAGATCATATACATCATTAACCATGACCTTACAATCAATTGATTATTGATCAGAGAAGTAACTCTAAGCAAAAGTGTCTCGAAAATAGCAAAAAGACCACCACATTCCACATCACTCTTTCCCAAACATTATGTGGAAGCTGCCTGAGAATATAATCTATGTTTGTATAATGTCTCAGTAAATTAAAACTTTATTTCATCACCACAGTTTATTACCAGTGACACAATTTCCATACTGATAATTCATGATAGTATTTCCAATTGACAACACATCTGATTGTCAGTCTTCATAACCAGCCCTAATGTATTGTATCTCTATTCTGTGAAGTACTAGTTTACACCTGAGGCTCAGAGCCCATACACCAACATAACTTGAATTAACATAGCTTCATTTTCAGCTTGGTTCGACTGACACAACAATCTAGTGAGTGAGTGTTACACTGCTTTTAGTAATATTCCAGCAATATCACAGTTGGGACACAAGATTATTCAGTACAGATTATCTGAACTTAGGGCCCAGTAGCATTACGTGAACAATGACCCAAGCTTTTATATTCACTGCGTATTGGAGATAATATGTGTGTCAAATATGCAGGTTTTCTGCATCAGGGCAAACACTGTAACCCAAATTTAAACATTTTTTTCCAATTTCAGATCCCATTTAAAGTATCTGAATGAGAAAGTGCACCTATAGCAAACTGAGGTTCACAGGAAACATTGGAAACTTAATTTAAGTTCAAAAGAAATACAATATAGTGTTAGGTTAGTGACAACAGAAATAGACAGCAAAGTTAAGCCCAAGATGAAGCTATGGAGTGAAAGGGGTCAGGGTGTTATTGTAGAGAAAGAAATAATGTACCCTGCATAACACAGGATGGGTACTGACCAGTTTACACTTAGTATACAAACTTTTGTCTTCTCAGAACAGAAGAACCATGTACAGATGAAAATACACTCAAAATACATTCATTCATCACCCATGAAAATATCTTACAAATATTTCCAGTGACGAGAAATAATCACACTGAACAATGTCAAACAATGCTAAAACAAATACAGAAAATAATAAAACCAAATATTTCTTTTCATACATCCTTGTATGTTGCCAGTTAGAAAGCAAATATATCTGCTATTCTCTCCTAACCTTGATAAACATACACATCATACTATCATAAGAAATATTTTTGGCCAACATTCAGTCAGTATTTAGGTTTGAGCCAAAGGTCAAGGAGACTTGTAATGAGCACTGTCTCTATACAAAGGGGATATAGCAATAAACAGAATTAAAATAAGGAAATGAAATATTTAGGTTCTCCTGAATCAGTACTTGGATGAGGGGCAGGAAGGTGTAAACCAGGTGATACTCTGCACAAAAATACAAACAGAACAGTGGAACACAAACTGTTGGGAGACAATAGCATAGGAATCGACCTATAATGGGCATTCCAGTTGGAAAATGATATCACCTGAAACATGAATAAAATATACATTATTGATTTTCTTACATGCAAAATACAGAACAACTCATTCCGCAGTGTCCCATCCACAGTTCTGAGAGTGGGTAATGGGGTCTGATATTTTGGAATTTACATTAAGTGCTGACGATAATCCACGTCATATACCTCTCCACGTTACCATCCACATTGCCAAGAAAAGGTTCTGCATCCATACCATTCGCTTGAAGAAAGCACCTTGAGAAAAGTTATCAGTTCCGAAGCCCCTCCTATTTGGCTTAGAATGGCTTGCCTTTTGAAACTCTGTAATGTCACTGACTTTATAACTTGAAATTCTTGTTAAGTTCTTGGATTGTTTTTCCTGGCAGCCATTTGTACTATACAGAGTTGTTGGGTCTATTTCATCACATCTGTCACCGTTTCTTCAAATGGTTTGTTATCCATTCTAAACCCTGGTACAACCTGCAAACAAAGTTGATTGTTCATTAGTGAGTGTGGTGGGTTTTATGTGGCTTTTATTTCAGAAACATGGTAGATACCATTTCAGATACAAGAACACTGTACAGACATGGGAATCAAACTCAGGCCTTTGGCATAAATGAGCAAACACACTAGGCTCCCCTTCCACCTCCATTTGTCACAGCCATTGACAGACTGAGTCAGAAATGTTTAGCTTACTATGCTTGAGTTTGAGACTTGGGGTTGGTTTGTGAGAGATCACTATAAAGTACTGCGAGTCAGCAAAAAATGCATTACAGTAGACACCTTCCACCATATTATATTATTCGCAGCTTTAGCCAATTTATTTTATTCATTGAGATTTTTTTTGAGGTGTTAGAGGTGAGGGGTCATGGGTTATCAAACAGGGGTGAGGTTTAGGGTTCAGGATGTGATCCAGTATGGTTGGTGGGTGTTCAGTCTAATGCATGTGCACTGTAAGGACACACAAACAAGATGTTGATATTAAGTTTTGTTTGGGATGTTTGTCACTTAGCACTGCATTTATCAACGTTCCTGCAATATGTTCTGTAAGTAATAAAGTTCAGACTTGGCAGGCCAGACATTTGTCAGTCTTCACAACAAGCCTGGCTTTCTGGAGATGAAATCAAACCCTTCATGAAGTGTTTATGGGGTTATGCCCCAGACGGCAACTAACCTCAGTTGCCACCAGATACAGATGGGCTACCTACTGTAGCCCTCTGAGTGATTGTCCAAAGCCACTTTAGTACTAAGAGTGTCATGTTACAGTACAGGAGTTACAATCACCTTTGCATTAAAATCATTTTCTACAGTGCAACCCAAGACCTGTTCCTCAAAGCATTCCTAATTGTTACTAAGTCATAAGTCTTTGTTTTAGTTATGATCACCTTAGTAACTGCAGCCTTGTGGAATGGACACCTAAGGTTCCTTTCACAAGCAACCTCTACTAAGGTTAACCTTAACTCCCATTCTTTAACACTGCACTAAGGTTACCTCAGACTAACCTTAGCGTAATGTTAAAGAATGGGAGTAAGGTTAACCTTAGTAAATGTTGCTTCATGAAAGGAGACTCTGGTCCTCAAAGGGAACTAACGAAGTTAGGTAATTACGGAAATTATCTTGTACTGCCAGTCTTTCAGAGGCGAGTGACCCCCTCCCCTGCCAGTCTGTCAGAGGCGAGTGACCCCTCCCCTGCCAGTCTGTCAGAGGCGAGTGACCCCCCTCCCCTGTCAGTCTGTCAGAGGCGAGTGACCCCTCCCCTGCCAGTCTGTCAGAGGCGAGTGACCCCCCTCCCCTGTCAGTCTGTCAGAGGCGAGTGACCCCCACCCCTGTCAGTCTGTCAGAGGCGAGTGACCCCCACCCCTGCCACTCTGTCAGAGGCGAGTGACCACCACCCCTGTCAGTCTGTCAGAGGAGAGTGACCCCCTCCCCTGCAGGTCTGTCAGAGGCGAGTGACCCTCCTCCCCAACATGTTAGCTGTGGTCTTACCCTTCTCCTGTGAGGGCACAGCACCCCTGTATGTGCCATACATGGTCTTTGATTGAGGTAAGAGATAGCTGCTGAGAGATCTCTGCCGCCGACATACATCCCTTGATGTCCTGCTTGTTGGCAAATACCAGCACTGAGGTCTTTTTCAGATCCTGTAATAAGAGCAAGTGAATGATTGAGTGATATAGCTTTAGCAGTTAGCAGTGTTCGTGTTAATGCAGAAACGAGCGTTTTTAACGCAAAACAATACTAAAACCACGCAAAAAATATTTTGTGCGCATTTTGGACATATAGATTCTCATCTACATAATTTTCAAAAGTACCTTAAAACTGCAAAATATAAACAAACAATAAATTTTAACATGATTCAGGATTGTACTGAAAATTTCACATGCAAAAGATTTGGACTACATATTTATAATTGTATTTCTGCACGCACTCGTACAAAACCTACCACGATCACTGAGTTAGAAACACCATATTAACCTTGTAATCCATTCTTGTTCAATCTGGTATTTCACGAAAGTTGTTATCAAACGGGAAAAGACAAAATCAGGACAGATTATCATCTTGCTGTTGACATCAGTCTGCTTAGGTGGCTCACTGTAGAAATTGCCAAAATGGTAAATGTTTATCCAACTGCACTTTCCCCATTTTACTACAGAAACATTTCCTGTTCTTCTTGAGAGAGTGAATCTGGTTTTACACTGCTTCCAACAATATTCCAGGAATATCACCATGCATGAGCTTGACATATGGTACATGTGAGGGGAATCAAACTCAGGACTTTGGTGCTACAAGTGAACACATGAGTACGACATAGCAGTTGCAACTGATATCAAAAATACATATGCATATGCAATGGAATGTTGTTTTGTAGAAGCCACTGTAGAGACTGCCCAGAGAGCATTCATAGTTGGCCCAATGTTGACAGACGTTGGCACAACATTGGCAAACGTTGGACCAATGTTGGGCCAATGTTGGGCAAACTATGAATGCTGTCTGTGAGGAAAAGTATTTTCATTACTGAATCCTCAGATGGACTTAAAATGCATGCCTTCTTATTAGAAGAAAAACCTGTGTAAGGTGAGACAGGATATGAAGTCTGCACTGTTACCATGGTTGCCTACCTCATGATGCATCATCTTTGTCAATTCTTCCTTTGTCAAGGACAATCTCTCTCTGTCCGTGCTGTCAATCACGATGATAATAAACTGAAACATGATGCTGTCGCCATTAGTATTGTTAAATGTAACACCACATTAATGAAGGCAGTTTCACTTTCACTGAAGTCACATCCTGGTCCTTTCGTCTGCTAAACAATGGGATTGCTTTTGGTCAATAGTTCACAAATGAACACAGGAAGACATTGGTTAGAAGCGGCAAAATGACTAAAGGGATTGAGTGGTTTAGTCTTTTGACTTTGTTGGGAGATCTGCACTGACCAATGCTCATGACAATCATTGGGTTGTCTGGTTTTGACTCCAATATTTAAAGACACCCACCCTCACCCCCAATACAGGGAGACTATTGCTGAGATCAATACAAGCAACAAACCAACAAACACAAATGGTGCAAGTGGTCATAAAGTGAAAAATCAAGTCAAGTTTTATTTGTTAGTTGTATTTGATGCCACAATATGCAGTAAAATAGCTCTGTCACAACAGACTTATTCTGGCCCACATTCAAATTAAATTAGGGCAGTAAGCATACAAGCTGCAGTATTTTCCCACCACACTAAAAGGCTCAATATTTATTTAACTAGTTTGTCCAATCTTCAAGAACAGGAGCTGTCAGAATACAAAACGTGACACCTCACAGACATGACATATATCTCTAAATACACTCTAGTAATATTCCAGGTCACATGCATTCTATAAAAATCAATATTTCAAAATCCTACTGCAATTGGTCTCTAGGCAACCATACAGATAATCTTGTCTTATGTTTTTATGTATTCAGTAGAAGGTTGGGCTTGATATTAACTGGCTGAGTAAAAGTGACACTTTCTCATTTTATGTGCTTGACACAAGTTTTGTTTCATTTTTCTCGAACAGATTTACAAATTCTGATCTATCTAGGGTAATGAAAATGAATTGTGTGGGTGAAACACAATCTTTTAAGATTTTTTTAGCAATATACAAATGCAGGTAGGCTTAGTACATGAATAAATATGTGATAGCATCAATGGATTTACATGAGCCAGATCATTACCATTGTCTTCCACTAAAGGCAAGATATGCCCATGCATATTAATGCATATTATCTCAAGGCCTTATCAGTGCCTACATCACAACTTGCAGCAAAAGCATCTTATCACCAGCATAAATAATTAATAGATTATGACACGAATCAGATAGCACTAATGTTCCAATGCTGCAGTACAGACAAGCTCCATTAGTGCCAAGGATTTCATCACAAACTAACATGCAGACCTGGGAAATGTGCATATAGTGGAAGCAAAAACGGTCAGGATGACAGATGATGTGAGATCAAGTGGACATGAAAATCATTAGAATTTTTAGCATTTTGTTTTATGTGATGGAGAAATCGATTTTGGATCAGAAAATTCAGCTTTGTACCCCAATTCTCAAATCTGACTAGTTAAAACATGTTATATCACTTGTTTTATCCAACACTGACAGCTGTGTTTTTATAGCCATATCTTGCATATTTTTCAACACTTGTAGATGACTGAAAACATCGGAGTGATGAATTTAAAGGCTAAACAAAGTGCCCTTGAACAGGTGAACTGGTGAACTGGATATAAATATGTGCTTTACAAATGTCCAGTACAATCATGATACAATAACTTGGATCAATTCTGCACCTTGATCTCCTCAGAAAGTAAGTATGCCATGATCACATGCAACTGCAATGCGTGATCATCATATTCCATTTATACAACACACCTCACCAACTTGTTTCATAAATACAGCCTTTAAATTGTCCTGGGGTAAGAATGAAAACTGACAGTCCGTGGGTGCCTAGAACATTATACACCTTGTTACCATGGTAACAGAAACAAAAAAAAGCTACATATTAGCTTGCAACTATTAAGCAGCTTTTTGCTTCATTAATGCTTGAAGTCGGTTTCCACCTGACCGATTTCTGACAACGAATTATAGTTTTGAAAAACCCTCATACTGTCAGTTTTCTGCATGTGCTGGAGGGACTTATTACAGGGAACATCACGATATGTCTTTGTCACAAGTTTAACCTTTGAGACTGTGAGCTCCACAATCCTTCTACTATGTTCCCTTGTTGAATATCTGCCTTTAGGGAATAAAATATCACAAGTACCCAAAAACCTTCTTAATACTGAACTGCTCAAAATTAGTTTCAGATGAGTTCTAAATCTAATTGCCAAAAGTCTTCTCTGCCAGTATGAAGTCAGGACACTCACATAATTTCCAAACTCCTACCCACTCAAACTTCATCCTCTCTAACTCCCAATCTTCTCTGCCTCCTCTGTAACTACCTATCCCCTTAGCCCCGTCTCCATAGGCCATTACCTCTGTGTTGGTGTAGTAGGTGTTCCAAGCTGACCGCAGCGTCTCCTGTCCCCCGATGTCCCACATGAGGAAGTGGATGTTCTTCCACACGACCTCCTCCACATTGCTGCCGATAGTGGGTGATGTGTGGACGACCTCATTCATCAAACTGCAAACAAGCAAGCCGTAGATTGTACCTTTGTGCAAAAATCTTATCAGTTTTCATCCCAATTTTACCTTCACCCCTACTTCACGAATAGCATCTGACCCTCTGACCAATCCAGCAGATTCCCCAACGGTCAGAGCGAAGTTGCCAGCCTGCCAGCCCCAGTGTCTGACTGAATATTTCACGATGACTTTGAAGTTGTTATTTATGGCATATGGCATTTGAAATCATATTTTTGCTATTACATAATGTTAAATTTCAAAGTCATTTATAATAAATGTTAAATCTGAAATGTGTGTTTAATTTTATTCTATGGGTCATGTGAATTTTCAGTGGGTCATACAAACATCTCAAAACACTATTCGTGAACACTGCCATTGTTACTCAGACTTATGAAAATTGCTTGGGGATCACCTCTAGCAGAGTAAATGAGAGTGGTTTTATGCCACTATTAGCAATATTCCATCAATATCACCACAGGCGGACATCAGAAATGGACTTCACACCTTGTACCCATGTAGGGAATCAAACCCAAGTCTTGGGTGTGCAGCAAGCAAACACTTAAATCACTGGGTCACCACTCTGTACCTGTGTTCAAGGCCAGTGGACAAAGTCTCAGATTGACTATATTCAACCATATGGAGTGAAAAAGTATGGTTTTTAAGCCACTTTCAGCACATTCAAGCAATATCTGGGCGAGGCACACCGGGAAATGGTATTCACACATTGCAACCATGTGGGGAATTGAACCGGGTCATCAACGTCACAAGCAGCTGTTATAACCACGAGGCTAATCCCATACCCCATACTACAAGGAATGCTCGAAGTTTTAAATCTAACTCACTAAATACAGACTTATCTGTAACAATGGCAACAGGCAAACATTAAGTCTGGATGATGACTGCTTTCAGTGATCTTAAATGAATTATTAATTTGAACAGAAAACTGGAGGTATCATCATGCATTCATCAGTAACTGCCTGTGATAAGCAGATCAGTGTGTATGAGACTATAATCAGCCCAGAGTCTGTATGAGACTTGCAGACCTGAGTCTGTATGAGAGTAGCAGACCACAGGCTGTATGAGGGTAGCAGACCACAGGCTGTGTGAGAGTAGCAGACCACAGGCTGTGTGAGACTAGCAGACCATTGGCTGTATGAGACTAGCAGATCAGAGTCTATATGAGATGAGCAGGCTTGCACAGGTATCCAGTTCTAGCTGGTTAACACTTATGCAGTGTTTGCGTTAATGCAGAAACCTGTGTTTTACATGGAAACCACGCAAAAAAAACCCACAAACAACATTCAGATTCAGATCTACTTAATTTTAGAAAGTACCTTATAACTGAAACATAAAAAACAATATATTTTTCAATGGCTCAGAATCTTAATGAAGATTTCACGCGCAGAAGATGTTGACTACATACTCATGATTCTATTTCTGCATACATTCACACAAAACCTTCCGTGAACACAGTTATGTCAATCGTAACACATTCCTTGACAAACTTGCTGACAATGATTTAAGGTTTCACATCTATACTCACAACTGATACAAAATCGTGGTCTTCCCTGCATTGTCCAAGCCAACTATTATCACCTTATGTTCTGAAACAGAGAAAACATATGTTAGTAAACACATTATGCATTGCTAATTAATCCATCCAATACTTCATGTAATTCATTAATTTCACCCACTTGTTTTTTCATTAAGTCAGTTTTGAAAACAGGCACCGATTCCAATACTTGGAAAGATATGCATGTACTATTTATTGTCAGGAATTAGCATCATGACTATTACTGTGCAATCCATTCATACTGGAAACTTTTCTGTATCATGTTCGTCCTAGTTAACTATCCAGGAGAAAAATTATGATTCGAGTATGCCATGACCTATTGCCCTAGGTCAATATCCCCCAGGTCCATCACCCCAGGGATATCTCATCTAAAGTACAAGTCACCCCAGTGTATAACCCACCACTTGTATTTATTGCCGCCTCCAGACAATGGCACCTCATGACCTATCCGTGTCTAATGCAGATTGCATGTCTGTCATCAAATTTATTGGGACAACGCAGTTTAAGTGCGGATCACAGCACTGCAATGAATATCATGTCCAAAGGATTGGTGCATTTGGTAGAATACTGGAATATCCTAAACCTGTTAAGTCTAACCATGCCATTAGACATAAATTTACGAGCAGGGTTAGAAATTCATTTCATATTCACATGCATGCCAAAATGATCTGCTATCAGGACCATTCGTAAACAAGCAAGTCTGTAAGGAAATGTCATTGGTCCTCTATGTATGTTAGTGGTCTCTTCAATCATGTTGTCAAAATATTCTTATGGTCATAATGCTCTCTTATAAAGTTATGGAATTTACTGGTTAAAGTGGTCACATGTCACCCTAAAAGTTCAATGTTCCTCCTCGGGTACAATGTCTAAAGGCTATTTTTGCTGTTCCCTCGGTTGTGATATTGCTAAACACAGCATTAATCTAGATAGAAGCAACTCGCATAACATTTGAGCCTACTTAAATAGTCATTTCAATAAACTTGGACTTAGCACATTCATTAGTTGTTGTGGCAACTCACTGCATGCATACTGAACATACATTCTGCCATAGTGTGTTTTGTGGTTCACATTCAGCAACATCTATGCTGTTTGAATGCCATCAACAAATATTGAGTCTCTGCCAGACAATCCAGTGATAACATTACCATTGCCTAATCAGCACCAGTCAAGGTATTTCTGCCACTGTGTTTTGTAGTCTTTTTAACACTCAGCAATGTCCATGCTGCATGACTGCCTACTGTAACTATTGAGTCTCCGCCCAACAATCAATCCAGTGATAACATTATCATTAGTTACAGACCAAACTCAGAATCAAGGTATTACTGCCAGTGGGTATTGCTGTCTGGGGTAGAATAGCCATTCAGCAAAGGCGACTATGCTTGTCACAAGAGGCGACTAACTGGATTGGGTGGTCAGACTCGCTGACTTGGTTGACACGTTATCGTTTCCCAAATCAATGCTCATGCTGTTGATCACTGGATTGTTTGGACCAGACTGGATTATTTACAGACCGCTGCCATATAGCTGGAATATTGCTGAGTGCGGCGTAAAGCAAAACTCCCTCCCACACTCAGTGGGTATTGCCAATTCCATTATGTTCAATCACAATACAGACTCCTATATTATAACCAACTAAAAGAATAAAACTGGCATTGCCTTCTAACAGATGTATACATTACCATGGTAACACAATAAGTAATACAAGAAGTAGATCTTTCCTTATTTACAGCTTTTTTACATCACTATCTGGACTCAAATAACATGATGATGAACGGAGAAAATCCAATTATTTCTGTATGTTGCACATCAGTTACCATGGTAACCAGGAATTAGGACCACAATGACAGTGCCTATCCAAGTACCAACAATGGCCATGATACAGAAAGCATAATTTTCACAGGCAGACTTGAAAACATTGTATTACAAATTAATTGACTTGATTGAATAACATGTTAGGTATAGGTTTCGTGAGAGTAACAAAGGCGTATTGATTACACTGACAAGCTGTACAATGAGAATAATGATCACAATCCGGGACTGCAAATACAAAAACAAAAAAAAAGACAATATCCAGACAAAAAACTCTGATCATACAGAACACAAACTGGCAGTTTATGAATATTTTGCCAGATCTAGCGACATGTTTTACAGCAAATACAAGCAAGCATTGGTTTAGATTATCACCTAAAGGCTCACTGAAAACCTGTGGGAACTCAACACTAATTATACACATAAGCAGTAAAATTATGGAAAGGTGACCTTTACAGTCTGACCCTGTCACAAGATTCCAGTACACACAATCCATTTAAACCTACTTGATCTATAAAAGTGTTGTGACCAGTCAATACTGCAAACTGCATCAACATTCCACTTGGCAGAGCATCATTATAGAGATCTACTGCAAAATGGAAAGGATCATCATGATCCTAATACATCTTATTAACCAGGTTTTAGTTTGGAACTAGTCTTCAACAATCCATGTTTGTCATAAAAGCAACGAACACGATCAGGGTTCTGTTTCATAAAGTACCCTTAGCACTCCAACTGACATACCTATTACACGGTAACACAGACCTAGTTCTACGATAGTTTTGTGAAATGGGACCCAGGTGGCCAACTTCTTAATTTGTTTGATGCCTATCATCACAACCAACTGTACAGACTGATGCTCATGATGTTGATCACTGGATTGTTTAGGACCACCATCTCATAGGTTGAAAATTGTGCTGAATGGTTACGACACAACATACAATCCTCTCATTATCATATATCATGTTAGGTTCTTTAGGACTATGTCAACTGATATTTTTTGAAAGGGTGTCCATGGGATTTATTCGATAAAATAATTTGAGAAAAAAAATGAAGCACAATATTTATTTACTTGGAAAATTTTATTTCTCACAATAAAAACTCTAAACAATACAATTCCCAAAGTTTAGCCCAAATTCCCTGAAATTCCAGAACTTCTTGATGACATTATTTTGTAAAAGCACAGACCTTTTTGTGTTTGAGAATGGAAGAGGCAAACAGTAACAGTGCTTTTCCAATGTGATTGTTTCAGAATGTACAGTGGTCATGCTGCCATCATGGTCACCAGGTATAACAGTTGTCATCACTAGGTGCACACTGTGTATACATGACAGCTGCCATGTCACCAGGCATAGCAGCTGTCGTCACCAGGCATAGCAGCTGTCGTCACCAGGCATAGCAGCGGTCGTCACCAGGTAGTCACTGACTGTGTATACATGACACCTGGAAGGATCCTGATAAGTTTTCAACATGAAGAGTATGTATGCCTTGTGTTTTCAATATAAGAGTACTGGAAAATGTTAAGAGTGCATTTAGATTGCTGAATGGAATTTAATGGCGCGTAAGTAATCGTGTGTTTCGTTTCATACATGTACCACAACATTGCTCCTCTTGTGCAAACAGGTCAGTAAACAATAAAGCAATGCTTTTCAGATAAATACTCCCGCAAATGATTCTAAGAACATACACCATTGCTGTGGTGCATATCTGCTACATTTTCTGATTGTTTTCCTACCGTACTGAGTATATTTCTTATCCATACATACGCCAATACCGCCCTTATCTGGAGTCCTGTGACTCACCATCTTGTCACATGAAACAACTGTATCTACATTCAAGGTGTCATTGTCAGGAGGCTCAAGCAGTAAAAATAATGAATATCAGACTGGACCAATATTTTGTCCAGGTTTGTGGAACAACCATACAAACTAAACACTGAGCTCATATTTAACACCATTATTCCCTCCTCTGCAAGTTCTTATCATGTTAAAGAAATAATAAATAGCTGACAGTAATTTTAAACACACAACACATAGCTTACAGATTCACTGATTGAGACCCTGATTATAAAATGATGAAAGCTTAATGCAGCTGTCTGCAGTTGTGAGTCTATGCAATCAATATCACCTTTTGGAAACTGGAGTGAAATATGGTCGCAATTACATGGCCATGGGGTCAGCTTATTTAGGAGCAAAGCCAAAAGGAATGACAGTCGGTGACATTAACAATATTTGTAAAATTAAACAGTGTAGGGCTGACAGACCGCGAATCATGATATGGAAGAATCCCAGATCCTGGCAGCGTACAGGGACATAACTCCACCACATGTTGCAAACTGACCACAATAAAAAGCATAAAGGAGTGACAGTTATAGCCATTTGTGATATTTGTAATACCAAACAGTGTGTTGCTGAGATCAAGAATCATAGTATGAGAGAATCTGGTTTCCTGGTACGGAAAAGGGACATAACTCTCAATGGAACAAATTGACCAAAAGCATGACGTGATTCCTTCCATGGAATTCTACTGGTATGCTATAAATCTGAATAGTTCTAAAGAAACTGTTATCGCATTAATTTCTTACAAGAAATCCTGCAAGCATTTTTACTCACAAACATGATGTTTTCTAACATAGCTCTGATCCATTAAAAATGTATCTATTTACAGATTATAAATACTGTCTAAAATCGTAAACAGAATGTAGAAATAGTGAAAGAAACCTTTCAATATTTCCAACAAGACCACAGGATCAGTAAGTGGACAATAATTAGTGGTCCTATCCTTCATTGGTCTGAACAAACACACATAGATTTACTTAACTAAAAATATATACTTCACTCAGGTCACCAGGACCATTGCAAACTTATCATCTAGTGGTCCAGATCAGTTTTTACTTGGCAGGGACGACAGGACCAGCATAAATTTTGCTCATGGTTGAAATCAAAAGCACTGTGGTAGAAACAAAATAAATTACCCCAAACACTTGATTTCCTTTGAATAACCTGTTTCGATCTCTGAAGCTGATTTTGACCCATGATGGCAATAATTTAAGCATTTCCAGTGTCAGTTCTCAAATGTTCTAAAGACAAGAAACCTGCCCCAAAGGATCATTCAGCCTCATTACCATCTAATTTGTGTTTAGTTTATCACTTCAAAGTGTAAACACTGGAATCAATGCCTGCCTGCCCAGTGTTGGCCCAGGGAAGCTGGAACGGGGAGCCACTAATCAAACAATCAATCATTACAGGTCGTCCTATACATGAGCTGCTGACAAACGACCCTAAGACGGCTGATAATCAACATCAGCATGTGATCCTTTCAATCAAAATTTAATAATGATTGATGCCTAATATTGTGATTTGTGTATGTGATTACACAGACTACGGCTGGGACAGGTCTAGACTGTCTGCCTTGATACCCAATACCCTGGTTACCCTACCCTACCCAGATACTCGTTACATCAATTTCGGACATCAAATCTGTAAGAAATGGCAATATGTTCCTCAGGTTGGAAGCTACAATTTCGAGTTATTCAACATCTTAATCATGTATTATATTCAAAACGGTTACTGCACAGCTACACCTAAATCTTCAAAGACTATACAACCTTTTAATCATGAGGGTATAACATATTAAATTGTCTAATATGCTAGTCACATGATCAACACGGGGTACCAGTACTGACATGGGTACCCAGGTCAAACGCATTACCCACCCGTCCTGGGTACCTTGTTACCCCACCCCGGCTCTAACACTGAGGTGTGTTGTTCTGCTAATGAGATATTATGTACTGGCCTTACAATTGGCAAGATGATATTAAGCAGGCAAGATGTCAAAAGAATAACAAGACATTAACATGGAACATATCTTAACATGGAAAGATGTTAAATATGAGTACATGAACAGGAAAGTTATTAACATGGCAAGGCAGTAACATGGAAGATTGGTTAAGACAGATGCTTGATTTCTCCTCTATCTCACAGTCCCTGAACCACATTATTTTCCCCACAGCCTAGCCCTCCCTGCAATGTAGCCTATCTCACAGTCCCTGAACCACATTATTTTCCCCACTGCCTTGCCCTCCCTGCAATGTAGCCTATCTCACAGTCCCTGAACCACATTATTTTCCCCACAGCCTGGCCCTCCCTGCAAGGCTAAAGTTTTAAATGAAACAAGTCTAGATTGTTCAGGTCTCAATGGGGCTCCTTTTCAGTTTATAATAGGTTTGTTTGTTAATATCAAAATCGTATCCATTCAGAGACTAGGCATTAGTCTAAGTCCTTCAAGTCACATGATGGTTCTAGTCCATTTCATGTATGAGTTGTAAATAGAACTAAACAAGCAGAACTGCCCCACTGATGGGAATAATATGAGGTGTCAAATTCAAACAAAGGCAAGAAAATAACAGCTTGTTCATGGGTTTTCAAGGATTTCTTTTTTCTGGAAATATATCATGAGCAAGTTGAGCCTTCATTTCCTAGATGACACATTACCCCCAACTGACACTGTCATATGACACCACGGCATGCTGTAAAGCTCATTGGAATACATAGAATTTAATTAATATTTCATCTTAAGTACTAGTAGAATGCATTAAGGGACATTTGAAATATCGACTACCAGTTCACATAACAAGGGCATGAACTATAGCAGATAATGTCAATCAAGTGATCATGAAGGAGTCAGTGAGTCCAGGGTTTAATGGTAATCAGAGTGATTTGACAAATTAGTCTGATGGAATGTTAGTTGGATATTGAAGGAAAACGTCACTTGTCAGTCTGTGTCAAACCTGTCTCTGCTGGCATGTCAGAATGTGTTTACATCATTGTTTCTGAAGACATGCTAGTTTCTTTACTGTGATCTATTTTTTGGAACAAGACATTTTAAGAGATTCAGGGCTTGCACAAGAATGTAAAATCACAATCCCTGATGACTGTGGATGTGATGAAAAGACAAATGCTGAGAAACCATGGGTCAAAGGAGGTCAGAACCCACAATGTTCAGATTCTTGCACAACAAAGGGCCACAACTCTCTGTGAGATTAATCTAACCAGCAAGTGATATACAAAACTAACAGCTGTATCAGCTGGTCAGTTGAGTGAACTGATCTTTCCAGAATTAGGCATTTTATACACAAACGATGCAATTGGAGCATCCAACATATAACATTCCCTGAGTTGAACAATCACAAGAATACAGTTCAAGTAAGTGAAATGGCCAATGACACTGAACAGGACAGTGAATACCTTTCCCCTTGTTTTCGACAAACCTTTAATCTTGTCAGTAACTGGCTGTCTTTTACCTCAAAAGTTTGCTTGTTGTTGGTGAAGAGGCTGAACCAATAACATTTCTGGCAGTCCTGACGCGACTGAAACATTTGCTCAGCCTACCGCACAACAACGTTCCCAACCATGCCAGTTTCTGTTGGCCTATATTATAACATTTTTTATTAGACAAAGCGATTTCTCAGTTAGGAAAGTTTACAAAATTGCAGGCTTTTCGTGGACATGAATCATGTGGCAGCAGAAGGTGAGTTTGTCCTTTGTTTTAAGTTGGAGTGGAATGCATCAATCGTGAGCTTTTCTCAAACAAAATCTGTATTGAGTAATAAGAAATGAAATTCTTGATCTGTTGTATCCTGTTACAGTTGGGCTGATGCAACCTTCAAACAACACAGGTTACCTTGTACAGTTTTTGGTGAAGACCTGTGGAAAAAGCCATGACAATAGATACTTCACTATCTTATGTAGTATCTTAACTGACACATTTTCTAACCATTGTGACATGAAATGGCACGCGGCTAAGTTCTTTCATAAGGCTCAGGGTTTCCCTTGACATGGAAAACATGTGTATATGACACAGAGCAAAGTCACAATACACATAAAAACCAAACACTGCATCACTTCAGATGCAATAAAATTACTAATCAAAACCACACAAGTCAATGCCATATGTAATAAATATAACTACATTGTCTTCTGATTTCAGACTGATCAGAAAGTACACACAATAGTTCTTTAGAAGTCAGACTTGGAGGCATATACCTGACCCCCAAACATATACATGTCTAGGGGTAACCCTGACAGATTTGATTACATATTCACTAAAGATAGAAAGAAAGATGTTGAAATTAAAAACAGTATCTGTTGAATGGAGCAACTGGCAAAGAATTCCACATTTTCTTAGTCTGTGAGAAAAATAATTGCTTGTGAAATATATATCTGCCTTAACTTAATAGTAGATTCATGTCAATACACTACAATCTGGTCAATACTCAAAATTCTAAGGTTAAAAAAAATTTCTTACTGGAACCATGTGACACTATAATACCTATGGAGATGGGCAGATGGGTCAGTGGTACCTAAATAGTTGATAAACTGTCTGCCTGTGTTTGAAAGGACAACATTTGATTGTGGCAGGCAATTATGGTTTGTTCCCATGGGACCCTGGGAAAAAATAGATCCCACACAAATTACAGTTGACTAATGCACAGATGTCAACCCTATATTGGGCATAAGTGTAACACCGGATGTCAAAAAGTGTCATGTAGAACCAAAAAGTGTAATACTTGTCTTCTGCTTGCTTCGATATAGAGCACGTTTTCACAAAAGGAATATTCTAGACCGAAATACACCATCATCTCTGCTAATGGAATCAAGTGGTCTGACTCGGCAATCAGGTAGCCCCTACACCCTCACACACACATGAATATCCGGGTTAGAATCGTTCCATCTTCAGCAACCTATCCTTGTCATAAATGGCTACCAAAGGGAATGGGTGATCAGGTTCGCTGACTTGCTAAAACATGTCATTATATTCAAACTGTGCAGAACAATGCTCAGGATGTTGATCACTGGATTGTCTGGTCCAGACTAAATTATTACAGACTGCCATCATACAGATGGAATATTGCTGAGTGTGGTAAAAAACTCAGTCACTGACTGACAGACTCATGATGCTCACGTCATTCACTAGTTTGTCAGGCAAAGAGCTCACTATTGATAATGTGCTATGGCTGGCATCAGACAAATTGGATCTCATTTCAAAGTTTAAAAAGGAGAGTCCTCAACACTTGCTGAATCCTTTAACCACACTCAACAGTCTCGGCGGTCATTGTCCCCAAAACACTCAAGTTTTCAATTACGCAAGTTTTACTGCAAGTACACTAAATACACCTCCTTGCCAAAATGAAATGATTTGGAAACACTTTACAGATTTTGACTGAACTTCAAGTCCTTATGAGTTCGACTTTCTGTTTGTGTATAGGGAGTAAGTCAGCTGGTTTTACCTAGCTTTGTATAGTTTTATGACTTGTCTTATACGAGTGTGCTTCAACTTCTGTAGAGTAGGGTACATGAACAGAAAAGCAGCCTGATAAAAACACAGCAACGGAAAGACGAAGCTGGTCACACACAAGGCCAAGATCAACCATCCAGGGCTTCACATCAAACACGGCCTGTCATACAGAACAATGAAGTAATTTCAATGTTTGTCATTGGTGTTGACAGGAGCATTCCACAGGTAGAACATTCCACTCTGTATCAGACTATCACACAGATTCAGGAGGGATACTTTCTGCATCGACCTACAATTAACTTGAGTCCCAAATAGACTTTGTACTGAAAATTTGTGTGTTTTTAGCAGAAACTGAATACCCCAGGTTAATAGACCTGTTTATGATTGAAAAACGTACACTATTTGATTTATGTTGTTGTAATAACACACATGATAGCATCAACAATATACTGTCCATATACATCTGGTCTAATGACACTGTCCATATATCTCCAATATAATGATACTGTCCATACACTGATACAATGATACTGTCCATATATCTCTGATACAATGATATTGGCCATACATCTCTGATACAATGATATTGGCCATACATCTCTGATACAATGATATTGGCCATATATCTCTGATACAGTGATTATCTGTCCATATATCTCTGATACAATGATATTGGCCATATATCTCTGATACAATGATATTGGCCATATATCTCTGATACAGTGATTATCTGTCCATATATCTCTGATACAATGATATTGGCCATATATCTCTGATACAATGATATTGGCCATATATCTCTGATACAATGATACTGTCCATATATCTCTGATACAATGATACTGTCCATATATCTCTGATACAATGATATTGTCCATATATCTCTGATACAATGATACTGTCCATATATCTCTGATACAATCATATTGTCCATATATCTCTGATACAATGATATTGTCCATATATCTCTGATACAATGATATTGGCCATATATCTCTGATACAATGATATTGGCCATATATCTCTGATACAGTGATTATCTGTCCATATATCTCTGATACAATGATATTAGCCATATATCTCTGATACAATGATATTGGCCATATATCTCTGATACAATGATATTGGCCATATATCTCTGATAAAATGATACTGTCCATATATCTCTGATACAATCATATTGTCCATATATCTCTGATACAATGATATTGGCCATATATCTCTGATACAGTGATTATCTGTCCATATATCTCTGATACAGTGATTATCTGTCCATATATCTCTGATAAAATGATACTGTCCATATATCTCTGATACAATCATATTGTCCATATATCTCTGATACAATGATATTGGCCATATATCTCTGATACAGTGATTATCTGTCCATATATCTCTGATACAATGATATTGGCCATATATCTCTGATACAATCATATTGTCCATATATCTCTGATACAATGATACTGTCCATACATCTCTGATACAATGACATTGTCCATAACTCTCATAAAAGACATTTTCCATATATCTCTGATATAACAAAAAACATCGTAAGAAGACCCTCAACATTCTTCAGATGTTGTGCAGTCACCATACTATAGAAAGTGGTGAGGGTGGGGGGGTGGTTACTGAGCTCTTAAATTCCTATTATTATTCTTAGTCCTATGATATTTCTATAAGTCATTTGGGGTGGATGGATGGATGATTGGTGGATGGGTGGGTGATTGGATGGATGGGAAGGTGGGTCTATGGATAGTTGGGTAGGTGGATTATTCTTGCCACATCAAAACTGGATAAGGTGCTTCAGTCGAACGACGTTCATACAGATTCACAATCCAGGTAAATTTAATGAGACATATTCAGCTGTAACAAGTTTCCAATTCTGGCAAACACGGACCTGACTGCTGACATGTGCTATCTCAAATCATCAATACAGTCACTTTCATCTCTTGTATTCACACTGAGTTTCCTAACAGGTGAATCAATAATTGCTCGTTGTTTCACGGTTAGTCAGAGCACAGCCTTCAAACTACAGTCTATCGTGATGTCTGAATCACAATGCTTGTATAGTAGTTGTGCAAGGAAATGATTGATGGCACGTGGCATAAACATAATTTTGAAATCAAACAATCTGACCAAGGATTGCCTGAGGACAGAGTGCTAGTGAGTGAGGGAAACTCATTAATCTGTCATGTACTCACGCTCTCGCTTGGTGTATGACAAGAAACTGAATGCTAGTGAGTGTAGGAAACACTTATTAATCTATCATCTACTCACATATGACAGAGATAAAACTCTATCGGACTGACATTTTTAGCCTAAACTGAGAGGAACTAGGTCACCATGACTTAAGGACAGTTTTGGATGTGCTCCACTGAACTTGTTATTTTAATCCAGTCAGCAGCATTCCAGCTGATTACAGCCTTAAAACAATCTAGACTTGGCTAAATCTAACCTGTGGCTAAAGGCACGTCTACAGTTCAGACACCTGGGTACAGAAACACACATTAGGTACGGAAGCTGACCACTCTATCATGCATCACCTCCCTGAAGATCTAGGTTAAAACTGGCCTTCAGCAACCCATGCTTGTTGTAACAGGACGAGGTGGTGACATCATTGTTTCGGAGCTGTGTACATAGATGCTCATGCTGTTGATCCCTGGATTGTCTGGTCCAGACCCAATTACTTAGAGTCTGTTGCCATACAGGTTAAGTACTGTCAAGTACAGCCTTCAACAACCAACCAATAACTCATCTATCTAAGAGTGAGAGATGTTTGATTCAGAGCAAGCACCACTTGCCCTCTGCCAACTGAGAAAGCCTTCAAATACCAGAAAGAATTATGCCAAACAAACGAGCAAAATGTTTCATTACTTTGCAGATGTCTTTTTTTCTTAGCAGAAGAATTTGTTTTCTGTGATCTCATATATATCACTTTATGTCTCCGATCTAATACTGACCACAGAAGGAAACACTGACAAATTTAAAGATTTTAAAATATTTTCTTATTCATATCATAACTCTTGCTCTGAAGGACCAAATAAAAGACAAAGACTTGGCAGGGTTGTGCTGTAATTACTTCACCTGAAATACCACACCCCTCTGTACAATCACTCAAGGTGACAAGTCCAGCATGTGAATCTGATGATGAAGCTACAACTTTCTGGAGGTGATGAAGCTAAAATGGTACAAATGACACAAGTCACCTTAGTGACAGAAGAGGTGTGACTGTGGTCACCATGGTAACTGGGATTAACACAGGAGAGTATCCAGTGAAGGTGCCTCCCCTGCTGTCAATGAACTGGTGTAACAAACGTTAACCATTGTCACTTGGCATCACTCTGAAAGCACAGTACAATTCATACAAATCACTTCTTAAAAAGTGGAAAAAACTTTCTCAAATGCCCTACCTAGAGTGAATGAGTGAATGAGTTTAGGTTTATGCTGCACTCAAAGGTATTACAGTTATATGGCGGTGGTCTGCAAATAATTGAGTCTGGATCAGACAATCCAGTATTCAACATCATAAGCATTGATCTGTGTAATTGGGGACCGATGACATGTGTCAACCAAGTCAGCGAGCTTGGCCATCCGATTCCGTTAGCCACCTCTTATGACAATCACATTCGCCCTTTTTTGGCACTGAGCACTGGTTGCTGAATTTCAACCCCGGATCTTCACGGGTCCTGTACTACCTGGATCTTTATGGAAGAGCAAACAATCATTCAAAATATTCAGCTTAACAGATGGTAGATTTCAATGACTGAGATATACAGTTATGTGCCTTGATCATGCGAGCAATCATATCAACATATCAAGCATATCAACTCATTGAAAAACATTTACTGAGTGTTTAATGAGTGTTGATACACATAATAACACAAGACACTCAGTAATACTTCTATTTACCATTACTATCATTCTCTGAAGTTCTTCTCGATTGTGAATAGTCAAATAATTTACAAGCGATGTAGTACACTTCACTGACCTAGCAAGGGTATAGCAGTGTCTTGTGTTTATGTCTGCATGAATGATCACAAAACCTGACCACACCTACTTCTGCAGCTCATCGGCATGACAAGTTGGGTGGAGCATGATGTTGTTTTTGTGTTCAGCTAGGTCAATCTGGTAGCCATAAGTCGGGATGATCATAAAAGCAGTCTGTGAGGTTATGCTAGTTGATTTATACAAACATGAAACTTGACAACATGCAGTATTGTGTACACACTGCAAAAATCCATTCCAGCTTTGCACTGCAGTTTTCATCTCTCATTATTCTAAACTACATGCCTTTAACTAGGAAAGTTGTTCGTTGTTCAACACTGCACTCAACAATATTCAAACCTTAATGCAATGCTCTGTTAGTAAACAACATTTCAGTGATCAACAGCAATTGGAGTACAATGACACGGGTCAACCAAGTCAGCAAGTCTGATCACCAGATCCCATTGGTCACCTCAACAAGCATGGGCTGCTGAAGAAAGATTCTAACCTGAATCTTCATGGGCTATGCAACAAATTGATGTTTCCATAATACAGATATGACAAACTGCTTTTCAACTATCCAACAATTTACATGATCTGTTAAATATGACAAAAAAATTAAATGTTGAGTTACAATACCTCATAAAAATGTCAGTGCCTTTGTGACAAATATACCACTTTTATTAAGAATGATCAGATTCATCTTGTTCAAATACAAACTTGGCATGCAGTGGAAAATCAGTGTCCCTGTCATGGTAAGATACAATATCTCTACCAAAGTGACGTGGTATATTAATTGTGACAGCTGTCTTCTCCGCCCCTGGATAATTGATGACCTGATTCTCAGTGTTATTAATAACTCTTTACCTGGACCCTGAGGCTAGAGGAACGACTTCAAGACATGGACACAAAAACAACTGTCAACATGGGAATGACTGAGGGAGGTCTTGGAGCAGCATTATACATAACTCTTTAACTGGGCCCAGAGACTAAAGGGAGAGGCCTCAAGAAATGACACAAAACCAACTGTCACCATGGGAAGGAGTGACAGAGGTCTTGCAGCATTTTTATAAATAACTCTTCAACTGGGCCCAGAGACTAAAGGGAGAGGTTTCAAGACATGGACACTAAACCAACTGTCAACATGGGAAGGAGTGACAGAGGTCTTGCAGCATTTTTATAAATAACTCTTCAACTGGGCCCAGAGACTAAAGGGAGAGGTTTCAAGACATGGACACTAAACCAACTGTCAACATGGGAAGGAGTGACAGAGGTCTTGCAGCATTTTTATAAAAAAAATCTTCAACTGGGCCCAGAGGCTAAAGGGAGAGGCTTCGAGACATGGACACTAAACCAACTGTCAACATGGGAAGGAGTGACAAAGGTCTTGAACATTTTTATAAATAACACTTCAACTGGGTCCAGAGACTAAAGGGAGAGGCTTCAAGACAAAACCAACTGTCAACACGGGCAGGAATGATAGGTCATGGAGCAGTGTTATAAATAACTCTTTGACTGGACTCTGCCGCAAGGGGAGAGGCATCAAGGTACACAGGGATACAATGCAACTATGAACATGGGAAGGAATGAGGAAGGTGTTGGACCTATAGGAATGTCTGACATCCTGTGACAAGACCTCAGGATCAAGGACCTCAACATTGCAGCTTCAACCTGTTGCGTTTTATTGCGAACATCAATAGTAAAGCAGAAACATTTTCTTCAACAACTTCCAGAATTTTGTTTCTGTATGGATGTTAAGCTAAGACAGAAGTTGGGTAATAAAATACATGAAGGAAAGTCAAAGTACAAGACTATCATGGACCCAGTAACTGGCTAAATATGAAACAGTGATAAGACTGAAATAATTCACTTCTATACATTACGAAGACCTGATAGCCAGGATAATCTGTGAACTGTAACATCCGGATTGAGAAACATACAGAATCAGTGCAACAAACTAACACTCCACTCATTCTTTCCCACTCACTCGGCCCTCACTCATTTCCTTCCCTGACTTCCTGTATTCACTCATCCACTTCTACCACTCTCCCTGGGTCACTTACTGACACAGCCCTCTCTCCTACATTCTCTCTCAGGGATTTACAGGACGTGAATTCCTGCATCCTACATGCATAAATATTGACAATGGATGCAACAAAATTTACCAGCACATCCAAAGGAATGCAGGAACTGTCTAAATACTGTTTGTAAATATTTCACTCCAGTAGCAATATGTTATTGAGTTTGTTACAAGCTGGCTACCATTTGCAATTTACTTACTGTAATAATTTTTGTGAAGATCAAGATACACAATACAACAGCTGTATTAATATCATGATATTTCAGTCCCTCCTGGATCCACGATTCAGCAGTTGCAGAAAAAATCACGGAATTTATCTTGCCATGCAGAAAAATGTCTGGTCCGCAGAAAACGCATTTTCGTGGAGAATCCGAGCACAATTTGCCACTTTTCTGCTGCGGAATTTGCTTCTTTTCAAAACTGAGTGAAAACTGACTTCAGCCGAAACGAAAAGTAGAGTTAATGACAAAAGTAGGATTGGGTACACATAAAAAGGACGGACATATTTATTGTGACAACATTTTCAAAATAAACATGATTAAAGATACTTTATTAATAAAGCAAGTTTTAGGCATCTTTCAAACAATATTAGATGAATTTGACACTGCAATTACATTCTCAAAATTGATCATTTTGAAAATTGAAATTATTCAGATTTCTTTAAGGAATAAAACGGTTGCTTGCATGAAACCTTAAGTTGTTCATCTGCATCAAAGTTACAACTGAGAGGAGAGAAATAACTTTCAGCGAGTGTTTAATTCTTAAACACAGAAAAAAATGTGGGTGCTTTGTCATCAAACTTACTCAAGATGTGATGTGTACTGTCAACGTAACTTTATATCTGTTTGAGAATTAAACCATGAAGGTCTGTATAACGTTTTAGTTGTTTTTTCTAAATGTTTTAACCGCAGAATGTTTTGCAGAATATTGAAAAATGGGGTGCAGAATTTGCTTAAATTTGCCTCAGAATTCTTAAAAATTTGCCGCGGAATCCAGGAGGGGCTGACATTTAAGTGTCTGGGACCACAGGTTTGTTGTCTAGGAACCCTCAAAATACAGAACTCAAGGTAAATCCCTGCTCCCTACCACTAGACTAATGCCTAGTCCATGAATATATAGAATTTTGAGAGTAACAAATAATAACCTGTAAATTGAAAAGGAGGCCCAGTAAGAAAGATTCAGGACCTGCAGAAATGTAGGCTTGCATCATGTAGGGCTCTAGCATTGGAAGGAGGACATATAGGGAAAATAATGTGGTTCACAGGCTGAGACAGAGTACTTGCTAATACACCCAGCGCGTCTAGGTGTCAAGGGACTCTAATAACATCCTTGTACACAAGCATTAACACATCTTCCCATAGCCAGATAATTAGCCTTTTAGGAGGGGATTAACCATGTCCCACTGGAGGCACTGATTAGTCTCAGTGGGATTTTATGGTGATTACATAATACCAAACAGTGGGAGTTGGACACCTGTGGGAGGGAAAGGTCTTGCGTGTCAAAGTGTGTCTCTGGACAGCAAGTCATGCAGCTTGTAACTGAACGAGCAAGGCATACTCTGGGCTCAAATTTGAACTGTTTTAGCTTTGAGATGTACTGCTTTATGGATACATGCAACTTTATGGGTGATGCCTTCTTATTTATTGCACAGACTGACGTTTCGATGTAGATTCTTACATCATTAACAAGCTAATACTAAATACAACCAGATGATGAGAGGTATATGTGCATAGCATTTTTCACAAACAGCAGATTAACACTAACATGTAATTGATCAACAAGCAGTTTTAGTTTAGCCTTCATCAGGGTATAACGTAATCACTCTTGTCAAGCAATCAGTGAAAATGCTATTTTGCCAAAGTAGTATTATTGTTTAAATTTTTATATTCCCAAATCAAGAGATCCGTAAACAATGCAACAGTGTGAACTTAATAACTTAACATTTCTGGTACTCCTTTGGGGGCCTAGTATCACTGAAATACAAGTGATTCTCGTGACAACCCATCATTCAATATCCCATAATCAAATATACAACTACAAGAATTAGGAATTGTAATACTGAAGAATTAATACTGCTGCTGACAGTACACCCGAGGCTGAATATTGGCCTGTGAGCAAATCTAGATAGATCACTTCCTGTACATGTTACCACAGTTTGGACAGTGAACAGGTTCCTTTCTATCTCTGGCATATTGAACTAACTCAATACATCAAGACAAGGTATACAATTACAAGTCAGCTCTCACAGAGGTAACGATCCCTTCAGACAGGTTGCAGAGACAGCAATCAATGTGTAGTGGAGATGATATATATGTAATGATATAGTATGCTGCTGTACTTATTGGCTAGGTTGGCTGTTGGAGGGAGAACACTCAACCAGCTTAACCTGCACAAGATCTGGGGCTCCTTTCACAAAGCAAACTTTACTAAGGTTAAAAGTCACATGCAACCAAAAAATCAAACATAATTAAAACACATTTATCACTTATTCGTGACATAATATACATTGCTGCTTTAAAAAAACAAATAAACAAAATTATAAGCGTACAATCGCGATTCAAAAGTGCAATATTTTGTACTTGGGCTTACTTCCCCCGAAACGAAGGCCTCGGGAGACCAAACCCAGTCATAGCGGGTGTACATGCACTCAAGTGTAACGACGGCTTCCGATTGGCTGTTTCATTTGCTGATATGCTGACGGTTCATTGTGTGTACAGAAAGATGATCTGTTTGATGGGCATTTTAGAAGTATAGCCAGTCACAAGAAAGTAAGATTCTGTATGGATAACGACTTCTTTTTGTGTACTTGATGCGTCGTTTCAGTATGGATTCATATACTGTTGTCAAACAAAATCATATACACTAAAAGAGGTTATCCATGAAGAATGTAGAGATGTTGGGTTTTGAAAATACATGTTCTCTGAATTTGCGCTCGATCCAATCAAAAATCATTTCAGTAGAGATGATAAACTACTGGAATCTGTCATTCATCCAAGTACAAAGCAGGACTTGAAACTGACAAGAGTTTGCACCAGTTACCGTCAGATCCAGTCATCCGAAAAAAAATGAATGTAGTATGTTTGCAACCCACAGACATAAAAACATGTCATGTGTATCACATGTGCCTAATTACATAATGTGGCAGACACGGGACTCGGGTGCACGAGTCATAAATCAACTTATTTTCTTTATGTCGTATAGTCTGATAGGTGTTAAGTTCAAATTGCACGTGGTCAGTGATCGAAGCTGTATTGCATGTTGTCTTTAGCAGACAGGCAGGCAGAATATATAGGTGTGAATAAACCAGACACTGAGCTTTCTCTGTGACAGAGACTGCTTACCACAATCAACAGTTTTTTTTACGTAACGAGTAGATTATTTACTTGTTTGTGTACACAATCAAGATTAGACTACTGCTCACAGCCTCAGACGCTGGGCATGCATACTGTTTCAAGCTCCGCGAACCTATTCACTGTGCATGCGTCACGGGCGCAGCGCAGCACATCTGTTGGAACCAGTTTTCCACCCAGCACTGGGGGGAATTTAGTGAAACGTTTGAACTCCGATTTCGCGTTTTTTTTCAACTTTATAGGTTGAATTGGCATTTTTTATGATTTGTTTCGGTAAATGCACACCGAAAGGTACAAGAATCTGCAAAGTTGTGTTATACGTTGCATGTGACCTTTAAGTTTAACTCCCATTCTTTAACACTGCACTAAGGCTACCTAAGTCTATTCTTTAACAATTAATAACACTGTACTAAGGTTACCTAAGTCTACGGTAACCTTAGTGAAGTGTTAAAGAATGGGACTTAAGGTTAACTTTAGTAAACCTTTGCTTTGTGAAAGGAGCCCCTTCATGGAAACAGAGAAAATATGACAGATGTGTCCACCTTGCCCAATTTCTCGAAACAAAATTAAGTCTGAGTTTTTACTCAAATTTGAGAAAATGCATTCCACAGAATGAACTGAAATCGACATAAAACTCAAACTATAGGGGACAATTTAAGTTTGGTGAATAGATTACCTAAGTAGTTTGGGCTTTTATGTTTCAAAAATGCAGTTGAGTGAAAAATTCAGTTGTTTCAAACTGTGAAACTCAATTTGAGATTTGAGTAAAAACTTAAGTTTGTTTCGAGAAATCGGGGCCTGATTCCCTTTTTACTGCCTCTTCTGCATCTGTTGCTGAACATAGGTATTCACCAGGTCTTCATCAGTTTGGATACGTAGGAATGTAGTGATAATACTGACAATCCTATACTTGTTAACTGAATGGGAAGTTATACACGACATCCATATTAAGCTTATAGTCCATCACTATGCCATGGACTTGTGATCCCATGCATACAGAATTTGTGGAAAGTCATGCTGACATAGGCTGACACAATTATCACCTACACAGCATGGCTACAGATGTTGGATGTATGGGACACATCAGACTTACTGTCATATCATGTATCTATAGTGTCAGCCATGGATAGTGAAACAACACTTTAACACAGGTTTGGCATCGTTGTTTTATCCAGTATTCATGCTAAATCACCGCAAGTCTGGGCCAAACAACCCAGTGATCAATTTTGAGAACAAAGATCCATCCTGTCCAACACCATTGTACATGTAAACTGCTAGCTGTTTCAGCAACAAATTAATTATCCTCAAGAATCATCTTGTTTGGGGCTGCTGTCTGAATCAAATCTTGTTCAGTCTAAATCAAGATCTCTAATTCTAAAATGTTCTACTTTTAAAACTGTTCACAGTGAACACAAATGAGTAACAACAGAGACCCATCATGAAATTTTCCAGAGCGGGACAACACAACAGTACTGCCAAGTATCAGCAACTCTCGTCCCAGATCAACAATTACATGTCCTTGTTACCACAACCAGGTCGTGTATCATGACCTTGATCCGGTCGTTTACTGTGGTCAATTACACAGTCACAGCACTTTGATCATGTTGACATATTTCCTCAGGGCACACACAGCAGTGGAAGGACAATGGCCAGTGTCCAGTGCTCAGTAATAAGAGACTAGCAAGATGGATTGATTGGAGAGAATGTTAAGAGAATGATGCTTTCAGATGGACATTCTAAACACATTTCCTAAAAGGGAACCTGCTTGACAGAGCAAAACAACACTGACTTTGAAGTTTGTCAAAAACTTCACCATGCTTAAAAATCATAATTAACCATGAATACATTTTCATAGGGACCAACGACTTGACACGGCTTCTGTATTGATTTGAGATGGGTTATGTGAGGAATAACTCAATGTCCAAAGAAAATACACTGTTTCCTTTTTCATGACTGAAACAGGCAAAGAAAGTCGTAGAATGGCATAAAGGGGAGATCTGTATTCCACTTCTGTAATACGAAGGAAACAACGTTTCAGAGAATATTTGTGTTCCTTACTCAAATGACAAAGATAGTTAAACATGTATGAAAACAACAAACATGGTAGGACAACAAAGGTGGACACAAAAGGGAAACTAACAGAATCCAGGAGAAAATACTGGAATGTGTGACTTGATTTTCACATTCCAACCAAACTAGACTTCACATATCAGGAATTATAAAAACATTATGAGAACCACAAGTTGTAGATATACAAAACACTCTGTTACATATGAGTGTATGAGATCTGTGACTCTTAAGATAATAGTTCATATTTGAGGTTTCTATCTTTTACAATGAAGTTGACAGTCTGTAGACTTTAAATGGGTGGAACATATAAGGATTTGTATCATCCTATGTCTTATCCAAAGGCCACTCCTACACATGACTAAGTAAATGAGACCAGAAGCTTTGCTGACTTCAAACTGTCAGTGTCCTCTGTCATGCTCTGATGACCGTGCTCAAAGCTATTTCAACACAAAGCACCAATCAAAACAAAACACTTACACACTTCTAAACTGTTTCTTCATAATAATAACACTAGTATTCTGATTAATGTTGTAACTTGTATACATCCTGTTTTTAAAATCTCTTACATGTTTTTTTTTCAATATAAGTATGGACATAGGCATGTGACATTACAGATGTACAAGTCTACCTGGCATAAGGCTGCGTGACTCTAGTTAAAATTGTGCCAGAGCAGTAACAATTATGATTTTTCTGCTAATGTGACTATTACTTTCATATATGGTCACATTGCTGGATTATAGTTACACATTTACATGTATGACAGATGCTTATTGACCTGTCTACTCATAACATAACAAGACCTGTTGCAGCAAACACATAAACCAAATACTCAGATGATGGCTTGTTTCAAAGATAAACTTATCTCTCATAAGTTAGAAAGACAAATAATAGCTGTACATGTGATTGTGAATCATTGTGATTAACATGTAATCACAAAATGCTTCTCATCATCAATTTCCATGAACAACAACACTCGAAAACAACTAACATTATGAGGACAAGTAATCAACATGACAGAGGGAAGCTGCTCGTCTTATCTGACACTGATTAAATAAGTTAAAATGGTAACAGAAAACATGGTGGAATGTTTAATTTGTACAAATTGAGATTGGATCAAATCAGAAGGGTTTTCGGTTTTGTATTCTGCCAAATGTCGGTGGAATAAAGAAACTACGCAATTTCCAAAATTAAATTAACCCACCTGGATGAAACTTGACTCCTGTCCTCTCAAAAGTCAGTTGTATCTTACACACGGAAAAAAATTCAACGGTGGCATTTAAACTTACCTTCATTTGTGAACAAACTCCACAGCTTCGAGAACAAAATACCCATTTTGAGCAGTCTGTTGTATACTACAAAGTCACTAAAAACAGCTTAAGAAACGAGGACTGCCTCCAATCATCTATAATACATGTTTCTTGTTCCTGATCCACAAAATCATGTTAAGAAAACCCGGGGAATTTTCGGTTGGACAATAAATAAACTTGCGTAAATTCCACTTGCTGTTGACACGAGCTACCGGAAGTGGACTAATTGACAGATGGGCATGCGTTAGTCATATGCCGTAGCTTCCTGACAACTCTCTACATGATGTACGTATGACTTTGCCTTCGGATGGTTTTACATAATATTACGGCTATTATTTAATGGCGTACGTGCTAATTACCGACTGAATGACAAAGTAGCTTCCCGGTGCCCCCGTAGTTGTGAGACACGTTAATTTATGGTGGAGTGCACATAGGTGGTGCTTCCATATCCCTACAAAGAAAGTGGTAACAGCCCAGTTGATGAACACCCACAGGAAGCTAGCATAGTTTACTGACGCGTTAATTAACACAGAAGACATTTTTCGTTAAAGACCACTTTTTGTTTCGAAATAAAGAACATCGATAGATACAAAAATAATGGAATAGATTATCAAAGATATGACACGAGCTACCGGCCATTGGTACTTCAAGAAGGCCTGCCATATTATGGTGACCAGAAAGAGCCGTCAAAAGTTTATAAATTGATTATAGTTAAAACAGTTATTTCAATCAGATTGAATTATTATTGGTGAATTAGGTACATACGATATCAGTTATATCCGTAAACGTAAACCGGACTAAAATGTTATGATGTAATGACAAATTGAATGCCATTTTTAACAATGTTACGCACGATTTATATTCTTAAATGTTGATTTTAATTTTCATCGTTATCAAGTGCCAAGCGGATCGTATGCCTTTTTGAACCTATACTTGTTAAAGTTACCGTATCATAGGCTCTGGTTAACTAAATTTAGAACTTCAAACCACCGATTGCCCACTGAAACCACAGGCTCTCGTGTCATTGCGAGGAATAATGTCTTTTTAAAAAGAAATGTAAAATTTTTTAGATGACCCCCCGCCTTGAAATGCCTAGTGCAATGCATCTAGATACATACTGTAATCGCTAGTATATTGCACTGTGAAGCCTTTCAAGTCGGGTGTCATCTCAAATTTTTATACTTTTTATATATTTTATAAAAAAAACTTCTTTAATCCTAGCAATGACACGAGGGCCTGTGATTGAAACAGGACGCTGTTACGGCGATGAAAGATTAAAAGAACCTACCAATTTTATACATCACAAGTCTGTGATGAACTCCATGTCATATCCTACTGTCCAGCAGTAAGAGCCATTATACATGAATTTATTTCCCAAAATTTCTGTAAACATCCTAATATCTTGATACCTATCAATGTGCTGTATGCTTTCCGTGTCACTGTATGGGATCTTTCTGAATAAAATGTGTGTCCTGTTCTGTTCAGAATGTTCAGTTACACAGTTAAACCCTAATTAACTAAATTTAATCAATTCTGTCAGATAGGGGAGTGTGGTGTGCTTTCTTTGTTAATCACCTACTCCAGTGTCTCACAAGTGGGAGTCTCACACTTAGGAGACCCGCCTCCAACCTATCTCTCAAGGAGTTGATACGGGAACAAGTTAAACGACATTGTGCCAAAATGGCATCAGTCATTGTGTCACTTGTCTCGCAAGTGAGATCATATCAAATCATTTCTCTTCTTTGAGAGACATTTGAGAAGTTGTAAAGATGAAGGAAAACCGGGTTCTGTAGCTAGTCAACTTCTTTACTGCAATCATTGCAACGTTTTGATGTAGATACTGACATCATTATGATGCAATTTCTTTTCATCTTCAATTACATGTATAACATATAACATGTGCATTACACGTGTATTCTATTGTATTGTTGTTTTATTTCAAACTGAGTTTAGCAATGTGGAACAGCTTGAATTTTAACATGCCTGCATTTTGAAAATAAAACCCAAACAACTTCAGTAATCCATCTAAGTGTCCACTATGTATTGGTATAAGATCGATTTCAGTTCATTCTGGGAAATGCTTTTTCATGTGTTTTCTGTAATTTGAGTAAAAACTCAAAAATCAGATTTGGGTTTTTTTAGAAATGGGGGCTGGGTGTGTATTTATTCACACAATATCTTATATAAACATGATTCCGGGATATCTGGAACGTTTATATGTTCTAATTACTTGTCAGAATGATTATCACGTAGATTAATACACAAATCTTGAATTTGTCGTTTCGTTGAATCGTTTGGATAGGACCTCTTCTGAAATGCTTGACTAAGCTAATGTTCACCAACAGAAGAATCCCCCGCAATATCTTGTTCATGTGATACGCCGAATGATACGTACATTTATGTGATAGTCTGATGGTTAATGTCAAGATTTTACATCAAATTAGCGTGTGTTTTTTTTAAAATACGTTCAACACGGATCCAAATATGTTCATATAATGTTACCTTTAGCTTTAGTGTGTTTAGAATGCTTTCATTGACCACAAAGAAAGTAAGCATGATTTGGCCAGAGATCGTACACCAGTGTAAATGATCTCTGATTGTGAAAAATATTTGTCCCTTTGACCATTGACTATGTAAAGAATTACGTCTTTGAAGGGCATTTAGAAGTGAAATACGTCAGGTGATGAATGAGTAAACATTAACTCCGAAACGTTGTGTTCTCACAATGAAGAAGTTGATATCCATAAAAATCTTCATTCTTATGTAAAGACTTGTTGCTGTTTTTTCTTCGATACCAATGGCCAGGTATAAAAAGACGTACAAGGGCTGAAATATGAAATCCCTGATAAACATGAAATGTCGTTTTCAGTTTCAGCTGACACCTTATGTTTAAAATATACAAGGAGATGTGTTTGTTGGGAAATAGTATTCTACAAGTACTTCCGGCTTACATCACTTCCTGATTGAGTTTCACATGGCAAAATGAAAACAAGGCTGTAGTTCAACGATAAACAATCGACGTTATGGAAGGGAATCTAAGTGTGTATCCTATTCGCTTCTTGTCAGTAACTTAGGAAAGAGGTACAACTACCGCCGCGCAAAAGTGTTCGCGATCAGGCCCCATGCATCTTAGCGTGACACGCTGACTGACGGGTTGAGGGATCGGCAGGGTCTTCAATCGGTTTGCCCTCGCGGTTAAAACTGGTGTTATGTTCGGCCAGAGTGCAGTTTACCGGGCGCTCTACCTGGTGACAACTGACAACTGAGCTCCTGTATCCTTAGCCCTTGGGCACCCCCTTCTAGATCCTTAACCCTTGGGCAACCTCCTCCTAGATCCTTAGGGTTAGTGAGTAAAGGTTAGGGTTTGCTTACTTTTGGTGCACTACTCCCACACAATATCAAGTGAAGGACCATTCACAATATCTGGCAGAATATGGCTGGTGATTTATGTGCGGTTCATTCATTGTCATCAGTTTATGTACATGTATTTAGGGTGGGTATGTCAGCAATTTTAAACACAATAAATGGTGGTGGTGGTGGTGGTTGGGAGGGGCCGGGGGATGGTGTGTGTGTGGGGGGTGGGGTGGGGGGTGGGGGTGGGGGGGTGGGTAGGTGGGGTGGTGGCTCGGGTCATTGCTTTTATCCATGACATGCAAGTCACTTACTCTGTGCATAAATTTTAGCTGGGGGAGGGGAAGTGGGGCACTCACATTGTACAACCTGTCCATAGTGATCATCATACACCTGTGAAGGTCCCATGGTAGAATAGGCCTTCAGCAGCCCATGCTTGCCATATAAGGTGACTATGCTTGTCGTAAGACTAATGGGATTGGGTGGTCAGGCTCGCTGACTTGGTTGACACATGTCATCTGTTCCCAATTGCGCAGATTGATGCTCATGTTGTTGGTCACTGGTCCAGACTGAAATATTTACAGACTGCCGCCATAGAGCTGGAATACTGCTGAGTGCACGTAAAACTAAACTCACTCACTCACTCACTCACTTACAGCCTTGTATCAACTTGGGAGTTTAGACAAGGATTAGTCCCAAATGTGTAGCCCAAATTCAACTTCCTCTGGTGATCCACAAAGGCATGTTAGATCACGGAAACTGCATTCTCCGATGTTAGGTTTGCAAATGGAATTAATTCTCTGCTCAACCGGAACAGCAAAGCAAATTTATTGACACTGAATCATCATGATCACAAGCCCTACCATAGCTTGATGTTCTTGTCATCAGTGATGTGGAGACCTTGGCTTGCTGTGGGTTATGCACATTGGAGCTAAGGTTGAAATGTTTCAAAATGGCACAGAGCATGCTGGCAAAAATTGTTGTTGATTAAATATGGAAAACAAAGGGACAAGAAGAAATGCAATGGTGATAATTTGGAAATCTGCTGTTGCAGGTAATGCAAACGTAAAGCTTCACTCTTGATTAGTGTCACATTATCTTTTTCAGAATCCCTTATATTTTCATGTATTTAGTTGACAACTAACTTTATGTCAAACTACTAATTTGATCATTTGAACTGCTATGTTGAATGGGTGGTGGGGTAACCAGATGGTTAAGCGCTGCTCGTCATGCTGCAGACTCAGGTTTGATTTCTCACACTGGGTAATGTGTTGAGCCCATTTCTGGTGTCCCCACCCTTCTCACCGTGACATTCCTGAAATATTGCTAAGAGCAGCATGAAATCACACACGCACAGACACACACACACATGGACAGACACACACGCAGTCATGCAACCGGAAGACAAGTATTACAATTTTTGGGTCTACATTACGCTAGCTCTACTATATTATTATTGCAATCTTTAATTATATATTGAAGAGTGATAATTTCACTCTCTACTTGCTCTACTTTATTAATATTTCAAACGGGAATAGCTTCATTAAGAGCAGATAAGAAATGGAATCCAAGATTATTTGCAGTTTGAAACCTTAAGTGGAAGTTATCTAGTAGCCCACAGACAAGTAAGATGCCATTATTTGATTGCCCGAAATGAACACTGACTTGTCCCGGGCGTCGTTCGATGCAATTTTTTAACCCTTGATCTGTCTCAAAAATGAACTCATTCTTCCCTAGACTTCAGTTTCATTCGTTTTTGTGAGTGCATCATATTATTATTTTGGTGATGCCAGATGGTGATGCCAAGTGGTGTCATTTTGATGTGAAAGTTCTCATTCTAACCGGAATTATGGTAGACAAGACTGTTGCAGTAATACAGTGAAGAAAGATATGCAGGTAGACTTCAAATCTGTAACATTTGTCCTTGACAAATACAAGTGATCTGAAGGTGCCATTCCCGACACAGAGGCAGGCTGAGATAGCTCACACGACGCTTAGTGTTGATGAGGAACCTCGCCGAGGAGGAGTCCGACGTACACTGTCTCTGAAGGGGAACATCTTGAATGTGTAAGCCTACTTTTAAAATTGGATTGTATATTATCCAAACTTAAACTAACACTGTGTTTACGTCCACATACTTACTTACAGGAGTATATTTACTTATTTGTAAACTTACTTATATTAACAAATTTATTGACATAAATATTTTTACTCCTTGGCCCCATTCCCCAAAACGATTGTAGCGTTAAGTCCCATACTTCAACATAGACTTATGACAGTCGTGACTTCCATACTTTAACATGGACTTAAGACAGTCGTGACTCCATACTTTAACATGGACTTACGACAGTCATAACTCCCATGCTGTAACATAGACTTAAGACAGTCGTGACTTCCATACTTTAACATAGACTTACGACAGTCATGACTCCCATCCTTTAACATAGACTTACGACAGTCGTGACTCCCATACTTTAACATAGACTTACGACAGTCATGACTCCCATCCTTTAACATAGACTTACGACAGTCGTGACTCCCATACTTTAACATAGACTTACGACAGTCGTAACTCCCATACTTTAACATGGACTTACGACAGTCGTGACTCCCATACTTTAACATAGACTTACGACAGTCGTAACTCCCATACTTTAACATGGACTTACGACAGTCGTAACTCCCATACTTTAACATAGACTTACGACAGTTGTGACTCCCATACTTTAACATAGACTTATGACAGTCGTAACTCCCATACTTTAACATAGACTTACGACAGTTGTGACTCCCATACTTTAACATAGACTTACGACAGTCGTGACTCCCATCCTTTAACATGGACTAACGACAGTCGTGACTTCCATACTTTAACATAGACTTACGACTGTCGAAGCGCTACGATCGCTTTGAGAAATGGGGCCAAGGAGTAAACTTACACCTGCTCCAGAGGTAAAGTAAAAGTATATTTAGACCTGGAGTATTTTGCTTCAGGAGCAAATCAACAAATAACACTTTTGAGGTATTGTTCATCCCAATTTTGTTCTGATATATACATAGGCTCTCTTCCAGAAAGCAGTATGTAAGTATGAAAGTCTTGTTGCAGCATGGTTACCTTGATCAGCAGTTCAATATGATCATGTTGTGGAAAAGGACCTGGACCTATTTGCATTTTAATTCGCAGGATTTTTTAATTAAGGTACATAAACTAATTAAAGTTTTATATTTTAACAGATGAGCATTCATGCATTCCATACATGATGTATATGCAGTGACTTCAAGAAAGTAACTTGTCCTGACTAATTTTCCACTTGCCCTGATCTTATGACACCACGTTTAATGTTAATGTTTATAGACTATTTAAGTTCACTCATTCCTTATTTCATGTGAAGAAAGTATTAGGCTACCGTATCAGACTAGCTGCCCCCCCGGACAACTGCCCCCTGACAACTGCCACCTGGCTATCTGCCCCCTGGGTTAATAGCACCCCGGACAACAGCCCCCCACCCCATGTTGTTATTATGGGGGGTACTTAGGCTACATGTAACTTTTAATATGAATTACAAGGCTACACTTTTTTATGTAGGTGAATCATTTTCTTTGGTGACATCTAGCCATTTTGGAAAATTAATTTGTGAAAAATGTTGAGAATGCAGTTAGCATTTACTGTCTGCCATCACATCAAGTGACAATATTTAGCTAGAGTGCTGCAGAAATTGATGAAAATATATAATTTCTCACCATGAAAAAAAATACCATATAATTTTTGTTCCATTACCAGAAGAATCAATAATTAAGCATACAAGTAAATGGATGACTTTTTGTTTATTGCATTGAGTGATGTTTTCATGTGAATTCTCACACTGTTCTCAAGCTCAGATAATGGTGTAAGAGGCCAGTTAAATAATCTACAAAATGTCTCTGTGCAATAAACAAGGAGTTTTCATCCATAAAGTCACATGCTTCACAAAAGACTGACCAACTTCTAGTAACAGTTAGTAAAATCTTATTGGCATAAACAGCAAAATGACAATGATAAAATATTAATTTAGGATTGTCCAGGATGAATCTTTTCTCCATTAAAGCTATAATCTCTGGTTCTGAACATAACGTATGTCACCGTTTACAAATTTTGTTGCAGGATGTTCGAGGCAACCGAGGCTCGGAAACTTCGGGTGAGCGTCAACTCTTTCATGGAACATCTGATCCTTGTGACACAAACTCTTGATATGTTCGGACCTCCCAGCTGATGAAGGACAGTTTATGTACAGATTCACTCATCTCATCTCCTCCATATACATGTAGACAACCTGTGATGCAGTTGGCAAGGACATGAAGAGCATCATCATCATCACTGTATATATCTGCCTGCTCTTGTGATGAAGAACATGACAACCACGTTGTTACATCATATGGTTACAGACAGTGTGATCGGCAGTGATGAAGCTAGGGAGTAAAAGAACTTCAGGGTCAGCTCGAGACTAGCTCTGTTGACACTTTGTAAGTTTCACTCGGAAGCATGTTTTCAAGACTAAATGAAAATAAGAAGACAAAGTGAGCAGGCATTGTGGAAAAATTATAATGCAACTGTGATGTGTTCTGGGGTGAAGTGGGTGTGAGTGAGTTTAGTGTTACGCCGCACTCAGCAATATTCCAGCTAAATAGCGGTGATCTGTAAATAATCAAGTGTTAACCAGACAGTCCATTGATCAACAGCATGAGCATCAATGTGTGTAATTGGGAACCAATGACATGTGTCAACCAAGTCAGTGAGCATGACCATCTGATTCCTTTAGTTGCCTCTTACGACAAGCATAGTCACCTTTTATGGCAGGCATGCAAATATGCTCTTCAAAAAAGTAGGGATCTTCATTTTTTTAATTTACGATTAAACATATTTAGGGAATTCATCGAAGTCAATCAATGTTGATATGATATTATTGAATGTTTTGAGAGTGCATCACCATTTGCACTTCCTTACAACCATAGTTATTTGGAATGTATTTTGTAAGATGATGGGTGGATGGCATGTAATTTGCATGCATACGATTTTCCTTAAAAAAACAAAAAAACACTAGAAACAAACACTAGCAAATGTGTGATGCAAGATGAGTGTCAAATTTAATGTTCTAATTGATTCCTCGACCTTGAAAAATCAAGAATGGACCCCATGCACGTGTATGGGGCTACTGCGTTGTGCACGTGCATATCATGTGTTGTGTTTAGGGTAGATAATAGAGGGAAATGGTGGTGCGTTCATAAGATGTCTGCCCTTGAAACGTTTGTTAACGTTTACAGTTCCAATCCAAATTGAAAGTTCAGGTTCCCCTACTTATTTTGAAGAGTACATATATCCAGAAATTAGAATCATGCTAAGCTGATGGGGTTTAGAGTGTATACAGTTTTAGGTGGCTGGCAGAAGTCGGAAACCCCCAGTACCAACTCCTGTTTGGAAGGACCTACTCTGGCTCACCATTTCAGTGTCATGTGTATTGTTTTTGTATACTACATGTTGTAGTGAAAATAGTAGTGAATCTCTTCAGATACCCCTGCTTTAAGCAAGAATCCTCTCGCTCTGTAAGGTGTTCCATTGAGACATTTGCCTCAGAAAGGCCCATATCTTGAGAAAGTAACCCTCTTCTCTCACAGAGCACTTGGTAGTCAAGTGGTTAAAATGTTTGCTCATCACACCAAAGACCTGGGTTCGATTCCGTACTTGGGTACAGTGAGTGAAGATTATTTCTGGTGTCTGTGATATAGCTGGAATATTGCTTAAAGCATTGTAAAATTGAACTCACTCACTCTCACAGAGTACCCTGCTCTGACAGTAAACTCCACGAAAACACCCTGACTGACTGAACTATCTGTTTGATGTAACACGCCTTTCTCTGTGTAGGTGACAGCTATGTGTCTAACATTTGTTCGACTTAAGTCATCACTGTTTTGTACATTTAGTTTTGTAGTAAAGCATTAACTGGTCTCTGGTTTAAGGCAGTCTTTTTTTCATTGCTGAGTTTTTATCCACACTTGGATCCAGTTGCAAATTTGGGGAGCTGAGACCTGCACCAGAGAGACTCATGTAGTTCAGAGGTCTGGACTGGAATCTTCTGGGAGAGACAGACATGGAATAAGAGATCGACAGCATGAGCATCAGTCTATGCAGTTTCAACCAGACGATCCTGTGATCAATATCATGACTTGGGATACGATGGCATGTATCAACCAAGTCAGCGGAGCCTGACCACCAGATTCCAATAGTCGCTTCTTACGACAAACAGAGGTTGCTGAATACCAGTTCTAACCTGGATCTCCATGGATCGCCTGGGTTGGAATTCTCACGTGAAGAAAAGCATGGGTAGTTATTCTGCTCCTGGTTCACACTGGCTGTCAAGCATGGTGTACTGAACACCTGTCACTGTGTTCACAAAGGAGACAAATATGGAACCTTGTATGGTTTTAGATCACAAAGGGAGGCAACATTAGTTATTGATAGTAAGGTTGGGACAGGGCCAATTACATGGGTACCCCATCCCCTGTTACCCTACCCTACCCTACCCTACCCTACCCTACCCTACCCTACCCTACCCTACCCGGATACCTTCTATGTTAATTCCTGACATCAAATTTGTAAGAAATGGCAATATTCTTCAGTGACTGTAATGATGACTAAATCATCAAAGACAATGCAATCGGTTAATCGTGAAAAAATAACATATTGCATCGATTAATATACTAGTCACATGATGTTAAAAGTAAAGGTATTGAGGCAGTACCCGTATCCAACTCATTTCCCATCCGTCATGGATATCTAGGCTACCTGTCCCAGCCCTAATTGATAGGTACTTTATCTGGTCATTGAAGATGAACTGACAACGGAGGATTAAATTTCTCCAGTTGACCTTTGCTTTTGTTGTGACAACACTGGGACCAATCTTAAGAAAATGTGTGAACCCCATTTCTGGTGTCCCCGATATAATATTGCAAGAATATTGCTAAAAGCAGCGTAAAACTAAACTCCTCATTTAAGATAATGCAGGTGGAACATGTGCGTGGTGTCTTGTGACAGTGAAGATGTGAGGCACATTTAAATCGATCCATGTTCCAGAAGGTTTCTCCGAATCCTGCCGGTGTTACATACAGTGGCAATAATGATAATGGTATCCTGGATGAACAACTTTTATCCTCCAGCCCAAACCAGGGAAAGATCCACTCCTTCCTGATTCATGGGGCCGAGGAGGTTCCGTTGTACACTAAGCTGATCGTAGCTCCCATACCTTAAAGATTAACGACAATTGTAGGGTTACGGTTCTTCCGACAACTGCGTCTGCGTGAAGGGAAATCTAAGCTACACTGCCCATCAAAAGTTGACTCACTAGTGCAAATATAGCCATTTACTTCAGTTAACTGTTCTTAACTAGAAAATTTAAAATATTCCATACTGTTTAAATGCAATGTTTACGCATTAACTGATGTATTGTAAAACAAATCAGTAAGGTTAACATGATTATCGTATTGAGGTCAATAAGTGATGAAACTCGGTGAAAACAGTCGAATTCTCAATAAAACGTTACAACAAAACGCACCTGTGCACATGCTGTTCAGCATGATTCTCGAGCAGTCTATCTTGCATGTGATGTTTGGTTCCCTCAAATAAGTGGAGAAATTCATCTTCCATATAACCATATATATATATACACACAGCATTTAGTGAGTGCTTTAGGTGAGTGTAAACTTTTTGGTAGTACAAGTATATATGACATTGTGGAAAAAGATATTTATTACTCATCTAACCATCTGTTGTGAGAATATGATTCGAGGATGTACATGTGTGTATGTGTTTACATGATCTGTGTTTGAACTTAAACAAAGGTAACATGCCCAGTGGTATTGGAGGCTCTTCAAGACGACTTCATCGTCAAGAGCATTGGTGAAATAAACGTAACAAACCTTGGATTTCGCAGCAACAGGCTTGTACCTTAACTTTAAGCATTGCTACGATGAATGTATGGTTAAGTGTAATTATTACCAGATCAGGTTCCAGCTGAAGTCTGGTTTATTAAAAGCTACCATTTTCATGTCAGATGATTCGCCCCATGTGTCCATTTGAGGATTTGTCCGCCAGAGGACAGCTGGACAGGGGTTTGACAGTTGACCGTGTTATGCAAGACTTTGGTGAAAGACTTTGCTTGATTCTCGGTATTAAGAGGATTAAAGAAGTTAAGGCCTGATCAGCTTGTGTCGGGTATACCTTGTCTGAGCGGGGTATTCATGTGAAACCCTGGCTTGATATCTCAGTGGGAGAGGACTACAGACACAAATCCACACTAGCACAAACAAATACGCGTGTATGCGCGTATAAGTAGTAATATATAATATATTGGCACCACATACGTATAAGTGTATTAATCCTAAACGCGGCATTAAACCTTTCATCACATCACTGCTAGAGGTGAAACAATACTCAGCGGATTTCCACGATGAAGTCCTCAGAATATTTGATAATCTTGGCCGGAGTCTATGGAGCAAGAACATCTGGTTGTTACATGCAAATATCTGCAAGAGAATGCTTCACATCAAAACCAACCAGGAAAGATCGGGATTAATTTGGCCGAAAGCAACCTATGCTTGTCGTAAGAGGCGACTAACGGGATCGGGTGGTCAGGCTCGCCGACTCGGTTGACACATGTCATCGTATCCCAAGTGCTGAAATAGATGGTCGTGATGTTGATTACATGATCGTCTGGTCGAGATTATTTACAGACCGCCACCCTGTAGCTTAAATATTGCTGTGCTTTAAACAACAAATCAACAAACAAATATAGCTGAAGATATTTCACTCCGAAACATGGACTACATTCAGCCTAACCATTGAGATAACACGCAACCAAAATACGTTATCAAGTTATCAGTCATACGATTTACATCACTCCGACATGGCGGCCATGGGTTGTTTCCGGCTTGCCGTGGGAGTAATGCTGGCCCTGGGGGTGCTGCCGGGGTCCCATGGCAAGCAGTGTGTGGGGATTGGGCCCTGTATGTGTGTGTTCGACGACGGCAGTGGCACAGCCGACATGACGACCACGGGAAACAGTGATGGGACAGCAAAGTACGTTTGTTTTGTTTTTGTTGTTGTTGTTTGTTTGTTGTTCTTTTGTATTGATCAAAATAGTAACAACATGTCGTAATGGTATGATAAAATAACCGTTAAATGCTTTAAATGTGAAGTCTTGCGTACGTGAGTGATGCTTACAAACATGGAAACATATTCAAGTGTCGGATTCGAACTCGCTATCATTGGTTTGTTGAACCACAAAGGGATGCAACTCAACCTGATTCAGTTATCTGTTCAAATAAATATTGACAGCGTTGTCGTTTCTTTTATTTAATTAAACGATTTCCAGTGGAGTTGCATGTGATTGTTAATTAATTCAAGTCAATGTATTGGGCACAAACAGGCCTCCTACTGGTCCATGTCGCCCTAAAACTGTACAACCAACCAACCAATGAATCGGTTTAGTTAGAGCTCTTCGTGCAAAGGAAAGAGCACACTTGAACCAAGATGTGACCCAAAATTACAACTGTTAGCACAGCGTTTCTCGGTTCAAATTATTCGCAGAAAACATTGTAAACTTGTCCAAAACACAACTTTAAACACGTACCAAATAGTGAGTGAGTTTAGTTTTACGCCGCTTCTAGAAGACGGGGGACATCAGAAACTGACTTTGTTTCCAAGTGGGTAATCGAACCAGGTTTTCGGCGTGACGGGCGAACGGCATAACCACTAGACTATCCCACCGCCCCTGTGCCAAATACGTAACCACTGTAGTCTACATCACAACTGAAATACAAAAGCAAAGCAAATCAGTTGCACAGGATAATTGTGATGATTTTCGTCGGCCAGTACAATAAACGTTTGCATTGTATTTGTATTACTAAACAGACAATAGTCAGAAAATATGCCGGGACATAGTGATTATATTTTATGTATGTAACAGGTCCATATGACATTTAAAACATTGCCTCACTTAAAGCCGTTATAAATACGCTTTGTTACGTATAAATACAGCAGATGCCCACCGACATGTCTCAGACGTGTTCTACTTGTTTATTCTGTCAATATTTTTCATTCCAATGAGCCTTACAGATTGCACCCACGTGGGGAATGGGCCTCTGGTCTTAGACGTGACGAGCGAACACTTTATCCGCAGGACTACCCCACCGCCCAGAAGGAATCAGAGTGGTTAGCAGTAGCTAGGTTTGATGGTACCGATGTTACTCCTTCAACCGCAGAAGGTGAAATTAAGTTTAGTTAAGAGAACATATATAAAGAAAGCACGCGAAGTGTATCTAGCACTGCCAGATAATGCTGGTTCAAAATACGAGGACGTGTGTGAGAAGCCCCTTTCTGGTGTCTCCTACTGTGATATTGCTGTAAAAAGCGGCATAAAATCATACTTACTAAACACAGAATCTTTGAATCAGAATGTTTGAATCTTCAAAAGTAAATTATCTCCTGTTTCAGGTACGCAGACTACACAGCCCTCCACGACACCTACCTCTACTCCTACAACCCGTGCTTCCCCTTCACACAGAGCACTTGCACCGACGCCGCGGTGAGTCGAGCATGAATAGTAGCTAGGAGGTAAATGAGTTTTACACCGCATTCAGCAGTATTCCAGCTTATAATGGCGGTCTGTAAATACTCGAGTCTGGACCAGACAATCCCGTGATCAACACCATGAGCATCGATCTGCGCAATTGGGAACCGATGACATGTGTCAACCAAGTCAGCAAGCCTGACCACCCGATCCCGTTAGTCGCCTCTTTCGACAAGCATAGTCACCTAGCTTTTATGGCAAACATGGGTTGCTGAAAGATTACTCTACCCCGACTTTCACGGGCCAGAAGGTGAATAAGTTTACATTTACGCATTCTCAATATGTCCAGAGTATATGTTTCGAAAAGTTTCCACCAGACATCTGCGGCTCGGCGCGATAAATTCCTTATCTCCCTTGGCTGGCTTTTTTTCATCCAATCAGGTGTCGACGCCGAGCAGTTGAGCGAACCAGTTACATCTCACTTTCGCTTTTTATATTATATAACCAGGGATACTCTATAACATAACTCTCTATATAGGCTCCCTGATATAACCGATTAAACTTTGCAACACAAATCAGACAGAGGAGTCCCTGCATATATTTTTTGAAGCTTCGGGTCCATCAAGTTATATGTATGACTTCCCCTAAATCTGAGTGGCACTGCGAACAAATCTTGGCAGCTGCGACCGCTACCTTTATTGACATTGGCAAGCTCGGTTTTAACGGCGGCATAGCTGACTGGCTACTGTAAGAATGCTGAGCCAACAAAGGGAGGTAATAAAATTATCTGACCGAGCCGTAGATGCATCCAGAGTATAGTGGAGATTTATCAGAATGTATACCCTGGAGATATCGAGGATGACTGTTAAGCTGCGTTTAACAATATTCCAACAATACCACGGCGGGGAACACCAGAAATAAGCTTCACACTTTGTACTCATTTACGGTATCGAACCCGGGTCTTGGGCGCGACGCACGAACGCGTTAGTCACCAAGCTGCCCCATCACCACTGATTGGTTAGCAGTATGTACCGATTGATAAATGTATGTTTTTCGCTCTGTTATAGCCATGCTGGAATAATAGACCAGCTAAGTCTAGGGGGGTAGACGACGTAGCAATTCTCATTTCTCTACCATTTACTTCATGTTATATTGTTCCTAAAGCTTTATGGCAGTTGTTTCAAAATAATAAGTAGTTATCCTAATGTTTAGCGTGATATGTAAACACCTATCTAAACAACGTGTATGTCTCATCGCAATTTCAGTTATAGGATTTTAGTTTAACTGTAGTGTTTCATGCACACAGGCAAAAAGACATAGCTGTTGTTTCAGATAACAAGTGAACGCTTGTCATACAAGCCAGCAATTTACGCCTGAATGCACACACGATGCACGTGCCTCTCGATTTCAGTGTTGTGTTTGTGCGAACTCTTCCCTTCCCACAAACAAAAACATTTCTAACCTCAATCTAAAACAATACTTTATTGGGCAAAACAGGCTATACGACCACGGTTCATGTTTTCCTCAAACTTGACTTCCGGTGTATCTTTAAAAAGAATAGGTTCAAATATTCCATTGATACTTAAATGTCATTTACGACGTTTCTTTTACCTTTCAGTATAGTTGGATAATCTGAACTCTGTGCAGACATGAATTGCTTGGACAGTGACAGAAAATCCAAGCTCAAGGCGATGTTTCTGAAAGATCAGGCGCAACGTATTTACACCATTATCCACATTATAAACATTGACACAAATTTTCTCTTTTTTTGTCTGAATGGTCAAGTTGTAATATGGATAGAAAATTTAGGGGGATCTGATTTTCAAACCGAACATAAAACGCGTTTGAAATACGGGATATACAAGTGTACGTCACAATAGCGACATGACAACTCAATACAAACGATATTACGTCACGATGGCGTATTGTGACGTTTAGGGATGACATTGATGGTGTTATAATCGTTACAGATGTGTCAGAGTAATGACGGCCAGCAGGCGTGGAAGACTGGCGACCAAAGCTCCGCTACCTGGTCTTACGACGGGTCTAACATCCAAATCTACTATAGTGCCAACACTGACATCATGAGGTAAACTTATAAAATCATCATTATCGAATTCAAATATTTTTCCTCTCGTATTACACCACTAAGATCTGAAGATGTCGCAATGCAGGTTATATTTCAGGCATGAAATAACCAACTGTAAGAGGATGCAATGTACTGGCCAATCAGAGGGCTGCTTTCTCAAGCTTAATACACACACACACACACACACACACACACACACACACACACACACAGAGAGAGAGAGAGAGAGAGAGAGAGTTTAGCAACAATGGACAGGCAAAGATGCAACAATGGACAGATAGAGAAACAATAGTACTTCCTTATACAGCTGATGTGATGACAAAACACAGTCAAGGGGGATGACCAATAAAGGCCATGAATGTCAAATACGGTAGTGAGTGACAAAGAGGAACAGGGTAGCTGACCAAACAAAGTACTCTGCGGTAGTGATAAAGATTAAGAATGCAGACCGAATAATAATAACTACATCTGGCTACATAGTTTTGGGTCTTAAGAAATATTTGGAAGTGGCAGTCCTGAAATAGACACTATAACACTTTCAAACAAATGTTTTCAACGTTGACTTTCATTCCAATGCTTCGAGATTTTTCTTTTTCAGGAAGTGCTCTATTTTAGAATCGTAACAAACGATTATTCTGGAGGATATAATAAATGACAGAAATAGACCCAATAAATGACGGAAACTTGTATGGCAACTTACATGTCTTGACCTCTTGGGAAAGTCCAACGGCAGTAATTTAATAATCATTTTCCAATGGAAATCTGTGGGAATGGTTTGAAAATTCGCCGTCCGGGACCGGAAGCGCGGGATCCGGTTAAGCGAGTACAATTAATGAACGTAAGATTCGTTTCATATAAAAATCGTCCGGAAGGCGGGGTTTCCGGATATGTGGGGTCCGAGTAAACGGGGTTCGACTGTAAAGGATTGATTAAACATTTGTGTTATGGCTTCTTTGGTCAAAGGATTGTGGCAGTGCATAGTTTTAAATTTTGTCAAAAAAATAATTTGTATTTTTAACTCCCAATTTTGAATTCCAGTGAAAACGATTCTTCAACTTGAAACCTGTTTTTTTTTTGTTTTTTTTTTTTTTGTGTGTGTGTGTGTGTGTGTGTGTGTGTGTGTGTGTGTGTGTGTGTGTGTGTGTGTGTGTGTGTGTGTCCCAAATACTGATCTTATCATGGGTTGTTCTCAAAGTTGTTGAACACTTTCTATTGATGTAAAATTTCCTCTAAACCCAATATGTTGTTTTTCCTCAGTTTTGCAATGTTTCGGTTACTGTTTTAAGATTTAAGACGATTGTGGTCAACTTCTTTTGTCACGTATATAATTTCTATTGCCTCCTTCTTTACTTTTAACTGTAAGACGTCGCAAATCGCTTTTCAAAATTGGTACTGATACTTCCAGGTATTTCCTGTCACTCAAAGCGACATTACTTTATTAAGCATTGAAACTTACTATATCTTACCCAGGGAATCCTTCATCACTGCGATCTGCGACCCGACATTTGAGGAACCGTATGTCGAAATATTGGGAGAAGAAACGTATGGAACAGCTCAATATGTGAGTTCTTGGAGTAGAATGTTTATAATTTTGTTTATTTTTTTTTCACAATCAGTAATGTATATTTTTTTTGCATATGACCTTTAATTTGTGTTACTGAACGATGGCAGGACCACATATTTACATTTTCCATGTGAACATCTGACTTGCCTCTGCATGTGTTTATGACGAGTACTAACTGTGGTGCAGGATACGCCCACCTCTGCACCATCACCTGGTTCACCACTATTTGATAGTTTACAAACTTCATTTTCACCATTCACTTTCAATGGTCATGTAACAAAGTTTGACATATGTTGCTGTTTTAAGGTACTTTTTAAAAATAAGTAGATCAGAATCTATGCATGAAAATCACGCACGCAAAATATTGTTTGCGTGGGGTATTTTTTACGTGAAACACGCAGGTTTCTGCGTTAACGCTGTGACAAGGTCACACGAAGGAAAATTTTGTCTGCAAAGATTAATAAGTATCTGTAGCAGGGCGTGGAGAAGTAACAGGGAAATCTCGGTGTACTTCGTTGAATGAATCAGCGACAGAAGACTCTTAGTGGAAAGTGCTGTTTAACTTCACCTAACTTGTGACCCGTACGCTGTGCACGGGGCCACGTACCACAATTAGCAACACCCTATTTGATGCAGGGTATGGGTATTTCCTACCCTGTTAACACCCACAGGCACGGATGTGCTACTGTGTACCAAGGGGGTACCATGTGTTTCTCACATGTTTGGTTTGAATCCTGTTAGCTCAGATCCCGTTGCTTTGAATTCTGTTAGCCCAGATCCTGTTGCTGTGAATCCTGTTGGTCCCAATCTCATTGGATTGAATCCTGATACCTCTAGCACATTGGTTTGAATTCTGATAGCTTGGATCCCGTTGGTTTGGATCATCTTAGCTCAGATCCTTTGAATCCTGTTATCACGGATCCGGGTGGGTTGAATTCTGTTTGCTCGGATACTGTGGATTAAAATCATGATAGCCCGGATCCAATACTGTTAACCCAGGTTCCGTTGGGTTTAATCCTGTCAGTTTGGATCTAATGTGTTAGTACTTAATCTGGAAATTACGGAGTGTGCATGTTCACAAAATAACGTGTGATGCTCGTGGTTATCTTTTGCAGAGCGACAGAAAGAACCGCTGAAATTATTTTACCAGTTTCAATACCACTTTGTCATTGTTTACTGTTGGCCCCAATCCCATTGGATTGAATCCTGATACCTCTAGCACGCTGGTTTGAATCCTGATATCTTGGATCCCGTTGGCTTGAATCCGGATGGGTCGAATCCTGTTTGCTGGGATACTGTGGATTTAAATAATGTTAGTCCGGATCCAGTCGCTTTGAATCCTGTTAACTCAAGTTCCGCTGGGTTTAATCCTGTCAGCTCGGACCCAGTTTCTTCGTACTGGAAATCTGGAAAATTACGGAGTGTGCATGTTCACCAAATAACGTGTTAAGGTCGTGGTTATCTTTACAGAGGGACAGAAGGAACCGCTGAAATTATGTTAACACTATCAATAACACTTTGTCATTTCTTCGCAGTATGGCCAGATAACCTCTAAGTGCGCATGTCCAGACGGATGCCATACGTCGACGCATAAAATGGATATTGAGGTTAGCTTGAGCGGAGGGTCGATACTCCTTATCATGTGAGTATTAGTATCATGGATTGTGGTTGACACTGTAAAATGAATTAGTTGTCGGTCGAAGGTTTTAGGGAGTGTCGTCCATCGTCGTCGATGTCGCCATGAATTTTATAACTCCTCAGATGATTTCCAACATGGACGCCAAGTAGCCATCTTTTTCTAATTTTACACTGCGAAAACTGAACACGTAGTTCAGAACAGTTGTGTAGGATGTTTTGGTACCGGAAATGTCTTGAAATCAAAACGACTGTCTCTTCACGGAAGTGCTGACTTACGATGCGTTTTCGTATTTTAAAATATGGTTTTGAGGAGTAAACTGCGAGATGACATCCCGGATACATGATACCCTTAGTTTGATATGAACAGAGGCACTGTTCTTTCAGTCACATTACATGGTATAATCGTATTTGTCAAGAGTTACGTCCCTTGCGTACCCAAGGAATCTACTATGTAGGGTTCCAATTCCGGGACCCAACGCGTCAAATGTTTCGAGATTTGGGAGCTCATCTTGGTTGGTTGGTCAAACTGGTAATATTCCAAGCCATACGTTATGTGGTGGCTTTTGAGGTATCCTGGCAAATGAGTCACTCAAGTATCAACGTGAGTAGTGATGTTTTGTCGTGTTACTTAGATATGAAGCGAATGACAGAATTTACAAGTCAGTATAATTGGAATTACAATTGTTGTTGTGCGAACTGTTGTTACTAAAATGCCTCCTTTCGTTTACAGATTCATTGTTGTGATTTTCGTATATCTGGTGGGTGGTGTGACTTACAACAGATACGTGCGTCATAACACGGGGAGGGAATTACTGCCTAACACATCGTTCTGGGGAGCTCTTCCTGGACTCGTTAAGGTGAGACAATGACTCTACCTGGAGCGTGATTGTAATTTTACGACTGTTCGTGGAGTTTGGACAGGTATATGGGTCACTTTCAGGTCTGGTTAAGGACCAACAAAGAATCCCCTTGCAAGCGTTATCGCAAATCTACGACCGTTGTACGTGTTGTTTGTACAGTTATATAGCTCACTTCCGGGTCTGATTAGGGGCCCACAACGAATCACCTTGCAGCGTGATCCACGACCCCTGTAAGTCTGTTTTGATGAGAGAGAAAGCGAACAGTTATAAGATTCATTTCCGGGTCACGATTAGGTGTCACAGTGACTCTATCGTGAAAGTGATCGTAATTGTACTACTGCTGTGCGTTTGAGTTGATTTGAAGTTTTGAGAGTTATAAGCATCGATTACGAGTCTCGCTAAAAAGCAACAACGAATCAACCTCGGTAGGGTGTCACAAAGACGCACACCGGGGCGTAATGGTACTAATAAGACTGATAGAAGTCTGTGCTGATGTGAGAGAAAACGGTCAGTTATAAGGTTCACTTCCAGGTCTCGATATGGTGTCATAAAGACGCACCCAGGTGTGTAATTGTAATTGTGAGACTGTTGTAAACCGTGTCGATGTCAGAGAGACAGTTGTCAAAACATAACATTCTGGAGTAATGTTGGTAATAGCTATGACAACATACATAAACTTACACCTTTAGACTCACTTGGAACAATCGGTATGTTTTTTTTGTTTGTTATTATTATTCTTATTATTATGTGTGTGTGTGTGTGTGTGTGTGTGTGTGCACATCGAGACTAATTTCTCCTCTAACTTTGGGGACCAAGTGCATATGAATTTGCAGATGGATTGCAAGAGGATTATGTATCAGTTTGCTGTATGGAATGCACAAATATCCTGCACGGGAAGAGTTGTGGTTTTGGTGTAAAGCTTTGTTAAGAATTCACCATTTTCACTGATTTTTATCATCTATTAAACTTATTACAACAGTCTTTTGAACGTTACGAATTTGTTTACCAATCCATCATATACACTACTGATAGGAAGTGTACATGTTAGGGCTGGGTCGGGTCCACATTTTCTACCCAGGTACCCCACTCCCTATGACACTACCCTACCCTATACGGATACATGTTATGTGAGTGAATGAGGTTAGCTTTACGCCGCACTCAGCAATAGTCCAGCTATATGGCGGCGGTATGTTAATAATCGGGTCTGGACCAGACAGTCCAGTGATCAACAACATGAGCATCGATCTACGCAAGTGGGATACAATGACATATTCAGAAACAGTACAATCTTTTAATTGTGAAAGAAGAACATATTATGTTGTTTGATCATGACAGCTCCGGGCAGTGAGACAAATACCCGCGTCCAACTCATTGCCTACTCGTTCTACGTATCCAGGTTACTGGTTCCAGCCCTAATATGTGTACGTTGTTGCTGGCGTATTACAGACAATTGTGGTTATCGGTGCAGACGTTGTTGATGTAATACGTATATATTACATTAACTCGTTAAAATAGTGTCAGCGTTCTTTTTGACGTAATCCGGATTTCATTGTTGATGTAACACATAATGGTGAAACGATATGGATCTTTGTCTGGTTCGACAACAGCAATGTGTATTATTTCAAGGTCTCCAAGTTGTGTGAGGTGTCACTCACTCACTCAGTCACCCTCCACTCACTCACTCACTGCGGGATAGTTTCACTTTTTCGTCTAAAACGGTGGTATATATTTTCAGGGTCACTACGACCTAACCCACTTACCCACTCATCACTGCTTCTTATTTCTTTCAGGATGGTTTTTCTTTTACCGTCCAGCGTGTTCGAGGTGGCGGTGGTCAGAAATCAAGCTACCAACATATATGACGCACCGGAATCAAGGGTGGTGGTAGGGGTAGCCAAGTGGTTAAGGCGTTCGCTCGTCACGCCGAACACCCGGATTCGACTCCACACATGGATACAACGTATCGAGCTCATTTCTAGTGTCTCCAGCCGTGATATTGCTGGAATATTTCAAAAAGCGGCGTAATTCACTCACTCACTCAGAGTCACGTCATATACTCAACTGCAAAGGAAACGCAACAATTCATTAAGCATGAGTGCCTTGTTGCTTGTGTTCCTGACCATTAACGAATCATTCAAAACAAAAGTCAGATTTACAGAGACAACGCAGTGATCGTCACATATTTTAAAAGAGTGGAAAATGAAGGGAGCAGAAAATATTTAAACTGTAAAAATAATGTGAGTGTCACTGTCCATGAAGAGACTGATTTATTCATCGGCTGCCATTTTTGCCAAAACTTTGTTCATCATGATACTAGATCATGAAGCTGACATTAAATTGTTTATTGTACCGTCTCTTTGGATCTTCTTTGAATCGTGTGAATAGCATTGAGCAGTTTCAAATTGCTTGAACATGCTTGCGTGAAAATGACTATTATTGGTAGACAACTCCACCACGGATATTGATCTATCATGTCTATCACGCTAAGAAACCTTCACCATGGCAGGTGGGTAGTCAAGTGGTACAGCGTTGGCTTGTCACGTGGGTACAATGTGTGAATCCCAATTCCGGTGTCCCCCGAAGTGATATTGCTGGAATATTGCTCAAAAAGCAGTAAAACATACTCACTCACTCGCTCACTCACTCACTCACTCACTCAATAGCAAGGGGTAGGTAGGAGTAGTTGTGTCCCTCGTCTCTTATCTCTCACCTGGTCTAGGTGTGCATATATTGTGACAGAATATATGCAGCGTCATATGACGATAGATGTTATTGCCCTGCCTCGTGCTGGACACTAAAAGTATGGAACAATGACGGGAGTCTGTGAGTTAGCCATATTAAACTGAAACATGGCATCTCCGTGGACTTTCATGTGGTTTGTTTTTTGTTAAACGCCGCACTCAGCAATATTCCAGTTATATGGCGGCGGTCTGTTAATCAAAGGGTCTGGACCAGACAATCCAGTGATCAAAAGCATCAGCATCGTTCTTCTGGGATACGATGACGTGTCAAGTAAATCAACGAGTCTGACCACCCCTGACACCCTCTAGTCACCTCTTACCTTTGATTTAGACCAATACTAAACCATATCTTCACTGGTCCAGGAGGGTGCTTTGACTAAAATTCAGTCGCTACTAACAGAAAGAGCGATAAACACTGACTTGTTTGACCTCAACTTTACACCCGAAAAGACCTTTACGGGAACATGTCCCGTAACTTACAGCGCACCATCTCTTCACACCCACGCACACACATACGCACACACGCAATTACGCACGCACGCACGGACGTACGCACACGTGATTCTCAATAGATGTGGCTATCGAGTACCTTTGTTTATCACAATTTCCTTAACTGGTTAACCCAGTGGAACTTGACAATTTTGCTGAAACGTATCTGGAATATTACGCCATAAAATAGCATATACTCACTTACTCATAATTAGACCAACACACAGCAAAGCATTATACCTGTATCATTTTAGCGCAAGTGAGTAATTTTTCGCTTTGAACATATTTACGTTAATAGACAGAAATAAACATAAATCATAACTACGTATGACGGACGTGTATTGTCACCAGTTGATCCTGTGTTGAAACTACAGGTGTGCCTACAAAGATAGTTCAATATGCAGTAATTGGGGGAACCACGTGATACAAAAATGTATCCGACAAAACTGGTTTAGCTCTAGTTGTAGGTAACAGTGTCACCTCTACTAACCGGTATGATGTCTTAACCGGATTATTTCTTCAGTCCCGGAGAGTGCCGGTTTAGACAGTTTCTACTGTACACCATAACGTAGATAACAACATTACGCTTAGCTGTTATCGAGTTATCAACTGGCAAATGTCACATGTTTACTGTCAGATGTGGGTCACCTGGACATGGCTGTTATTTCATATGTCTGGCTAGGTTTGGGAGTGGCCCTGACCCTGGGGGTGGTGCCGGGGTCCCATGGCAAGCAATGTGTGGGTCAGGGGCCCTGTATGTGTGTTTTCGACGATGGTACTGGCACAGCTGATATGACGACCACGGGAAACACGGATGGAACGCCAAAGTAAGTCATCAACTTTGTAGTCATGGCTCCTGCCAGTCAAAAGTAAGAAATATGAGTCTGCACCATAGGCTCAGACGTTCGACGTTCTGCAAGTATCAATTGCCAATCCAAATAGGAGTTTGTTTGATTGTGACTCGTCTCACGTTGAAATTATCCCCAACGTTCCAGCTTTGTGGCGATGGTTTCTGCTCGTCAAAATGTAAGACAATTTGGTGTGAACCCCGTGTTTTAAGACGTTACATAGTGTTCCGCGTTCGACAGAAGAATCCATCACCAGTCCGAATGAGATTTGGATGAGCGTGACTGAGGAGTACGATAAGTCTATCTGTCATTGTACCACGTCGACTGATCCCAAATATCGGACATTCCATCTCTGAGTTTATCACAGACTGAACTGATTGTGCAGACCCAATGGTTTGATCACCAGACTGACTGTGCAGACCCAATGGTTTGATCACCAGACTGATTGTGCAGACCCAATGGTTTGATCACCAAACGGATTGTGCAGACCCAATGGTTTGATCACCAGACTGATTGTGCAGACCAAATGGTTTGATCACCAAACGGATTGTGCAGACCCAATGGTTTAATCACCAGACTGATTGTGCAGACCCAATGGTTTGATCACCAGACTGATTGTGCAGACCCAAAGGTTTAATCACCAGACTGATTGTGCAGACCCAATGGTTTAATCACCGGACTGATTGTGCAGACCCAATGGTTTGATCACCAAACGGATTGTGCAGACCCAATGGTTTAATCACCAAACTGATTGTGCAGACCCAATGGTTTAATCACCAGCTAGCGATGCATCTTTGACATTTCTTCTCCAACTATGGGGCGAATATGGTTTTGTCTATTCCATACGTTAAGAATATAGATGTATATAACCGTATGAAGTATGAACAATATATATTCGGGGTTTTTTTTCAGTCATTTATAGGCCGAAATATTCCAGTTCTATGACTGTGAATGATTAAGTATGTACCAGACAATCCTCTGGTCAACAGCATGAACACCGATTAAGGAATTATTAGTGAGTGAGTGAGATTAGTTTTATGCCGCACTCAGCAATCTTTTGAACATTACTAATTTGTTTACCAATCCATCAGCAGCTATAGTTACACTACTGATAGGAAGTGTACATGTTAGGGCTGGGTCGGGTCCATATTTTCTACCCGGGTACCCCACTCCCTATTACCCCACCCTACCCTATACGGATGTACGTTATGTGAGTGAATGAGTTTAGTTTTACACCACACTCAGCAATATTCCAGCTTTATGGCGGCGACATGTTAATAATCGGGTCTGAACCAGACAATCCAGTGATCAACGTCATGAGCATCAATCTTCGCAGTTGACAGATACCATGAAAGGGGCGGATACAGCATTTTGAGAAACGGGATGGGGGCAGCGACTGCACACTCCATTTTCACCCACGTTTCCCCCCTCCCCTTCCTCCCCATCCACACATCCCAACACACACACACCTCTGTATCCGCCTATGCATGGCATTTGTCAACCAAATCAGTGAGTCTGACCACCCGGTCCCGTTTGTCGCCTGTTACGACAAGCATGGGTTACTGAGGTCTAAGTATATACCGGGTCTTCTTAATGACGCAATGTATTTCAGCAAAATGAGATAATGTGTTGGTGTTGGTTAGTTCTCAGCATTAAACATTCAGTCAATATTGAATCACTTGTTTCAGGTACAGTGACTACACGGCCCTATACGACTCCTACCTCTACTCATACAACCCCTGCTACCCTTTCAGTCAATACTCGTGCTCAGACGCTGCGGTGAGTTTTGTGTATGGTTTATAGATGTATGGCATGTGCATATGTCGTAGCGAGTTTCAAGATGATGCAATGTGTTGTCATTCCATGTGGAAGTGAGTGAGCAAAGGTTGTTTTCAGCTATCATCCTGCAACTAGTCGCGGCGTTCTGTGGAAATCACGGTCTAAATTACACTGCAATGACATGTTATGTTCTTATGTGATATCACGTCATGTCATTTCGTATCACAGGAGCTTGTATTGCTGAAAACAATACGTCCTGGGTTCAACAAGCGTACACTGATATCCACATACGTATTCTTTATAATAATACGTCCTGGGTTCAACAAGCGTACACTGATATCCACATACGTATTCTTTATAATAATACGCCCTGGGTTCAACAAGCGTACACAGATATCCACATACGTATTCTTTATAATAATACGCCCTGTGCATACGTATTCTTTATAATAATACGCCCTGGGTTCAACAAGCGTACACAGATATCCACATACGTATTCTTTATAATAATACGCCCTGGGTCCTGGGGCGTACACAGATATCCATAGACGTATTCTTTATAATAATACGCCCTGGATCCAACAAGCGTACACTGACACCCATATACGCATTCTTTATGATAATACGTCGTGGGTCCAACAAGCGTACACAGATATCCATATACGTATTCTTTGTAATAATGCGCCCTGGAACCAACAAGCGTACACAAATTTCCATAGACGTATTCTTTATAATAATAATACGCCCTGGGTTCAACAAGCGTACACAGATATCCATATACGTATTCTTTATAATAATACGTCGTGGGTTCAACAAGCGTACACAGATATCCATAGACGTATTCTTTATAATAATACGTCCTGGGTCCAACACGCGTACACAGATATCCATAGACGTATTCTATATAATAATACGTCCTGGGTCCAACACGCTTACAACGATATCCTTAGACGTATTCTTTATAATAATACGTCCTGGGTCCAACACGCGTACACAGATATCCATATACGTATTCTTTATAATAATGCGCCCCGGAACCAACAAGCGTACACAGATATCCATATACGTATTCTTTGTAATAATACGTCCTGGGTTCAACAAGCGTACATAGATATCCATAGACGTATTCTTTATAATAATAATACGTCCTGGGTCCAACACGCGTACACAGATATCCATATACGTATTCTTTATAATAATGCGCCCCGGAACCAACAAGCGTACACAGATATCCATATACGTATTCTTTGTAGTAATACGTCCTGGGTTCAACAAGCGTACATAGATATCCATAGACGTATTCTTTATAATAATAATACGCCCTGGGTTCAACAAGCGTACACAGATATCCATATACGTATTCTTTATAATAATGCGCCCCGGAACCAACAAGCGTACACTGATATCCATAGACGTATTCTTTATAATGATAATACGCCCTGGGTTCAACAAGCGTACACAGATATCCATAGACGTATTCTTTATAATAATACGCCCTGGGTTCAACAAGCGTACACAGATATCCATAGACGTGTTCTTTATAATAATGCGCCCCGGAACCAACAAGCGTACACAGATATCCATATACGTATTCTTTGTAATAATACGTCCTGGGTTCAACAAGCGTACATAGATATCCATAGACGTATTCTTTATAATAATAATACGTCCTGGGTCCAACACGCGTACACAGATATCCATATACGTATTCTTTATAATAATGCGCCCCGGAACCAACAAGCGTACACAGATATCCATATACGTATTCTTTATAAGTATATGGACAACAGTGTACGCTTGTTGGACCCAGGACGTATTATTCTCAGCAATACAAGATCCTGTGATTTCGTATCATACTGCATTCGTGTCATGTTTAAATACGTCATGATGTTACAAGTATGTCATGGCACTTTGCAGAGTCATGTTGCGTTGTAATGCCGCGGCATGTTATATTGTCGCGAAATGATGTCATGCAATGTAATGTTGTTAAGATGTGTTGGACTGTCGGGAAATGATGTCATGCCATGTCATGTTGTAAGGATGTGTTGGACTGTCGGGAAATGTTATCATGCCATGCCATGTCATATTGTAAGGATGTGTTGGACTGTCGGGAAATGATGTCAAGCCATGCCATGTCATGTTGTAAGGATGTGTTGGACTGTCGGGAAATGATGTCATGCCATGCCATGTCATGTTGTAAGGATGTGTTGGACTGTCGGGAAATGTTATCATGCCATGCCATGTCATATTGTAAGGATGTGTTGGACTGTCGGGAAATGATGTCATGCCATGCCATGTCATGTTGTAAGGATGTGTTGGACTGTCGGGAAATGATGTCATGCCATGCCATGTCATGTTGTAAAGATGTGTTGGACTGTCGGGAAATGTTGTCATGCCATGCCATGTCATGTGTAATGATGTGTTACTCTGTCGTGCAATGTTGTAATGGCACGATAACATGACTTCCCTGCACGTTGTTTTTACAGATGTGTCAGAGTGACTATGGAGGAAGTTCATGGCAGACCGGTGATGCGAACTCGGCCGTGTGGTCATTTGACGGCACCAACATCCAGATATACTACAGCGCTAACACGGACACGTTGAGGTATAATGATTCCTTTCAGATATTGTACCCAAGTTTTCACATTTAGTGATGACAAGTTTAAGTTGGTGTAACTTGTTCTTTGTGGGGACTGCGTGATAGAAACGGGGTAAAAGTTGCCTCTTCAAATCTTTACACAGACACACTAATGACGGGAGGAGTTCATCTTGTATAATATTCATGTCACACTTAGAACAGTTACATTGATTACATTCAGTGTTATTATCAAAAGTCAGTTTACCCACTTTTGACTTTTGTTAGACTGGAAACGTAATTGACACTACATACGGAGTAAATCTTTGTGGCTTAACAATTCTATTAAACATTGTAACGGTTAAAAAATTATTAATAATTTGCCGTGACAAAAGGTATAAGAAATCCCCTGAGAACCAGCAAAATATAACCCAGACAAGTCTAAAACATTCAGTATTGAGCAGACAAATAGCAAGATACAACGATTCACAATAGAGGCTTCTAGTGAAATGCAACCGAGTCAAATTTAAAGTAATGGATCACAAATATACTATCAACTCGCCAAAGTCTTGATTTTCTGTGGGAAATAGTTCTACTAAATCTAGCGCAGCAAGCGGTCCTGAATGTACTTATTGTGTACGCTGCCGAAAAGGCAGACAGATGTAGGAACGATGACACAACTTCTGTATTACTCTGAGTGTAGACGTAAGTCAACACCTACCTGAACGTTGGTACACCTTTGAACTCGACGATGTTGTTGTCGAAGCACAGGGTCAAAATGAGGCACGTAAACTAGTCTCTCTCAACCTGTACGGTCTGTGCAGAAAGCCTCCTCAATCCGGGTATTTGTTGAGCGGTACTGCCCTACTGGTCCCCGTAGCTGTTCGATGACGCAGGTAATGTACCCGGATGTATCAATCCTGCGCCGCAGTGGTCCCTCGAGGTCGTTATCGAATTCTGCCGGTGATATCTCTCCCAGAGTCGTGAAATGATGCATTTGTGAACATTCATGCGTTGGGCAACCGCAAGTTGAGACTGGCCGGATCCAAGGAGACAAATGGCGATTTGACGGTTGGCTTCACTTAGACGTGGCAATTAGCGTTCGTCAACAATATTCCAAATACAGTGAATAATCATAGATCATTCTTGTAAGCCCAATATTCTCTACTTTTTAATGGTACATGAATGACCAGTTCTTATGTTGTAGGGAGTCCTTTATCACCGTCATCTGTGATCCGTCCTACGACGAACCGTTTGTTGAGATTCAGGGTTCCCAGGGAGAACCCCAATATGTAAGTAATTCCTTGCTAGGATAACCCGGAGTTCATGTGTGAGTTTAGTTTTAAGCCATCTTTAGCAACATTCCAGTAATGTTCATAACAGCGACTGCAGAAACGAGCTTCACACAGTGGCCCAAGTGGGGGAGTCGAACACGGGTCTTCAGATTGACGAGAGAGCACTTTCACCACTTGGCTAGACCACCGCCTAGCTGCCTCCTGTTTATTATATCGTGTCGAGTCGTGTGCTGGTTGTGAGTCTTCCATCAACACTGTGCGATCATCAGCAGAGTGAGTGAGTTTGTTTACATTCTGGTTATAGCAGTATTAAAGCCATATCACAGCTGGGAGCAACAGTAATGGGCTTCAGATATTACATCCAAATGGGAATGGAACCGACCACATGACCACCCTACCGCCACATTCCTGTTTTGAACAAGCCGAAAAAACAATTTAAATCATTTTAAAGTCTTCAATAACACTTCCACGTTTTCTTCTCAGTACGGCCGTATAACCTCAAAGTGCGCATGTCCAGATGGTTGTCACAAGACAATTTACCATACGCCTAGCGAGGGCTTGAGCGGAGGGAGCATACTGCTTATAGTGTATGTATGACTATTAACACTGGACAGTCTGTCAGATTTATAGAGGATGTTATATGAGTGACCATTTCATACTATGTTAACGACAGGAGTGCCTAAATGTTGGTATTTCACAAGCGAGGGCTATAGCGATATTTAGGCACGAGTGTCGTAAACTTAGTATGCTAAGGGCACGAATAGATATTCTGTTTATTACCGAACCCGTTAAATTGAGGACTACAAACCCAAATCTACTTTCAAACATGGGATGACTACCCGCTGTGGCCGCATGTAGAACGCAGCGTCAGAGAAGAACCGTGACGTCATGGCATTGTTCATGACGCCACGTCACCATGACAAACTGATATTTTGCCCGAGGGCATCGTAGGAAAATATATGAACTCCGACATGAAATTGGATCTAAGACACTGTCAAAGAGTTCTTCGCAGCTATCACACAAATTAAAAATATTTAATGGTCAGTGATCAAATATTATGTCACTAACTGCGTATGAGGTTATAGCAATGAAATAAAATGCGGGGTTAAATATTTTATCAAGAGACTCATGCTGTTGATCAATGGATTGTCTGGTCCAGACTCGATTATTTACAGACCGCTGCCACATAGCTGGAATAATGCTGAATATGGATTTAAACAAACAAACAAACAAACAAACAAACAACAAACAAACAAATCATGTACATGAGGTCGATGACAGTATATGTCATTTTGTTAGTTTCTGGATATGCTTGCAAGCAACCAGCACTAAACATGACAACTTACCTTTCGGTCTTTTGCGACAAGCCATAAAATGCTGGTGCCTTAGCAAACCCGAGACTGCTGTCATATAGGTGGAATATTGCTGAATGTAACGTGTAGCAAACAAATGCAATCCACATGCAATAATGGACACGATTCCCTCATGCTGTTACTAAACTCGCCTTCCTTTCACAGAGTCATTGTTGTGCTGGTCGTATATCTGGTGGGTGGGGTGACTTACAACAGGTACGTGCGCCATAACACGGGGAGGGAATTATTTCCCAACACATCGTTCTGGGGAGCTCTTCCTGGACTCGTTAAGGTGAGACAATGACTCTACCTGAAGCGTGATCGTAATTCTACGACTGCTATACTCCCTTCCGGGTCTCGTTTGGGACCGACAACAAATCACCTTGCGGCGTGATCGTAGTTCTACGACCGTTGTACGTGAAGTTTGGACAGTTATAGGGTTCACTTCTGCTTAAGGTCAGGTCTGCTTAAAGGCCGACAACGACTCACCCTGCAGGGTGAACGTAAATCTACGAATGTCGTAAGCCTGTTTTGAGGGGAGAGCGATCGAACAATTACAGGGTTCACCCCCGTGTCTTATAAATTGTTACAATAACTCACCCTTGAGAGTGATCGTAATTATAAGACTGTAGTGTGTTTCTGTTCATGTATGGGAGGTCAGTTACTTGTCTTTTATGGATCCTTATTCGTATCACATGCAAAACCTGTAATGTTTCATTTGAAAATTACTTTGATAAACAGGACTAAAATCTAAAATGCCTCTCAAACTTAAACGCGAATCATTGGTATCTAATTTAACCCTTCGTTTCCCTTGGTAGGGTTGAATGAGTGTGTGATGTTAGATTCAGTGAGACAAGTATAGTCTGTTTGCAGTGAAAACTGATGCATATCACTCTAAACAAATAAATTATATCGAATAAAGTGAAAATTAAATTGCGAATCCTCATAATTGTTCCTTGCCAATAAACATATAAATATACTATTTGTATTCAACTTAGCATAAATGTTGTTTAACAATCGATCATAGTTTGCATCACATGTACATTAAATGAAACACTGAGAAAAGTGGGGTTGGTCGAACGGTTAACGCTCATCACGTACCGCACGTGCATTCGTTTCAATGTTACCACTACTGTGCTTAAAAAACTAACAATAGCGATATGAATCCACGGTTGTTAAACAACTTTTATCCTAGGTTTCTCATTATTTGATTTAAATATTAGTTTAACGTTATATTCATCAATACGTTTTCGATGCAAACAAACTATAAAAACTCCACAGTAAATACATGTCTTGACCACACAAATCACTGGATGTTTCTGCCTTGATTTCAGGAAGGTTTTTGCTTCGTCATCGGCTGTTTCCGAGGTGGAAGTGGGAAAAAGGGATACGATAACATATGATCAAGCTCGCAAACGTCATAAAGCATCACTTACGGACTTAAAACAACTTGAACAGAGAAGAAAACAGAGCTCGTTATATCATATTCATTTCTCGTTATTTAAACGTAACGAAAATAATATAACATTTGTCACTAGCAAGAAAGTGAGCACGGACAATAGGAATGAATCTGAGGACATTTTATTACTTTATAACTAGGGGTTACAGATCGATATATGGATCAGAGATCGATAACTGTAAATATCGATTGATTATCGGAGACGTAACGTAGAGCAAAGGTGACAAAACTGTCTGCAAGAAATGAATATATTTTACGTCGCTGGTGACTGGTGATATTTTTGCATGGATTAACAAAACAACATCTTGTATATAACTTTGAATCAGACCATGAATAAAGTTCTACACTTGTATATTGTGTGAAGGAAATAAACCCTTTTTATAACACAACTGTATGACTTTACCGATAACACAATTTTCATATCGATAATCATTGATAACGTTTTCTATATACGATAGTTCCAATTCTCGATCATTTAGCCAGCCCTATTAAAAACTGCATAAATCTTAATGTATGTGATAATGTGAGATGTGACACACGACTGCTCAGGTTTAAACAGTTTCACCTTACATCTGAAACAAATGAACATGAGCGAGATCTGGATCTGAACCCAGAAGCTGTCGGCCCATTACATAGCTACCACTCTGCCTACAGAGCTATAACAGGACACAGGAAATTGGATTGATTACTACTGCATTTCCTGTGGAAAATACGCGCGATTTTCAGGAGTTTACACAGGAACGATTTTAATTTTTTTCATCTTGTGGAATGTGTCTAAAGCGTGACAGACGGATATCTACATAGAAATTATACTCCAGGGACGGAGCTTCAAGTAATTCAAGATGGTCTTCACATGAATATAAATACGTAAAGTCTCAAGGCTCTCGTGACGAATGTCAAATAACTTATCAACCTCAAACAAACCAAATAACATGCATAGTTCTCAAATCTTTTCTTGCGTTTCCTCAATCATGTCCATTTTCCAAAGGTCACAGATCCTGCTTCCTGAATTGAAATGTCTGGCAGAATAATTCTTTCAAGTACCTCCCACGTTTTAGTTGATATTACTCCATGTTTGTAGAACTGATGCCAAAGCACTCTGCAATATTCCACCAATTTGGCGCTGGTCTGTAAATAAATGGGTCTGGATCAGACAATCCAGTGATCAACACAAGCATCAATCTATGTAGTTGGGATATGATATGTGCCAACCAAGTCAGCAAGTCTATCAGTCGCCATTAAGGATAAGCATGGGTTACATCATGGATCTTACCCAGATCTTTAGGAGTATATAACTCATGACATCATGATAAGTCCACTACAAACCTGGCAAATGTTTCATTGCTACTTATCAATCAACCATGGTATATTCCTTGCACTGCTTTGTCATGGCATCACACTTTTGTTCTATTAACCTGTGAAGATCAGGGTAAGAATTGAACTTCAGTAACCCATGCTTGTTGTATGAGGGTACTGGCAGGATCGATGTTCCTGCTGTTGATCACTGGATTGTCTGGTTCAGACTTGTTTATTTACAGAACACTACCACATACCTGAAATATTGCTGAGTGTGGCATAAGACTAAACTGACCTTTGTTACATGTGTTGTCTATTTATGTATGATGTGCTTGTTTTGTTGTTACTCTCTGCAATATTCCAACAACCTGCACATAATCAATTCTCTTAGTACCAATTCACAGACTTAGTTTAATAACCTGAAATCTATCAACAACCCTGAATATTCAATCCTGCAAGCCGCCAATGATCAAAACCGTTGAGTAGTGACTTGTAATCTCTATGACCATTTCATCCATTAAGTCAGGTACTGCTTCCAGTAAAATGTTCTGGAGAAGAATTCCAGAGGTCAAAACGCTGCTTGTACAGCTTATTCCAGTCAGAGTAATGCTGTTCTTAAGGTGAAAGAACACTGCTGTGACAGGTTAATGCGTACCCAGATCTGTCCAGATCCGGGTTGGAACTGGTCTTCAACAGCTCATGTTGCGTTGTAAGAGGCGACTGGTTCCGGTAGTCAGACTCGCGGACTTGGTTGATACATGTTCGAATTGCATGGTTCGATGCTCATGATGCTGATCACTGGATTGTCTGTTCTAGACTCCAGTTACACACAGTTGTCAAATAGCTGAATTATTGCTGAATGCAGCAAACACAAAAGAAACACAACAACAGAATTGATGAAGCAGGACAGGGTATGCTCACAACCAGACAGATTGTACTTTAGCACTTTCATGCTGATCACAAGTACCATCTTTCACATCTTTTGGAATAAAGCACGGACCATCCATTCTCAATCAGACACTATCCATGACACTATAATTACAGTCTGACCAAGTACAGGATGATGGTTAATATCATTCATATCACATGGACAACACAGACAATGAATTAAAATAGTGTTTAATAATTCACATATAATTTGTCTTCAGATATATAAACTGAAGATATAGACATATATTTAATTATAAGTTAACAATTTGTAGTTTGTATAGCATTTAACAATCTGTGACATGCACTCATAACAGCAAGGCATTTGAAGCCCACATTGTAAGATCCTGGCACATATAAGGGACATAACTCTGGACCACTAATGATGTTGCCTGACAGCACATCCCCAGTGATGATACAGCTTTGTGTCATTGTTACAAGGTCTTCCCTAGAGATTACCCATCATGCACCTAACTAAATTGTGAGTCAACTCTCGTTAATCTGACCTCCCTTTATCCGACAATCGAGTACAGACAATCAGCTTTATCTGATGCTTTTGTTGGTAACAAATAATCCTATATCCCCATTAATCCGACAGTTTGCTGTGCAACAGATGATGTGAATTAACGAGAGTTGACTGTATATCTGCAATGTTTTTGGTGTCTTTTAAAGAAATAGCTGCCGCCAGGCAACTGGTCCCAATTTTTAAAACACTAATTAAAACATAAAACATTGTTGAAATGTCTTTTTAATTTGCTGTCCTAACAGTCAAAAGAGGGATTTTCTGTTGCTGTTTTTGTAATGTTCATTTCCATGGGTACTAGTCAACACATGACATTTTTATGACCGTTACAAAACTTTCATTTTCAGCAACCACTTATAAAAATCTGTTTTTCCCAAATTTCGATTCCAGATGTCTGTTTGTCTGAAAGTTTCAGTTTTTCCCAAGGTTATTCTGACACATAGAGAACCAAATACACTGGCAAATAAGGACAAGCTAAGCACTGACCTGACAACTGACCATTATTACAGGGATGGTAATTTTCCATGGATTTCTGCTGATTTTATTTCAAACTGATCAATTTTCTGAATTGTTTTAACGCCTATTCTATGACACAATAGTAGGTTTTCAGCTGAAATTCTATTCTCCTGTTGCCATCCCTGGTATTAGCTAGTGTGAGTGCCAACAACAGGTGCTTACCATTGTGACTGAAGGGGCCCCAACTTGCTACACCGATCACGTGAGAGTCTTGTGAACAAGGCGAACCAAATACATCATCATGCACTGCACTTGCACTACATCTGCTCAGCCTTTCACAAACAATATAGGCTTGCTCATTGTCGTGCATCACCTACTTCTTGCAAACGCGTTGTCTGTACTGGTCCAACTTATCCTTGTTTGCCAGTATGTCAGTTGACAGATACAAACATGACAATTCCATCATTCCTGATGGTCATGATGTGGTATACTACGAGAAAAATCTGTTGTAAACATTAAATGAGCCAGATGTTTCGTACGAAATATTCGTATAAAGAGATCCATAAAAATTGTTCAGTGCAATTTAAAAGTTTACTGTTTACGTTCGTTGATCTAAAATTTTGTAAATTTTGTGTAAAAAAGGAACTGAAGACAACAAAACCCAGATTGTGTTTGGTATTTCCAAAACATATCAGGACTATGGTCAAAGATTTCAAATTTTACAGACTACGAAACTGTAACCCCCATCAAGCCCCTCATTCCTTTGTCATGTGTAACCTTCTGCTAATGGTCACTGAATATGATGTTGTGACAGTTTCCACTGTAGCACTTCCGTTCAGGCATTCTGCACAAAGTGTTGCAGACACAGACTTATATCCAGGAGAAACGGGGAGGCGTTGAGATGCGAACCAAAAGAGAAACAGTTTCCCCCGCCTCCGATGATGAGAAAGTGTCCATCAGCTATACTGACACTGGAATGCTTGTGAAACATTTTCAGGTTGTCCCCCTGGGCAGTCTGAAACAGTTGCCATAGTAACAAATGTAAACAAGAAAAACATTCAGTCACCATTGAAACAACTACAGAAGAACCGTACAGAACAGGGTTGCTTTGGAAATACTATGTTTGCACTGTTATTAAAGAGATGCTGTAATTTATTCTTTGAACTGGTCAGTGTTGCACAAACAAATCTCAGCACCATGACTATTGATTACCAATTCCTTAGCTCTTGGGTTAGAACTGGTCTTCAGTTCCATGCTGTTGTAGGGGTGACTAACAGGACTGGGTGGTCAGGTTCGCTGACTTGGTTGACAAATGTCATCATATCCCAGTTGTGTAGAATGCTGCTGATTACTGGGTTGTGTATTCCATACTTGATTATTTACAGACTTCTGTCACATAGCTGGAACATTGCTGAGTGCAGTGTTAAGCAACAACCACATTGTTGACCACTGACGACCCGGGTTTGATTCCCCACAGGGGAATAATGGGCAGGGGTTCAAAATGTTTTTAAGGCCACTGCCACAGGGCAAGTGACTTCAACAATACACTTCAAAGAATGACAGCTCTACTTTATTATTATAGTCAAATTTAATAGATATATGATGATGAAATGATAATAAAATAGAACATGTTCCCAAAGAACTCTAAAGTATGTAAACATAACAGAGGAGGCATCATTCAAATTCAGGTTTAAACAATTCATAAATGATTGTCTAAGCAGGGAGCAAATGGTAAATGGTGGAAATCTGAGCAATGGGATTTTTAGAAGAAATTATTGGATATTTCTATATTATTACATAGTGTAAGCGTGCATACATACATAATGGGAATTTCTCTGCATGTTAAAATTTTAACAGGATATTTTGTATTTCAGTGGGTAAAAATCCCCAAATCACTGCCGAACTGATTCCTGATCTGGGTCAGGTTTTCTGTATTATGCCATTCATGCAAAAGGTCATTCCATTTTATCATGTCGTAAAATCTTTTTCTTCAGTTACAAGCATTTCCCGAAATTTAAACCCTCAGCTTAATTATTTTTTTTATTTGAGAATGAGAGGGGTCATTTTCCGTTCTACTCAGGGCTTAATGGGGGAAATCTCACTTTTTGTTGGGAGATGATGAGGACACCATCATGATTCAGTCTATACATTCATCACATCGACCAAACACAATTAAAACATAAAGTAGTTGATTTGTGTATAAACTCACTGGCATGGCATACTCCACAGACTTCCCTGTGTGGAGATCGAGGAGGGCCACTCCAGGTGTACCATGGGATAGATTGACTCCACCAATCACCACCAACATGTTGTCTGTCATGTGACATGTGTGTGAATATCTACAAAAGGATATTAAAAATAGCCACAAATATTACTATCAAGAGTAAATCATTCCCCAAAACGTGACAGATAAAATCAATCATCTGCACACAAACAACTATAGGCAACACAACAAAGCGATCATTCAGGGAAACTTTTCATTACAAGAACCACACATTCTGTCATGAGCCAGTCAAGAGACGGTATATGTGCACATTGCTTAATTATGTCAATATAGTTTCTGGTTAGGGGAACGGGAATGAAGGAAAATTGCTTCACTAGGTTATACATGTAGAATGCAACAGAACAGTGTACAATATATTTCTTAGTTAGAAGAAACCCATCTTGGGCTGAAATATTTTTATTTATTTGCTTAGAGATCCCCAAGCCTCCGAACTTGGAAACTGAGAGGAAAACAAAACAGTTTTGCTGGTTTGTTTTCCTACACTGATGACAGAGAAAATGATTTCATTAATGCAAGTAATCTGATAATATTTAGCATTATAAACGAAAAATGAGTCTCTGAAATAATTCTAATAAAAGAAGAAAGAGGAATTAAGAACTCAGGTTCCTGTATTCGGACCAAAACCAGAAAGAAAAGGAATCCTTATTCCAACAACTGACCTAAATCTCCAAGCCACTTAACATGATTAAAGTGCACATTTTAAACAACCATATATGTAGCTATACCTTGGCTGGAGGGCACCAATGACAGAGATTCTCTTCCATGTGAGGGTGGGTAGGTCCAGACAGTACACTGTGTTGTGGGGGAGGAGGACCTCATTCAGCCCCCCGTACAGGATCACCTTGTCCCCCAAGGATGTGAGGGTGTGGGACTGACGATACCCCGGGCTCTCTCCTTCAAGGTCCAACTGAAACATAACAGATTGAGAATCTTAGTCATGTGTGTTTTCATGCAGTTGACATAAGAACACATCAGCGGGAGATCTCCATTTATCAACAAATTATTAACAGGGATTCCTCTCACAAAGCAACCTTTACGAAGGTTAACCTTAACTCCCATTCGTTAACACTGCACTAAGGTTACCTTAGACTTAGATAACCTAAGTTCATTGTTAAAGAATAGACTTAGGTACATTTAGTGCAATGTTAAAGGTCACATGCAACCAAAAAATCAAACATAATTAAAACACATTTATCACTTATTCATGACATATAATATACACTGTTGCTTTTAAAAAAACAAATAAACACAATTATAAGCGTACAATCGCGATTCAAAAGTGCGATATTTTGCACTTGGGCTTACTTCCCCCGAAACGAAGCCCTCGGGAGACCGAACCCAGTCATAGCGGGTGGATCTGCACTCAAGTGTAACGACGGCTTCCGATTGGCTGTTTCATTTGTTGATATATATGCTGAGGTTTCGTTGTGTGTACAGAAAGATGATCTGTTTGATGGGCATTTTAGAAGTATGGCCAGTCACACGAAAGTAAGATTCTTTATGGATAACAACTTCTTTTTGTGTACTTGATGCATCGTTTCAGTATGGATTCATATACTGTTGTCAAACAAAATCATATACACGAAAAGAAGTCGTTATCCATGAAGAATGTATATAGATATGTTGGGTTTGGAAAATACATGTTCTCTGAATTTGCGCTTGATCCAATCAAAAATCAAGTCAGTAGAGATGGTAAACTACTGCGTGGCTGGAATCTGTCATTCGTCCAAGTACAAAGCAGGACTTGAAACTGACAAGAGTTTGCACCAGTTTCCGTCAGATCCAGTCATCCGAAAAAAAATGAATGTAGTTTATTTGCAATCCACAGACATAAACATGTCATGTGTATCACACGTGCCTATTTACATAATGTGACAGACACGGGACTCGGGTGCACAAGTCACATATCAACTTATTTTCTTTATGTCGTATGGTCTGATAAGTGTTAAGTTCAAATTGCACGTGGTCAATGATTGAAGCTGTGTATTGCATGTTGTCTTTAGCAGACAGGCAGACAGACATATAGGTGTGAATAAACCAGACACTGAGCTTTCTCTGTGACAGAGACTGCTTACTACAATCAACAACTTCTTTTACGTAACGAGTAGATTATTTACTTGTTTGTGTACACAACCAAGATTAGACTACTGCTCACGACCTCAGACGCTGGGCATGCATACTGTTTCAAGCTCCTCGAACCTATTCACTGCGCATGCGTTATGGATGCAGCGCAGCACAGCTGTTGAAACCAGTTTTCCCCCCAACGCTGGGTGAATTTAGTGAAACGTTTGAACTCCGATTTCGCGGGCTTTTTTTTCATCGCGTTTTTTTTCAACTTTATAGGTTGAATTGGCACTTTTTATGATTTGTTTCGGTAAGTGCATACCGAAAGGTACCAGAATCTGCAAAGTTGTGTTTCACGTTGCATGTGACCTTTAAAGAATGGGAGTTAAGGTTAACCTTAGTTAAGGTTGCTTTGTGAAAGGAGCCCCAGGACCCAGGGCCTATATTTTCCAAGCTCTCTTAGCACTAAGACAGTCGTAAGTGCCATTCATCAACACTAACTTACGACTATCTTAGTGCTGAGAGAGCTTTCGAAAATATAGGCCCTGTTTCACAAAACTGTCGTAAGCCTACAACCTCTTAACTTTCCTCGTAGCATTTGTATCTTCCATACTGTAACATAGGCAGTATAGTATGAGTGCTATGAGGAAAGTCAAGAGATCTCAGGCTTTGGAGAGTTTTGTGAAATAGGTTCTTGGTCCAGTTAAACAGCTTCAGAGGCAAAGATATTAGTGACGTTACTGGCTTGTGATGTCGTAGTAGTTTGTCTGTTGTTTAGCACTACATTCTGCAAGTCTGGACCTAACAATCCAGTGACTGAAATGTGCATCATTCTGCACACTTGGGCATTGAGTCAGTCTTCTAAGTAAACTGATCCTCAGTACTTTTCCTTACATTCCACTACTGAGTCTAACGAAACCTTATGGGAGGTCGCGTAAGGTTACCTTTGAGACTGACCAGTCAGAACACAGCTTAGCAAATCATGAAAGTGCACATTCGCACATACCTTTTGAACTTTTTGTCTTGAAAAGGTTTGACCCTGAACAATTCCGAATGCTATTTAGCGTATGCTTGCTTCCGGGTGATGCACATGGCGTACGTACAACAGTGAGTAAACAGTCGCTGAAATTATGTTTTGGGCAATATTCAAGGATGTTATCTTGCAGAAATATTAGCTAATGGTAACCATGTCAACAGATACCCAAAATCGTATATAGTACAAGTCAAATAACTGTGTTATATGTTATGTTTGTGGAGAGATCTGTGTCAGTGACCTGAATATTTTGAAAGTCCCGCCGATCCCAAAATAGTAGCCGTTGTCTGATTGGTTTAATCTATTTAACCGTCTCGCGTTTGATTGGACGGTCATTGGTCGCTCAAAGGTTACCTGATGTGACCTTTGAGCTGGGTTTTGTTAGACTCACTTACACTTTGACTAAGTTTACTTAGACTTGTCAGTGAGCCTGACATCCCCATCCTGTTAGTGGCCTCTTATGACAAGCAGAGGTTGCTGAAGACTAACTCCTACCCGAATCTTCACAGGTTGAATTAATTCAGGGTCATAGATTCATAATAATGATGAATTTTTAGCACTTAGTATTTGAGTTAAGTGGGACTTGTGAAGATCCAGGATGGACTTGGAACTGTTCTTCAGTAACCCATGCTTGTCACAGGATGCGACTGATGGGATTGGATGGTCAGGGTAGTTGACTTGGTTGACATGCGATCATGGGCCCGGTGAAGATCCAGGATGGACTTCGACCTGGTCGGTCATCAGTAACCCATGCTTATCATGAGGGGCGACTAATGGGATTGGGTGGTCAGGGTAGTTGACTTGGTTGACATGTCATCGTATTTCAGTTGTCACAGTATCTGATAACACCACAATGGTCAGAAATTTAACTTAATGTCACCAAGTAAAATCTTTGTGGAAGCAAGATCTGGATTATCCCTCCCCAACCCACCCACCCACATCCTATAATTCTTTCCTACCACAGCTGTAGACATTACCATGCAGATGATCCATCAAAACAACTTCAACCTACTGGCAGGTATCATTACTTGCATGAACATTTTGGCAACAGCTTAATCATCCCATAACTACCTTCCTGGTACTGCTTTTGGGCGTTACAATGGCTGTACATGCTCGTTCAACTTTAACCTGCCATGGGTATGATTTGTTTGACCGATATTTAGGCTGCTGCTAGAAAGGACAACACAATACCTGTCTCCAAACTCCTGTCTTTGAATCCAACAAGTAGCAGTCTTTGAGGGCAGCATTGGTGGAGTTCCGGCCTCCATACAACAACACCATCTCTTCACCTGGGTAATGATACCAGAAGTTTTCATGGATTCATTTGAATATTGAAATCAAATGACCAATTTGTGTTAGATTTTGTTTGCGGTTCATATAAATAATTTACATTTAGCCATTAAACAGTTAGAACTGGATTAGAATTTGTCTACAGCAGCCCATGCTTATCACAAGAGGCGACTAATGGGATGAGGTGGTCAGGCTCACTGACTTGGTTGAGACTAGTCACCATATCCCAGCTGGGTAGATCAATGATCATGATGTTTATCACTAGATTGTCTGGCCCAAACTCAAATTATTTATAGGCTCACACCATGATGTGGAATACTGCTGAATGCGATGTTAAACAACAAAATATCAATAAGCCACCTCAAAATGGTCTTCAAATAATTAAATCTGTCTGTAAAAGCCAATTCCACAGTTACACTAAGGTGACATAGCACCATAGCAATCACAAAGACCTGAAGTTATCCCATTACAGGCTACCCAGTAATGGCTTGGGTCTAACTTATCACATTGTCCAGAAAATAGAAAGTTTTTAAATCAGCCCAAAAAAAACAAAACAAAAAAAAACATGAATGACAGTATATGAGCTGTATGATTTAAAAAGTCAACATCATCTGGGACATGTATCCTGAGAGGGCTGGTCTCGTAGATACTGAGCGAAGATCTTGTTTACCCAGTGACACAAAGCTTGAGTAGTCAAAGTCCACCCACTGACTGAAAGCTCTTGAAAGTTTAAGTATAGCATTCTCAACTGATTTTGCACAAATGTGAAATGTATTAGCATGTTGATTGACACTTCATTAAATATTCTATGAGTTTTTATCACAGATTCTTATTTTTTTCTTTGAAAAGACCAGGAAGAGTGAGGAAATGAGTTTAGTTTTACCCCACACTCAGCAATATTCCAGCTATATGGCGGCGGTCCGTAAATAACTCAGTCTGGACCAGACAGTCCAGTGATCAACTGCATGGGCATCATTTGGCATATTTGGGAACCAAGGACATGTGAAGACATGTGGCCAGCCGATCCCGTTAGTCAAATCCTACGATAGGCACTGTGACCTTTTATGGCACAGCATGGGTTGCTGAAGGCCTATTCTACCCAGACCTTCATGGGTCCAAACCAGGAAGAAAAATATAAGTATTTCTATGGGTGTAAAAGATTTCCTTTCGACAATGCTACTTCCTGAATATACAATCAACTACAAATAACATACCTTTGACAGTGACTCTTGTTGTGGCATGTCTCCATCTAAGGCATGGCACATCTCCCTTCTGTTCCAGAACACTGGACTCCAGGTCAAAACTCCAATCCTTACATGAGTTATCTCCCTTCTCCAACACAGAGTTAACATTTTTAGAGTTACCCCCCTTCTTTCTTGGCTGGGCACCCTTTTTACCTTTATTATGATGTACAGGTTCGCTTAAAGACATTTTGTCCTCGTCTTTCAAACACTGTGGTTCATTGCCACTATTTACATCAGATTTGTGGTCAGTGTTATGAGGTACACTTGGTGGTTGCAAATCAGTATTCACTGTATCACAGCTAGCTTTCTGTATACTTGCTTTTGAACATACATTTTCAGCAGCAATATCACAGGCAGCTAAATTGTTTACTATATCAGTTTGTAGATTTGAAGCAACACCCGTTTCAGTTTCATTCACACTTGAATTTGTATCCATCTTCGTTGCGGTCAGTTTGAGCTTAACAAGCTGTGAGCACAGACGGTATGGAGAGATTCGACCTCCAAACAAAACCAGAGTTCCGTCTTCCAAAACATCCATGCTGTGATGCATTCGAGCCACTGCAGGGACAAACAAGAATGATAAATCCACCAGGGATTACCTAGTGTTATACATAGAGAATCTCACCCAAGTGTCGACTGATATAAAATATATCAACACGAGGCTTGCAGAAGATATTTTTACCTATATCAAAGAGTGTTATTCATGAAAAATGTACATCTTTGAACACAGTACTGACATTAGATTTTCAGTACAGTGATGTTATAGCATTGTGACATCATCAATTTCATGAGGTCATAGCATTGTCAGGGCATTGTACAAAATCTACTATCAAAATGATATCACCTAGGAGACATCTTCTGACCTCACACAAGAGATATCTCCCCTGGAACACAGTTTTGGATAATAAATCTGTATTGATAATTTCCCTAGGCCCTTAACTTCATTTTTTTTTCTTCATTTTTTCATGACTGTATCATCATTTATTCATTTGGTGATTTTTGTTCCAAAAAAATGTAAAAATTGACCATTGTGAAATCTCACATGCAAGTTTTAATATCTTCCAGCATGATCACAACTTAAAATATTTGATTAGAATTTAAAAGTAACAGGGCCTAGATTTTCGAGGCTCTTTTAGCACTAAGATAGTTGAAAGTTAATGTTAATGTATGGCACTTGATTATCGTATCCCAGAGACAGCTTTGAAAATCTAGGCTCAGGAATCCAGTAATGCACCTGGCACGGGTGTAGCTACCAGTATGAAAATATAGCTTGGGCTTACACATGATTGTTGCTAAAAAGGTTGGGCAAGCCCTAAATACTATCTGAATATACAGGTTTGCATCCATTTGGCTTGCTACATGCAGGCCTGGGAAGAATTGGTGAAATTTGTTCTGCCTTTGCACCCATGGCACTTACTTTCAAGAGTCTCATGGTTTGCTTTTATGGAATACCCATTCAGAGTTTCTGTGTTTGTCATCTGCACTTCAGAGATCCGCTGGTGGCGGCCATCTTGTTCTCCAAATCCTCCAACTGTGGCGATGAAGTGCTCACCCACCCTGGAACTGGTGTGGCTGAATCGCTTGACAGAACTGGTTTCTGCAGCAGGGTCTTCTTTCAGTGGGAGAACCTTCACTAACTCGGGAACACTATCTGGTTTTGACTTGGAATATGTATCATCAGCTGAAATTACAAATAAATCATAATTATGGTGGTACAACACACTCCTTACCCAATGCCAGAGGGAATAAAGTGGACCAGTACTACTGTGGAGCACAATAATGCAGTGGTAAGGTGTCTGCCTATCGTGCTGAAGACCCGAGTTTGATCCCCGGCATCTTGGTTCAGGTCTCGAGGTGGACACATTTCCGTAGTATCCTTAAGCAAGATACTGTGATCCATTTTGTCTCAGTACCCCAGCTGTAAAATGGGTACCCATGAGGATGTGCTAGCTGTGTGAGAGAATAGTTAATTGCAACTAACAGTCAGCTTGAATGCATGAACACCAGGGAGTTGAACATGTACCAGAAAGTACGATAGTAGCCTATGACCAAGGATAGTGATGTATGTAGTGAGATGAGCAGGTAATGTGCTGGGATATGAGTGCCACTTAAGCTGACTGTTACTAATTACTATTATTTATTTGTACAGTGCGTATTTCGTATGCAGCACGGCTCACATATTACCCCAGATAACCTAAACAGACTGAGGTGCCAGAAGGTTAAAACTCACATGACTTATCCCACCTGATGTCCATTTTCTTCCAACCCTGCTGTGCCCAATTCCCTTGCCAATGGTTGCCATGACTACTCCCTCAACACGCAACTCACCTGCCACTGGTTGCAATGACTTCTGCCTCTACACACAACTTCCTTCCCTGTGGTTGTCTTGATTAATTACTCCCTCAACACACAACTTCTCTCCTCATGATTGCCATGCCTACTGCCTTTACACACAACTCCCCTCCCAGTAGTTGCCATGACTACTACCTCTACACAAAACTTCCCTCCCAGTGGTTGCCATGATGACTGCCTCTGTGCAAAACACCCCTCCTGGTAGTTGCCACAGCCACTGCCACTACACACAACTCCCTCCCAGTGGTTGCCATGACTACTACCTCTACATACAGCTCTCCTCCCAGTGGTTACCATGATTACTGCCTCTACACACAACTTCCCTGCCAGTGGTTTCCATGACCACTGCCTCTAAACACAACCCCCCTCCCAGTGGTTGCCATGACCACCACCTCTACTCACAAAGCCGATCCCAGTGGTTGCCACGACTACTGCCTCTACCTTGCATGATGCAGTTTTCCTGAAGCAGACCAACTCGGGGTGTGGAGTAGGCACACAGCACAAAGTAGTGGGAACACTTCAGGTGCATCTCTTCGTACTCATCAAACGGCTCTAGGCTGTTGATGTAGACCTTCTCTTTCTCACCCACCAAGTCCTTGTAGAACTTGTTCATGTCATACGCCTCACACCAGTTCCAGCCCTGTACATACAACAGTCAAGTGAGTTGATCGCTGACATGTTGGGGGAATGAGTGCATAATAAAAGGGATACCTTTCGAAAGGTCCTGTCCTTTTGAAAAGCATAAAGTTACGTCTATGCCAATGCGTTTGGCACACTCTTTAACTAGACACTGTCCTACAAAGTGAGTGAGTTGAGTTTTACGCCACTTTTAGAAAAAAACATTCCAGCAATATTATTGCACCAGAAATAGGCGTCACACATAGTATTATGTGGAGAATCGAACCCAGGGCCCAGGGTCTAGTGATCACTTTAACCACTTGGCTACCAAGGCGCCACTGTCATACGAAATGATTCCCCATATCATGGAGAAGCAGCACTGACGTTTAACATAAACATACTCAAAGAATGGACACAAACATCTGGAATTTCTCCATCTTTTGTGTGGTTTACTATTCAAGCCAATGACACAGCCACTGCACCATGACTAAAGTGAACTGTTTCAGTTGCATTTTAGAGTTATCTCACTTGAACTCATGATGTCCTATAATTAGGACAGTACAACCAGCTGTGCCGAACCAAAATGCCACACCTTGTAATTTTGTGCGTTGCCATAAATCCTCTTTTCAGATATTTTTTCAGTCATATTTTTGCTCTCTTTTCAAACAATTAAATTTGGCAATATTATATAAAGATATCAGGGAAACTTACTGAATATTTTCATTTTACATGATTTATCTGCAGATCCATACCACAACTCCACAAAAATCAACAGCCTGAACGTGAAATTCAAAATGATACTTATACAAATTTGAATTCTCAGCCCAAAGCAATTTTGAATTTACAGTTTTTACTTTCATCTGCTTTGAAGTTGAAGAAGGTGATGCACACACATCAACAATAAACTTGACAGCCTCATCAACGTACCAGCGACACAAATCTGTCGACCTGCGACTGCAGGGTAGGGAAGGCGTTGATACACTTCAGTGGCGAGCCAATCACTTTGTAGTGCTTTTGCCTGTTTCAACACAAAATCATTTTGATAACTCGTGACTTTTGTAATTTTCAACTTTTCTTTAACGGCTCCGAGACAATTCTTGGTCCCTTAAAATTTCAACTAACATTATCACACTGACAAAGGGACTTGTATTTCACTGAAGACAGAACCAGCAATGGTAGATTCTACTGAACAAAGTTATTGCAAAGCGGCCAATACTCACATGAACAAACCAAATGCATCGTTAGGGTTAATCTGTAACACAGAAGATATAACTATTTAACTCACTTCATTTTTATTTCACAATACCTGCCAACAAAAGGCCAAGCTTTAGAAAACACGAATGTAATGCACAGATGTTTGAATGCTTTCCTTTGAATGAGAGAGCTGATTAGCTGCTCGTGTGAGATATAGTATTGTAGGCAAATATCTGATCTTAATCATGTTCAAAAGATTCATTGAAAAGTGTACAGAGTTAGTTCTGAAACACATTGTACCCATGTGGGAAATCTAACCTAGGTATTCAGCACGATGAGCAAACCACTGGGCTTGATTCCTCCCCAGAAGAGGAAGGAAAAGAGGAGGAAGAAGATGATGGAAGGAGAATGAAGAGGAATGAGGAAGGAGAAGAAAAATGAGATATTTTGGGTATATTTATGGTAAATATTGATCATATATTTATGTGAAGAAAAAAGAAAAGGACATGAAGGAGGAAGAAAAAGAACAAAAAGAAGGAAAAGGGAAATGGACAAGGAAGAATGAGGAAGAAGGGGATGTACCCTTTCAAAGGACAGGGTGGAAAAAGATGAAGGAAGAAGGAAATTAACGAAGAAATAGAAGGAAAAGGAGGGAGATAAGAGGAAGAAGATGGACAAAGGAGGGATGAAGGAGGAAGGAGGAAGGGTATAAAGGATTAAGAAGGAAGTGGAAGAAGAATTACGGGGGATATGAAGGAGGATTGAGAAGAAAGAAGAAGACAAAGGAAAAGGAAGTAGAGGAAGGATGATGATGGCGAAGAAAGATGAAGGAAAAGAACAATGACTAAGAATAAGAATTGCAATATGATTGTCAAAAACATTTCTAAACAATTTGAGCCCAATCCTTTTCTCCAATTTCCCTGACTATAAGTATTGCGCTATGCATCCGTCTTAGCTCACCTGTTCATAAATCAGGAACGCGCCGTTTGAAAATGTCTCAGCTGCCCATTTCACAACCGCAGAGGCACTGAAACATCAATATGGTCAGGGTTTGGCTTAGTGTTGGTTTGAACTGTATTCCAAATGTCACCACCATATAAGCATGCATGAGTGCTGCGCACAGGCGCTTGTCAATGTGAGCGAAGGAGCCCCAGGTCATTCATTATCAAGTGTAGTGTACAGTGGAAGCTCTCCAAACCGGCACCTGTCCATTACAGTAAGCTGTCCACACCAGCCAGTTTGACACTTGTTTGCCAGTAGGTGTCGGGTACATATAAAGGGAAATAACTCTGCACAGCAAAATGCATGGCCTTGGGTGACTTAGCTCAATGTGAGTGAGTGAATGGAGATTTACACAGCTTTAACAATATTGCAGCAACATTACAGCATGGAAATTGGAATAGCTGAAATGGGCTTCACCATTGAACCCATGTGGGGATTCGAACCTGGGTCTTCAGCATGACGAGCAAACCCTTTAACCACTAGGCTACCCCACCTCCCCTCTTGCCATCTGTACTGGCTAGTTAATGGATGAATGAGGAAATAGCATCCACAGCAAAATAATGAAGCAAGTCTAAACCAGGGAAAGTAGTGATTGATAATATGAACACAAATATAAAGCAAAGCAAAAACACAAAGAGCATCTATATGGTGATGTAGATATAATTTATTCATCAGGAAATCATCCTTTCAGTGTCACTGCTTAGCATTACATGTATTTTTTGTTCAAACATTATTTATGCAATATGTCCATCCCATGCCATTACATCAATATAACCTTTCACGTTAAGGGTTATTTTAATCATATACCAAGATATTACTGCCTTCCAAAAGAAATATTACATTCAGCCTACAATTCAGTGTTCAAGCTGTGCATCAAATAAGGCTATTGATCCTGATTACAATTATGTGAAGCAAACTCACCATCTACGTGTCATGTAGGTGAGGACAACTTCAGACAGCAGAAGAGTCGGGGCATCAAAGTCAACCTGACACAAACGCAGAGCTGCTTCAAGGGTGTTCAGCTGGGTCAGGTCAACCCCAAGCATCTTGTAGTCATGTCGGTTTATCTCTGAAAGTAAGTGAGTGAGTGAGTGAGTGAGTGAGTGAGTGAGTGAGTGAGTGAGTGAGCGAGCGAGCGCTAGGGAGCTTACATGTGTGGATGGGAGGGAATTTTCTTAAATAACCAACTGCTTTAAAATTGGAGTTTTACAGAATGTTTTCTGTGCACCATACAGTTTTTGAGGCAGGGAGCATATGAAGTAGATCGCCACTTACCTATATGAGGAGATGTTGTCTCCTGAATCTGCTCTTCACCAAGCAAGTCACTCAATTCACGGGTGTTTTTGATAATTGCATTCTTTCGTTTTACAACTTCTGGGAAGTCAATCTGAAGCAATTTGCAATATGAATAATAACACTATTATCACCTAGAGTATGTAACACTATAATTATCAACAATGAATAACACAGTAATCACTGTAGGGGACTACTGTAATCCCTCAGTAATCATCGAGGACATATAACACTATCATCGCTGACGAGAAAAACACAGTTATGATTAAGGACGTCTAAAACCTTAATCATTGATGATGGAAAACATTGTTATCACTGACAATAGATAACACTATAATTATTAAGCATGGATCATTATCAAGGAAGGATAACATTATTATTATCATGGATAACACTATAATTATCAAGGTTGGATAACACCATAACTATTAAGGATTGACAACATTGTAAATATTAAACATGGATAACACTATAACCATCATGGATTGATATACTGTATTTATCATGGAAGGATAACACTATAATTATCAAGGGTTGATAACACTGTAATTATTAAGTATTGGCAAACTGTAAATATCAAGAAAGGATAACACTATAATTATGAAGAATGGATAGCTCTATCACTATTAAAGATGGATAACACTATAACGGATACGGATGGAAAACACTATAATCGCTGCAGATGAAGAAAGTTGCAATCATAAGGAGAGCTAACTCTGTAATGACTGAGGACATTTCACACAATATTCATCAAGGATCACTTGCAAGTTCACCCCCATGATTCCAATATTTATATACTTAAAACATAAAAATGTTACAAAACACTATAGATGGCTCACTGAACACGAAGTCTATATATTTTGGGTCACAGGTAACAACTTGTTGTGAAGTCGGTAACATACAGATATTTACACACAATACCTCAATATACACTGCATTTTGCAGTTGTCCAGCTGATTTCAGTCGGAAATATGCAGAATCAAACCCAGATCCAAGGGAGACAATCTGAAAATTCAACAGTTGAAATATGTCATATGTTTCATATGTCACAGCAGAAAAGTTTTACGACACGATAAACAGTAATCAATAATATTGTAAACATACTAAACAACCACTACCTTTTGACAATGTTGATCTATCAACCAAAACAGAATAACATATCACCCTTAATTATCCTTATCAAGTGATAACTCAAAAACATGTTTTATTTTTCTAAGATTTTGAGTTTGATTTACTGGGGCAGGCTGTGACATATTTGTAACTGTTTTGACTATGAATTTATTTTGAGATGCTTGGTGTATCAGCTTTATGTTGAAAAATAACAATGATACAGACAGAAGACATTTTACTCTGTGGTGACACCATCAGCATGTGTATAGCACTGACAATCTTTAAAGCATAACAGGGACACACAGATGTTCAAGGGATGGAAACATGCTCAGCTCCTAAAATAACTCTGTCACACATGCCCCAAAATAACATACTATATTCAATGTATTTAGTGTTCTCTACTGAATAAGCATGCAACTTAGAAACAAACAGCATCTGCCACACCTCCCTAAACTAAAAAATGGATTTTGTTATCAGCTCATACTGTTAAATATTTTTCGATTTTTCGAGCAAAACTTTCAGTTTCTTCACAAGTCGGTGGCATGTGGTGATACCCATTTAATAACCATGATGACTGTTTTGTTTGTTTACAAAGCCCTTCTTAATTAGACAGGGACCGGTTTAAGAGATGATAACCTACTTGCACCAGGTGCAACCTTAGATAAAAACTTAATTGCACCAGCCAAATTCCAGTTATACTGCTTTTATTGCGATAAGCTGTTGAATCATTTAGATGTTTTATTCTGCTGTTTGCCTGCTAAAATATTTCCCTGCACCTGGTGCAAGTTATGACAAATAACTAGGTTGTTCTTAGTAATATTAGGTTGCACAAAATCTAGCCCTGTTAGTGTTAGTACTCAAACGGTGACACACAAACGTAGAGAATGGACGAAGAAAAGAAATTCACTTCCAGAGAGATACACAATATAATTCATTGTACCCACAATACATCTATGACTTGGTAAACAGATTCATAATTTCTTTCTGAGCAGTTATGTGCACATAATTTCATTAATCAGTCCATATGATCAATGATTCATTCCAGGTTCCAAGAAATTATCAAAAGGTACAGTTCTCTACACTGTTACTTCACAGGACCCAGATTGTATCAGCAAGTTCCCTTAAAAATAATAATTAGGGGTTCCAAGGACTTCCATGATTGTGAGGTGAGATAAAGCCCTACAATCTCCATTTCTTATATGTGAACAGTGTGCAAAATGGTCACTTGCCCACTAGCCTGTGACTGGTGAAAATGTAAATCACCACAGGTCCTGGCCCGGCTGGCTAGTGAATTTTCATGGGGGCATTTTGTAAATATATCACTCTCTCAGACAAGTTAATATAATCTATGATATACTTTATTATTATTATTGCGTATTATTATTATTTAATAGCTACATTATGAGCAGATATGAAATGAAATCCAAGTTTATTTGCAGTCTGAAACCATAAGTGGAAATTATCTAGTAGTCCACAAACAAATAAGATACCGTGATTTGATTGCCCAAACTGAAAACTGACTTGTCCAGGGCACTGAAGGTGAGTTGACACAACCAGGGATTTAACACACAACAGTGCAAGACAACAAGGTTGGATGGAAATTATTATAACAAAGGCATGAGCTTACCTGTTTGGGTTTTGAGCCATCTTGCTGGAGGAACTGGTTGACAATAACACTAACAGTCTTTGCTCGTATGTAGTAGCCCCTAAACATAGAAACTACAATCAGTTACCCTTGTAAATGTATGTGATGGAATTTAGTTGTTTGTTGCTTAACACCACACTCTATAATGTCCCACTATATGAACGTATGTGTTGACAGAATGTAAATAACTGACATGTGACCAGACAATCCAGTGACTGACATCATGAGCATTGATCTCCCAAACTAGGATATGATGACATGTCTCAACCCAGTCAGCAAGCCTGACCACCTACACCTGTTAGTAGCCTCCCACAACAAGCATTCTAACTTGGACAGGTCTATACTCTTCTTAACACATTGCCTTATATCAATCCGGGCAGGTTCTCTTAAGTAATCCATGCTTGTCAACTAATGAGATAGGGTTGTCAGACTTGCTGACTTGGTAGCCACATGTCATTGATTCCAAATTGCACAGATCAATGCTCCTGCTGTTGATCACTGGATTGTCTGCACTTGATTGTTTACAGGCTCCCACCATATAGCTGGAATATTGCCGAGTGTGGCATAAAACTATACTCACTCACTAACTAATGACAACCTAAGGTAAGTCTTGTTTGACAATGTGTTTCAATAGGAGTGTGGGCTAATGATCTTGAAATAGCGAGAGGTAACTTAGCTCTTAACACTGTTTTCCTCTGAATGGTGTGTACCTATGAGGACAACTATGAATAAGAATTAGCTGACTAATTAGACCAAACAAACTGGACCTGAAACAGTGGCTCAAGTCAAAGATGGTATTAACTGTTTTATTCTATTCTACAGGTATTATTTTCTAACAAAATTCTGTTCAGACACCTGTATGAACATATGAACACATGCATGCACCTGCTTGTCAAATCTTTGTGTTGCTATACTGAAGACAGAAATCTAAAATAAATTGTACTTTTGTGGCATCCATTACAGAAAAAATCTCCGTGGGTAGGATAGGTTCAGATTTGGTAACTAAAATTCTGTTATATAAGGCTAAATAAAAATAGCAAAATGTTTCTCAGGCATCGGTGCTCCACTTTTACTCGTGCATAACAATTTTCTGTTGCCATGTAAAAATAATAGTGTCGACTTTGCCGCGTCCCTATCATCCATTTGTCCACTATAGGAATGAGTGTCTGTAAGAACGAGCGTGACTGAATCTACAACTCATTAACTAAACTTTCCAAGCTGTATTTCTGTGAGAAAAAAATAAAAAAGTGTTCCTCCCTCATAACTTTTTTTCTATCAAAAATTAAAAAAAAAGGGTCCTACCGCCTTTGTCACTTTTGACAAAAATGCGCCAGAGAAACATTCAATTTTTTTAATGCAGCCTAACAGATAAAGTTACCAATCTGATAATCTTGGAATCATCATCATATAAATATACAAAGGAGGTGAACAAGCAGGAAATTCTTTCAGTCTCCAAGCACCAGTTCAATGTCTGTTTGCTCATTTGACAGTTGCCTGAACCAGAAAATTTAGGCAGCTATTTCCCCTGGAGTGCTAACAGTCATGTAGATACACAGATGAATTCACAATGCCATTTAAAAAGTGGTCAAATGTAATATATGATACATGGCATGAATCATTATGGAATTGTGTATTCATAGCTTTTGTTTGTTGGAAGCAATTTGCCATGTGGTTACATGCCAGACGGGTAAACAAATTACATGATCTACCAGTTGTCCAACTTCCATTTCTGGTGGAAGGTTTGGTGGCGGAGTGGGTTACAGCACTGACTATGACAGTGTGTACAGCACCCTTGATATCTTCAGGGTATACGCACTGATAAATCTCCAGAACTCTATGGCTTGACCCGAGAATTACCTCCCTTGGCTGGCTTTTTATCCAATCGTGTGTCTATGCTGGGAAGTTGAGCATACCAATCACAACTCAATTTCACTTTTTAAATTACCTTTCTGATTAAACTTGGCAACAAAAATCATGCAGGACGACACTGAAAGAGGCAGAAGCAGTTCTTGCCTATAATTTTTTAAAGTTTCAGACCTGTCAATTTGTCTGCATGATTTGCAGCGATGGCTATCTTTGTTGACACTGGCAAGCTTGGCCATTACGCCGGCTTAGATGATTGACTACCGCGAGAATGTTGACCCATCAAAGGGGGGCAACAAAATTTTCGGGCCAAATCGTAGATGCATTCAGGATGTAGAGGAGATCTATTGGCATGTAGACCCTTGAGATATCAAAGATGTGTGTACTGGTGATTTGGTACCAAACTTGACAATGTGGGTACAAATCAAGGGTAAGATTCAACTGAATAAAAATAACTAAAATCTGTTCTTGGTAAAGTAATCCCAAATATGACATTTGCTACACACAGGCAAATAGAGCTGTAAATCAAATGCTGATACCATTTGATAAGTGGGAAGTTCATTCAAACATTGTGCTCATATAAGACTTTTATAATTACTTCACATAGGTGAGTGAAAGAGGTTTCATGGTATTCCACCAATATCATGACAAAGGAGACCAGAAATGGTACCCATATGGGAACCAAACCCTAGTCATCAGCGTGAACGCTTTAACCAAGAGGCTACCTACAGTCACCCTCTTAAAAAGATTGAGTTTTGTTTAACGCTGACTTTAGCAATATTTCAGCACCATCACAGCGGAGGACACCAGAAATGGGCTCCACACTTTGTATCCATGTTGGGACCCTGGGTCTGCAGTCTCATGAGTGAATACTCCCCAAGGAGTTGAGATTGAAATGCGATGTGCTGTTGCGATTGACATCCAGTGATTGTGGGAAAAAAATACTAGTTCATGAATCTGTGCGCTGTGTAAATATCCTATATCATATCATCATCATATCACTTACATATATTATGACATAAAATACAATCGTTACAACATGATATCAAATTATGAATTAATATTATCCTTGTGTTTTCAGATTGTAAGTGTCATATACTAGCAATGAAGAATGTGTATTATGTTTGGAAAAGGTATTTTCAGTACAGTCTGTATTTATCAGTTACGACAGTTATGTTATGGAAAGACACTGGGGTAATAATAATTCTTCATACCTGTGAATAAGGGGAGCTCTCCTTGATGTCTTGGCCACAAAGAATTTGAGAAAATCATCTTGAAAATAACCAGCACCTGCCATTGAACACTTGCTGACAATGCTGTGATCGTTTGTGCCCTGAACCTGATGAGAGAACACCAACATTATTATGATTATACACAAGATAAGCTGTGATGCAGTGTTCGCGAATAGCCTCTGACCCTCTGACAAATCTGGCAGATTCACCAGTGGTCAGATAGAAATCACCAACCCGCCAGTCCCAGAGTCTGACTGAATATTTTACAATGCCTTTGTGTGAAGTTGTTATTTGCGGCATGTGACACTTGTTTGCTGTTTATAAATCTTATGTTTGATATCATATAATGTTAATAATTTGAATGTCAGTTACAAGAAATGTTAAATCTGACATATTTGTTCAACTTTATTCTATGGGTAATGTGAATTTTCAGTGGGTCAGACAGAAATCTGAAACTTACAGGACCCAATGTCCTGTTACTTTGAAACACCTTTGTGAACTCTGTGATGAAATATGGAGGTGTTAATTGTTTATGATGTCACTCAAGCAAATAACAGATGTGCTGACCGTGAAGATCCAGGCACCCACTGATCTTCCACAACTTTATGCTTGTCGTAAAAGGCAAGTCACTGGATATGGGTAGTCAGGCTGACACATGCCATTCTATTTATGATCATGATGATGCTGGATTTTCTGGTCCAGACTCGCTCAAATAGGGCGGCTGTTTGCAAAAAATTAAGTCTGGACCAGGGTTCCTTTTACAAAGCATTAAGGCGACTGTAAGTCACTTAGGTAACCTTAATGTAATGTTAAAGAATGGTAGTTAAGGTTAACATAGGTAACGGTTTGCTTCATGAAAACAGCCTAAACAAGCCAGAATTCAACAGTATGAGCATCGATCTACGCAACTGGGATATGATGACATGTATCAAACAAGGAGGCAAAACTTAGGTAACTTAGGTAACCTTAATGTAATGTTAAAGAATGGTAGTTAAGGTTAACATAGGTAACGGTTTGCTTCATGAAAACAGCCTAGACAAGCCAGAATTCAACAGTATGAGCATCGATCTACGCAACTGGGATATGATGACATGTATCAAACAAGGAGGCAAAACTGACCACCTGATCCAACTAGTCAACACAGCCAAGGGTCTTAAGGTGGGGAGACACAGTTTGGAAGCTGGTGAAATAATCTGACAAGGCTGAAATATTGCTGATGTGATGATAAATATTAACTCACTAACCGAAACAATCTGACAATGTCATTGATTGAATATTGTATTTATATGTTATATAGCATATCACTGTATATATGGAGATGTATTGTTTGCAGGGCCCGATTTAACAGAGGTTGACCTACTTGCACCAGGTGCAACCAAAGATAAAAACCTAGTTCCACCTGCAAAATTCCAGTTACACTGCTTTTATTGCGATATGCAGTGAGAGAAATATGCTATTGAATAATTTAGATGTTTTATTCAGAATTTTACCCACTAAAAAATTGATGCCAACCTTGTGCAATTTAAGACCAATAACAAGGCTACACTTTTATCATTGGGTTGCACTAGTGCCTGTAACAAAGTGCTAAATCGAGCCCTGGTTTGTGATAATAATAGAGATTGTTTATGTAATGCCAAAGTGTATAATATTTTGTGTTTAATATCAAGGAATACAGATAATAAACATGCCATACAATTGCAAGGCTGACACATTTCAATTATTTTTTATACAACAAAAGATATATACTGCCTTTAGATCCTTGGCAAGAAGTCACACGTTCACTACTGCATGGCTTGAATATATCTGATTTTGGTTTCTCACTTTCATAAACTACACACTAATTCATTGTAAAACAGTCTCTTGAAGATATTTGTGAATTCAGTTCCAGCAGGGAGCCTATATAGAGAGGGGAGGTGAAACTCCTCGAAAAACTGCTGAACGTATGTCTCGCTTTGTCACGTGACCAGTGGAGACAATATGGCGGCAGCTTAGTATTTAAGATTGAGCTCGGTTCATTTTCAACAGCTGATTACATTCGCTGAGTGTTGTGACAACTCGGAACCTACACGTAGAAGGTAAGTCACCTGTTCTGTTACTTCAGTTCTAGTCACATATTTGTAATTAGTGTCAGTATAAGAAAATATGTTTGTAGTAAAGTTTCAAGTTGGCATCTTGTAACTCTCTGGCTTCAATTATCGGTACACAGCGAAGATAGACTGAGTTTCGTCAATAAAAGCTTCTTTCACACATTCCTTTATGTTTTAGCAGGGAAATATACCTTTAGTTGAGAGGTGTCTGCAAGCAATGGTGATAGTTTTGTGACTTAAAAACATGTTGGGGTTTAATTGGGGTGTGAGAAAAATGTGGCAGATCGCCGATCTGATCTGATGCGCCATTGAAATACTACACACCGTTGTTTGAAGTGTGTCTAGATATTGCTCAACGCCGTCTTTCACATACACCTTTAATTTTTATGAGGGGAATTTACCATCAGGCGAAAGGTGTTTGCAGGTAATAGTGATAGTTTCATAATCTAAAATAAATTGTTAGGACGTACTTGAGGTGTGTGAAACTTGTGCCATCTCACCGATCTGATCCGATCCGCCATTGAAATATTCCACGGCGTTGTTTGAGTGCTTTTGTTTCAGCTTCAAAAACTTCATTCACATACACCTTTAATTTCCATTAGGGGAACATATCATCTAGTGAAAGGTGTTTGGAGGTAATAGTGCTAATTTTACAATTTAAAAAAATCGGTAGGGTGTTTTTGAGGTGTTGAAAAATGTGCCATCTCGCGGTTCTGTTCTGATCCGCCATTGAAATAGTATAACTTTGAGTGTTTCTAGTTATTGCTCCAAAACCTCTTTCACATGCACCTTAAATATCTATGAGGGAATATACTATGACCCGAAAGGTGTTTGCAGGTAATATTTATAATTTGATAATCTAAACATATTGTTAGGATGTATTTGAGGTGTGTGAAAAACGTGTCATCTCGCTGATCTGTTCTGATCCGCCATTGAAATACTACACAGCATTTTTTGAGTGTTTCTAGTTATTGCTCAAAAAACTTCTTTCACACACACCTTTAATTTCTGTTAGGGAAACGTTCCATCTGGTGAGAGGTGTTTGGAAGTAATAGTGACGATTGTATGAATTAAAAAAATAATTGGAAGGGTGTATACATTCACAAGTATTTCATGTGTGTGAAAAATATGACATATCGTTGATCTGATCTGATCACTCATTACTACAAGCCAATGTTTGAATGTGTTTAGTCGTCCTAAATTTCATTTCTTTCAAATACACCTCTAAGTATTGAGGGGAATATTCTATCTGGTGAAAGTGTGAGGTATGACATATCTGATCTGCTCTAATCTGCCATGGATGCCTTTGATGCTTGAATGTTTTAGTTCTGAAACTATTGTTGATATTTGACAAAACTGCAAAGGACGTTTTAACGCTTTGTGATGGTTTTAAACTTTCTGTTTGATTTAGGTGGGAGTGACTGTGTCAGTTGACATTCTGTCAGTATCCATGCAATTGCGCACATGCAGGAAGACATCTGGTCATCTTCATTAACTGCCCTCTTAAAAAAAATAATTTCGACTTTGCCACGACCGTCCATTTGTCCATTATAGACTGAGTGTCTGTAAGAATGAGACTGACTGAATCTACAACTCATTAACATGTGCTTAACTTTCCAAACTGTATTCCTGAAGGAAAAAGAAATAAAAATGTGTTCCTCCCTTGTCACATTTTTTCAATCAAAAATTAAAAATCAAAGTCTTACTCGTCACTTTTGAAAAGAATGTGCCTGAGAAACATATTTTTATGCAGCCTAAGCATTCCACACAAACAGAGAACCACTGAAACATAATGAGACATATTAATTGTGTAACAGATCATTTCAAATACATATAACAACAGTGTTTGCAGTTCTTTAGTTTGCCATTTGGCCATCAGGGCTTGCTGCCACTTGCAGTCTTTAAAGTCTGCATAGCCATTTTGTTGAAATCAAACCAATAAAAACAAAATAGTCTTCATTGTAGAGAGTTTCACAGTCCCTACAAAATCCATTAGTGAAGTGTATGGAGCACAGAGAAGTTTACATTAGTTATAGACTGCTGACATTCCTATGCGCATGTATGCGGCACTGAATATATAATACTATGAAGTGAAACTGGAAGTTATCCTAACATGAAGGATCAGGGATAATTCCTGAACATTAATACAAATTATGGGCAAGATGCTAGTTGAAAAGAAATGAGATCTAATTGACAGAAGACCACAGGGGCCTGCAGATAACTGAAACTGTTGGCCTGATACATTAACAACCGACGCTGGGCCTCTGGGCTGGTGATCGTTTCGAACGCTGTATCAAAATTGTCACATAAACAGAGAGTCTTTGAACAAGGCAATGTGTAAACACATTCTAAAGTCCTCTCATTAATCCACACATGCATCATTCGGCGACAGGAAGTGTAACCAGCTTGTTGTGACAACATTCAGGGGAGCCTACTCCAATTTACCGAGTATTACTCCGGGAGATGCTGATAGTTTCCGACAATAAACTGTTTGAAATATTGTTAAGCGTAGCCGATTTGCGCTGAGAACAAACCAAGTCGACGTGTACAGTGGAGCATGACGAGGCACACGTTAATTAGTACAAATGGTAATTAAAGCAAGCGAGTGACCAATCCCTGTTATAGAGTATCCCTGGTTCTAGTGACCATGCAAAATGAGGAACAGATGAAGTTTGAAAAAACAAACTGGAACAGGGCAAGTTTACTAGTATAAACATATATAGTTAAACAAATATAAACTAGATTAATCCACTTAATGTCTATGATTAAACTTTGTACCTTCTCTTTTTTCTATGGTAATGATGCTAATAAAAATACATGTAAACGTTTATAAATAGAAAAGTATCAATATATATTTTATATTATTTATATCCAAAGCGAACACATCCACTTCACTATCACAACAATTGCAGCGAAGAATACATCTTTGACAGTAAGGGATATAAAGGGCGGAAGGTTTGAAAAATTGGACACGTGAACATGTCCGAACAAGAACCTTTGAGCAGCAGTCTAGGAAAAATATTGGCGTCAGCATAATGACTTGTCTGCCTCACTGTCGTTTATGTAAGTTTAATTTGGTAAAACAACTGACAGACATATATTTCTTTGAAAGTAATAAATCAAAACACCCCATTCCACATGACGCTTGTCTCAATCAATGATTGATAATGATCTGTCCCGTAAACAATAAAATCAGGCATGGTTTATTATTAGTGAAATTGACAAGAAAATATATTGAATATTACTTTACCGCAGTTTCACGACGTGTTTTAGCCGTTTTTCCTTTTCTTTTGGTGTTGCTTTTCCCATCCATAGCTTGCTATTCGATGCTGTTATGAGCGTAAACCGATTTGATCATAAACGTGGTAACACACATTTCCCAACATTCATGGGAGCCGCCATTTTGGAAAGTCACGTGACAGATTGACTGAACATCTACTCGAAATGCTGATGCTTTTATTGAAGGAAGCACCGTAAAATCTAGAGAGCGACTTCAAATATTTGCGAAAAGGCATAGTTCTGTCTCATCTATTTTACATAGACTGATGGTGATTTTTGTGGAGTTGCATGTACAAGTTTAATTACACCCCCGAAAAAGCAATATATGTACAAAGTAAGCGACCTTTCCGCCCCTGCTTGTCATGTACAAAATCAATGACCCCCCTCCTCCAGAACTTGTGTACAAAACTGACGATCCTCCCATCTTCATAGTTTGTTATGACATTTGAAGCTTAGATTATTATCATAATAAATAATGATTACTTGAAGAAATTGCTTATCCATACAAAAGGCAGTCCCATGTATGAATGCCACAGGGGATTTTCAAATGAATAATGTTTACTAATCGAGAACTCCAATCATAATTTTATTATAACGTCAAACTGCAACCACTTACTAGTCTGACCCCCAGTCCCTGAAGCACATTATTTTCTCTACTGCATAGCCCTATCTGAGATCATAAGCCCTAAATCTCACTGGAGCTCCATGTCGATTAAAAACAGGTTCATTTGTTTCTGTGAAAGCTATAGATATTCAGAGACTGAGCATCAGTCTACAGGCTTACGTGTACATAAACACACATGCTCTTAAACTATATTTCTATGCTGGAATCTTTCAGTTTTAATCGCTGATAATTGCCAGTATGAGTTCTAGTGAGCTTTACACTCGCGCTGCATGTTACCTTTTCGAATCGGACGATTTTGTCACTGTGTGGTGATCTACCTGTCTGCCTGCCTGTCTGTCTGTCTTTCTGTCCGTGCTGTATCTGTCGTCACTACAGTTTTGTGCTTTCACGGCTAGTGGAATCTGGAATCTCGGTAACCTCCTGTTTATTGTCTCACTTTGACATACATACAAACAAATGTTTTGACAACACGTTCACAATGTTTCTAACTAGTAAGTCACAGCTAAAAGAGTTTTCAAAATTTACTGAACAACAAAGGAAACGTCTCTTTTTAAAACCCAATGCACGGCCGACAACTGCTTCTGAACTCGATCAGGCATGGCACAGAGTATGGACCCAAGTGCCTATGGCCTTCACCAACCAGCTATTTCATTCCATGTACAGATGATGAAACGCCTCGATGCCCATTGAGACCATACAGAATACTGACTTTGGGGTATCTTAAATTCTTAGTCGTACTATTTTTGGTGATTTTGTTTGTGTGCACTCTCATGTGACTCCCGAAAATGCCAAGTTTCAACTCAATCCTCAGTTTTGATTGTTAATAAGAGTGAATTAAAGTGTGTGCTTTAAGAAACCGCTATGACTTCCCTTTGTGGTTCAGTATATTAAGCTGTTTACACCCAGAAAAGGTACATGCATGTTCTTTCTTTTGTACTCAGTCTATTACATCCTGTCAAGGACTCTACTACTCGATTGGCGAGGGCCACGTGCCAAACAAGTTAATAACGTGTGAGCCATATCAGTGGGTGGAAGTAACTTAAAGCGGAACTTTCTTTCAGAGTGAACAACCATGTAGATTCTAAGCCGAGGATATGTTTTGGGATTTTGTCACTTTGCATGTAAACAGTCGAAACATTATTGAGCATAAAAATTTAAAAGGGTCTACCTGAAATAGAATTTCAGATTAGCTAACCTGTCTCGAAAACTAGCTCATGTTATTTGGCTGCTGAAAGCTTCAGTTGACAGACTGTCGTAAGTCTGTGTTAAGGTGTGTGAGTTGCGAACACACTGGTGTCAAAATCACTTTGTACAACAGCACCCTGATTCCTCTTTCCACTCCACTCAGCGAAACAAGCATGGAGAACCGGGTTTTCACTTCCGCTGGAGGGATACTACTTTGGAACATTAACTCTGATCAACAATGGCAACAAACCGGAAATCATCTCTAAAGACAAATCATTTGTCTTCAAGCTTTACCCAAAACTATCTACATGTGTTGTGTCTTTTGTAACATGTTTTTAACATTGTGAAGTGCCACTGATAGACTTAAAGTGCCATAGAAATACATTCATATTATTAAGCAGGGCATCCAGAATGCAAGGTAGTAGAGCTTGACATCAGGTATGTCTGAAGCAGGTTGGAACCTTGGAGATTGTCTTTAGTAATAATCCTGTCCCTTGGAGAAGCATGAAGATAATTCTATGGCAATTTCTTGGCACACCGTTTCACAGGACCCTTTTCTACAAAGTGAGTGAGTCAAGGTTTACGCCATTTTAAGCATTATTCCAGCAAAATCATGGCGGGGACTCCAGAAATGGGCTTCACACAGTGTACTCATGTGTGGAATCGAACCCCAGTCTTTAGAGTGACTAGCGAACGCTTGAACTCCTAGGCAACCCCCCTGTCTCTTATGACATGTGAAGTGAGTGTGTGGATGCATCCCACTGTCTCTTATGACATGTGAAGTGAGTGTGTGGATGCATCCCACTGTCTCTCATGACATGTGAAGTGAGTGTGTGGATGCATCCCACTGTCTCTCATGACATGTGAAGTGAGTGTGTGGATGCATCCCACTGTCTCTCATGAATGTGAAGTGAGTGTGTGGATGCATCCCACTGTCTCTCATGACATGTGAAGTGAGTGTGTGGATGTTACTTAACAATACAGTCAGTAATGTTCAAACTGCATTAGTCTGTAAATCAGATGCAAGACCAGACAAACCAATCACTGAAAACACAGACACAGATTCATTGGCAGATTTACAGCATCAACTGAGTCTGACACCTGATTTTGTAAACAAACACAAATATTTTGGGGGCCTTCCCCAGACCCCCAAACAGACTTATTCATTAAAATGAAGGAATCTTACAAAGATTATGTTTCTGGCTATACTGTAACTTCTTTCATCACTCCAAATATATGAAAGCAGAGCTGAAGCCTGCAAACTTTAGCAACTGAAAAGCTTTGTATCAGACAATGCTCCTTTGGACTCAAATACTAAAGCAAAGGCATGCTCTAAAAAAAACAACAAACAAAAAAACAACATCTTCTAAGTTTAAAGAGTTTTAATACATGAAATGGAATTGACATGCCACAGTGTGGATGATGTTTGAAGTGATATTTCTTCTGACAACGCAATACATTACAGTGTTGAATATACATTGAATAAAACTAGTCCATTCGAGTCTTCAATAGTTTCTTTGTCACCTTGTCCTTTTCACTGAAAACAAAAGGGAAAGTCAGGAGAGGACCAGACCACTGGCAATTGATAATGAGATCAATGAGCATGGCTACAATTGAAAAATGAGAAGCAATCAACTAAGACTGTGCCAGAACACCTGTATGACAAGTATACATGTTGAGCATCCACCTTAACATGCGATCATACCTATCTGAAAATGAATACACTTTACATACAGTTTACTTACTTGAATTTTTTTTTATACTTTTATACAATGTAGTATTGTACATACTAAGGTTACGCTCATGTCATAAGACACTAACTATAGTAATTAATTGAGACTTGGCTCATTCTTAGAGGTTTTGTTAAATAAATATGACACTTGGAATCCAGCTAGTCACTGCTGGTACAAAGCTGTTTAACCTAACCATCCATTGAAAGGTACATTACATAGGATATCTACAAGATGGATGAAACTTACATGATATAGACAACGCCGCCCCAACCTGAAACAGCATCTCTGTCAAAAGCATTCATCAGTGCCTGAGATATTGTCTCAAACAGGTCATCTGGAGCCTGAAAATGTAAGAAATAATGAATGAAATGAGCTAAAATGATGGAGAAAATTTGACAATGGGATTTTCCCAATTATGTGACTGTGAGATACCACAGGTGACAGATGGATCTGGTCCTACAGGAAATGCATTTCACATGCATCATTGACTTCATCACTAGTCTGTGGGGGCAGATTCTGCATGATTCTGTTTTCATTAAGTGAAACAACAGATCTTACATGCACAAAAAAATCTCAATGAGACATTGTTACTTTGTCTCACTGGCACCATTTGCAGAGAAACAATGTGACTACCAAGACAGGGGCTATGATTGATCAACCAATAAAAATGTAGATTTGGAGTTACTTCCGTTCATCCACTCTAATAATGGATCATGGATGACAAGGGGAGTACGATCATGACAATTGGACAACTCCTGTTTTGATTTGGTTGCAATATTGCAAATAATCATTTGAGAATCTATGTGGAGTTAAAATAAACATGAACACATAAATGTAGTCTTAACATTATTTGCCAGAAAAGCAGGCAGGCGGACGGAAATTTCAAAAAATTTCTTTCCAACTGAAAGTTACTGACTTACTGGCCATGGACAGGCAGTTTTATGGATACGGAGTCAGAATACTCCGACACACCATCAACCAAGGTACCAATGTTATAATGCTGCTTGTTAAGATCAGAATAAGTTCACCGGGATGAATTCCATCCTAGAATCTCTTTGGGTACCCACTCAGTAAAACAAGGAACTAATTACTTCACTGGCTGCATCACTTACCAGATCTGGCTCCCACAGTGACTCACACATCCCGTACATCTGTTCTGAACATGTACCGCTGACGACAAAGTCATCCGTCTCCATTGGGCAACCAATCAGATCCATGGATGCAATGTACGGCTCTCCTGTCTTGGTATCAAGGCCTGCGATCACAGGTTCAACGAAGTAGGGTCCAAACCTGCATTAAAGACCATACTGATTTGAAAAAAATACAAAGTGAAAGTAGTGAGTGAGACTAGTTTTACACCACACACAGTGAGTCAAGCCAGACAATCCAGTGATCAACAGCAAGTGAACATAGATCTGCACAACTGGAAACTGATGATATGTGTCAACCAAATCAACGAGTCAGACCACCCGATCATGTTAGTCGTCTCTCACTACATGCATGGGTTACTGAATTTCAGTTCTAACCTGGACTTTCCAAAGTGAAAGTATACACAACTGAGTGAACTTGAGCTGATGCTGCTTTGGACAGTATTTCAATTACCTTCATATAAAGTAAGTCAAGTCATTTAATAAGTTAAGATCACTTCAAACCCATAACTATCTTGGCATAAACCAATTTGTGGAAATGTGGGAAATGATCTCTGACCCCCACGTTCTAAACATTGAGTGAAATTCTTCATGTTATTCCTTTGAAATTCTTTAAGTGTTCTCCAACTACACTGTTAGAGATTCAGGGATGGACTGTTTAATGCCAAATGCACTAATAATCCAGCTACACTACACAAAACAGGTACAACTAGAAATGCCTATGTGTGTATTCTATTGTCTGCCCTGTCTTCTTTCAAAATTATATCCCCTCAATATAATCAAGATCCTTAACATTTCAAATCCGGTATATCTACAATGGTCATAAATCATTGCTAATCAAGTAAAAACACAAAACAGCGCTTTACTATATGAACAATGTTGTCCTGTTAGGGTACACTTACTACGAACGACTACCATTCCAAAAGAGCTTTAGTTTTGTAAGACTGACTTCAGACAAGTAGACTGTAATCATCTTACACAGTTCATATATAGAATTTTGGTTTGGTTTGTTTGTTGCTGAACAGTGCACTCAGCAATATTCCAGTTGTATGACGGTGGTCTGTGATCAACAGCACAAGCACTGATCAATGTAGTAATGGTAATGACAGCCTAACGATCTTGATAAGTTAAAATCTGGTACAAATCTCTGTGGATATAGAATGTCTCGCGCTAAGTGTGACCCACCTCCTTTCATACAGCAGATTTGACACCATGCTCATGAATGTCTTCGGCTTGATCTTTCGATTTTCTCTCAGCTCGTACAAGTTGAGTCGGAATTTCAGTCTTTGTGAACTACAAAGGTATAGTCCATTGATGATTAATATATCCCTTAAGGTAAGTAATTTCCAAGAAATCAAAGTGATGAAATTATAAATTATATAGCAATTCCACTGCAGTCATTCATTCAGTTCTGCTTATTTAGTGGTGGCAGAGACATGTATTGTTAAATGTTGTATTCCTCACACACATCTTTACAAGTAAATAAACTTCCTATATTTTAGACTTCCTAAAGATGGATGGGAGAGAGATGCCTCTTAGTAAGTCAACAATAAAGAAATTAAATTCTTTAAAGATGAGAAAGTGGCACAATTATTACTGAAGATATGTGCTAACATGACAGAACCCATGTAATGAACAGTGTACAGGTACTTACATTGTCTGCACATCAGTTGCTAGACCTGGCAGGCCTATGTACAAATGTGGTCCCATCTCAAAGATCTTGTCAAACTCCATATTTATTGTCTGTGCCTGGATGCCAAACCTCCGGTCAGATGCAATGGCAACACAGTCTTTCCCCTTCATGGCAATGATGGCCGCTCCATTATATGTGAGGATACTCTGAAAACACACAAGTAGTTAGATAAAGACAATGGATAAAAGATCATGAAACTCCTATTCAAAAATAATTCATGCACTATAGAATAGGGCTGAAGTGATTTGGTTTGATTCACTGAAAACATGAATCTGACACCTTAGTTTCAATTTTCATCAACCATTATCACTATTTTGATATGATATATTTGATATATTTTCCACACAGCCAGAATGTACTCTGGGCTCAAACTTGATCAGGTTTGAGTGCTGACATAAAGCTAAAAATGACTGGCGGATGCTGGGTTAATTATCTAGTGAGAATTATTGTTAGAAGACATCACAAGGATGAGGACAGATTTCACGCTAAAAAAGAATTCTGAAAGTTAACTCAAACCTGATGGTTTTTCTTGTATGAAGAATCAAATAAAAAATGATAGAATCAAGCGACCAATATTGAAAACTGATTTGAATCAAGGTCTGGGTGAATCGTTGCAGCCCCTACTACTGAACCAGAACTTAAAAAACAATGAGTATATTGTATTAGTAAGAGTTCTGCTCGTAACCCCAAGCTTGAAATGTCAAAACGTCAATTGGTGGGGTAGTGAAAACAAAAATTAAAGGAGAGTACTCAGGGTTAGGGCTAAGATAATTCATGTTAGTGAACAATATATATCTCAGCTTGGTTAGAGGAGGGTTTTAAGCATAGAATTTAGGAATGATAAACATAAACCGAAGAAACAAAACCACCACCAACAACAAAAAACCGGTGGTTTCAGATGGAAATCTTTCCATTGTATCATTCTGACCATATTTATTTGTTTGGAAACCTTTCAGTGCAGACCAATGGTGATGATGTTTGAAATTTTGGTTTATAAAATATTAAATAACACAAATGTAGAAACTAGGAAATTAGATTAGACCCTAATGTCTGTCAAATTTTCGAAATATTTTTATATCTATCATTGTCATATGATAGGTGCTATTCGCACTTGCAGTTGTAAATATAATAAACTAAAAGAAACTGCATCGCAGCTTATTATTATCATAATACCTTTCAATCACATAAAAAATAGCTACACAATTCACGTTGACGGAACATAGTGATTGAACGTTGTTGTTTTTCATTTTGATTTTGTTGAACGAGAAATGAACGAGTATCAAACTGGCAAAGTAATTATGTAGCTTACCATGTTGTGGTCGTTAGTTCGTCTGTTTTTATAACTACAAATCTCCTGCCGTGTACGCTTTGTAAAATGCCGCCGGTGTGCCTCAGGGGGCAGAAGAGGTTGAAGAATTCAAACTGCTTTCAGCCTCAAGTTTGCAAGTCACCATGCAGGCCACATTATTCCGGAAGTATCAAAGGGAGCTAACTCATGCTACCGCGGGTCGTAACAAAACCACAAAGAAATTCTGAGAAAATGTTACTAAGTCGATTTAAAATTGAGTTCTCTGGGCCGTATAATGACAACAATTCACAACAACTGGTTTGTGACTGTATTTCTGTGGTATTGTCAATGAGAATTAATATACACCGATAAAACATCAGAGCGATGTGCTAATTCTTTTCTGTTGGGATGAATGCAATCGACGGGATAGCCTGGCTACACTGAAGACCCGTTTCATTCCCTACATTAATTTAGTACAACGTATGAAACTATTTTCTGGCGCCCCTTGCGGTGTAATCTGTCATACAGAAATATATCTTTGTGAGTTGTTCTTTTCTGTCTGTGTTCATTTCAGAGACTACTTTTTCGTCTACTTGTCGTGATAAAGCTAGAAAAAAAAACAACTATTCGAGATAGATTAGGTATACAGCAACCCATGCAGACTATGTTTGTCGTAAGGCGACTAATGGGGTCGGGGGGGGGGGGGGGGGGGGGCAGGTTGGGGACTTGGTTGACGCATGTCATCGGTTCCCAATTGCGCAGATCGATGCTCATGCTTTGATCACATGATTGTCTGGTCCAACCTCTGTTATTTACAGACCACCGCCATATAGATGGAATGTTCTTGAGTGCGGTCTATTTAACTAAACTCACTCACTTCACTTATGATTTGTTGGGTTAAGGTGAAGTAAACGTAAGTAAGTAAAAGCGAGAGATGAGGGTAGTGATGATCGATACATCCAGAACGAAACTGTACGTGTGCATAGTATTTATTTATCATAGCAGAGTGAGTTGAGGTTTCGCCGCATTTACCAATATGGCAGCGATTCCGTGTCGGGGACACCAGAAATCAACCAGTGAAGAGCGGGGAGGTGGCCAGGTGGCTAAAGCGTTCGCTTGTCACGCCGAAGACCCGGGTTCGATTCTAGACATAGGCAAATTGTGTGAGTCCACGGCAGTGATATTGCTGGAATATCACTAAATGCGGCAAACACTAAAACTCACTACTAACAAACCAGCTAATCCGGGGTTTATGTCTCACGTGGGTGTTTAAAAGCAGTTCTGTACAAAGAACTGCGATACTGCCCGAGATGACATTAGAAACTGAGACTGAGAATCGGTGTATTGTGTTGACAACACTGACATGATGTTCATGTCAACTTCGATCACATGTTAAGGGAATACTCAGTGACCCTGGATTGAATACAAAGTGACCCTGGATGGACGTGTGAAAATCACTCTTGCGTATTTACAGGCACAACAGTTGTTGCCATGGACCTGGATTTTCGAAGCTCAGTTAGTGTTAAGAAATTCGTAAGTTTATGTTAATGTATGGCACTTACGACTACCTTAGCGCTAGGAGAGATTCGAAAAACTATGCCCTGGATGTTTGTTGCAATCACATATAGTCTATTGACTAGAAAGTGTTCCCATGAATTGTCAGATATATCGGTTTAAAGGGATAGTTGATAAATAATTTTCGTTGCTGCAATGCGCCTCTCCGCGCCAACTGACAAAGTCATGTTTAACATGATGATAGTTTGTTCAATAACTTTTTCACTGATGCATGCCAATTTCTAATAGATGGAAAGATGTTTAGGTACATGTTATTCATGAACATCTTGCTTCATTATATTTATTAACAATCTTTCTAAATTTATATATTTCGCAATTGATGTGGAACCTTCCGGTCAGATTGTAGATCTTACACTAGCTATTAACCTTATATTTGAGGATCTCAACTGTTTTTAAGAGTACACATTTACCCCCTAAATTAGTAAGTCCAAACGCTTCGATTCCCCAGATGGGTACAATGTGTGAAGCCCCACCGTGATATTGCAAAGAGCGACATAAAACTGTAAACGAGATGGTGCCATTTTTGCAAAGATGTAAAAATTCGGGGTCGTTTTCGCATGCGGAGTAGTTTTACCCCGACCTTAGTATTGTATTTTACAAGCGCTTCAATCACTTTTCTTGAACGTGTTATTCCCCTTTGATTGAACTGCGTCCAGTCTTTCCATACTGGTCTCTGCCATATATCGTTATGTTAATATGGCTCTCGGGATTTAACCGCGATCACATCAACCGAAACGAATAAAAGCGCAAGCTTGCCTTAGTCACCAAAGATCTGTCTCTTACCTCGTGCGTCAGTCGGAATAATGACTACTGATCACGGACATGCGAGAGTAAAATTTGGAACCTTGCCTAAACTTCTTCCATGTGGCCCAAAGATTCTGAGTGTAACTACGTGTGATAGGAATCGGCTATTTGGCTAGCTGCAAAGACCTCATCAAGATAATTGTCTCTGCACAGACGACAATTCTGACACCAATGGTTGGGTGCCTTTTATCGAACAGCGAGAACTGCAGACTTTAGATGTTTCTACTCCTTAGGTTTTGATTGATGTTGGCGCATCCTCGAATTCATGATTACAAGACCCCACACACTCGGTTGGATATGTTTCTAAACGACCCAAACTCTCGCGAGGGATGATGAACCTTGGAAGATCATGATCAGAAGTCAAGACTCGTACAATTGCTTTCAAATTGGAAAGGATCCCCAGAGGGAAAGGGGTTGAGGAAATCTAGACTTGCTTCATTTGGGACTTGCGCATTGCAGAAAAGGATGGGCAAAAGGAAAAATAACGATGTTCAGCGACTGTGAGACTGATAAGCCGAACTGTTTGTCAGGCAAAGTTCATTCTCAAGACTACTGTCAACTCTTTCACGAGATATGGCTACCGTAAGAGCAATTTGGCCCGTGTTGATCATCCATGAACATATGGCCAATGTCAACCTTTTCTCTTGTGGAAGCGGAAGGTCTTGAATCACCTTCCATCAGTGTCGAGGTCCTCTCTTACCTCCACCGCCCACCGTATAACGGTAACAACTGTAAACATCACCCTCAAGGCTTGTCTTCATGACTGCATGGATGGTTGCAGCAGCTAGCCCTTTCATTTGGAGATGCTTGATGACAAGGCAGCAGCCGTGTCTGTCCATTCTCATCAACGGAATATACGTAGTTTCCTGCAGTGATGCCCGCAGAGCTATACCGCCTTGTTGTGAATGGGTTCATATATACCCGTGAAGATCCTGGTAGAAATGGTTTTCAGCAATTCATGCTTTTCTTATCACTCGACGAACGAGATCGGGTGGTCAGACACGCTTGGTGGTTAACACATGCGTAGATCGATACTCATGTTGCTGATCATTGGATTGTCTGGTCCAGACTCAAATATTTACAGACCAGGCTATATACAGGTTATGATAAATTATATGTGCGTAAAAGGTGGGAAATGTTTTTTTAGAAACAATCTAACTAAAAATGTTCGAAGATATTTATTTTATGGCACACAGATGTACAAGCAGTAGTGATTTGATATGGTTTGTTTTAAACTAGATTTCGGGTTATTTTCCTCCATTTGATGACTTCGGTAATAAACAGAATATCATATTCGTGCCTATATCATACTACGTTTAGGACACTTGTGCCTAAATATCAGAATATCCATCGCTCTCGCTCGGGAAATACCAACATTTAGGCACTCGCTCTCGCTCGGGAAATACCAACATTTAGGCACTCGCTTTCGCTCGGGAAATACCAACATTTAGGCACTCACTCTCGCTTGGGAAATACCAACATTTAGACACTCGCTCTCGCTCGGGAAATACCAACATTTAGGCACTCGCTCTCGCTCGGGAAATACCAACATTTAGGCATTCGCTCTCGCTTGGGAAATACCAACATTTAGGCACTCGCTCTCGCTTGGGAAATACCAACATTTAGACACTCGCTCTCGCTCGGGGAATACCAACATTTAGGCACTCGTGTCGTAAACATAGTATGTCATGTGCGCTCATATAACATCCTCTATATAATAGTGTCACGTGACATACTTTTATTATGTGGCTCACATGTATTGTGTTTTAAAGTAAAGTTTTAAAATGTAAAGTTTCTTTTTGAACTCTAAACTTTTGTTTTGTGGATTCCAATAATTCCATAATTCCCATTCCAATAGTAATGGTGAGCTATCCCCCGCATCGGCGCCAGGAGACAAGGCTTTAATCTATGGCCTCCTCGGTTGAAAAGTGTAATAGACTGGTTGTAAATTAATTTTCAAAGTCTTCCAATTGTAGCTGACAAACGAATATTTGGCCTTGAGAGAGACGTTTTTCTACACCACGATCGTCATATAATTGCTCTCAAAGGTCAGACACTCGTGAAAAGTAATATAAGCTAAAGATGGATTGTACGTCTTGTTCGCCAGTACATCCTATCCTTTATCCACTGAATGTCACATTTACCTAACATCACCTTAGTAAATCCCGGAATCCTTTAACATTCCTCCCGTCACCCCGAATAACCTCTCTCTCATCTCCAAAGGTATTTGCCGTCACTCATGACGATCCTGTCAAAGAAGGCACGCACATCTCCCCACAAGTAGCCACTCTCATTCCCTTACATCCCCTTCGTCACCCCTGAACCCACCCTTACACACATCTCGCCCCGCTGACCATTGACATCCCTCACCCCTGACCCCATCCTACATTTCTTATCACATGTAGGATGGCAAGACTCAAGGAGGTAATTCCAAGCACGAAGCACTTAGCTGAGGGACAAGCAACCTACACCCACCGTTGATTGACAAGCTGCGACATTTAACTGACATATTTCTGAAAGAAAAAGTTACTTTGCATGTCAACACAAAGGCGCTGATCGAAACATGTGAAATACATTTCCTGGGGTTACGTTCCCTTACAAAAAACTATTAGTCTTGTCTGTGAATTACCACCAATATAGATAGGCATTTCTGAATTATACTGAACTGACAGAAAACAATATCGATCCCGTGTGGCGGCAAAGATGAGAAGAATCTATGAGAATAACAACTTCAATGACATTAAGTGTTTTATGTGTTCTCTTCGTAAATTACCGAAGATAAATGTCATATTATATATCATTTTGCTTTGTACAAAGAATTTCGTAAGGATGTTCCATATATTTCCATTCATAGCAAAAATATTGATAATTTGAAATCATTATTGATTTCTCCTGATTGTAACCACTTGTTTATGTTGCGAAAATATCTGTATAATGTGTTTCGCATCAGAGGAGAATTTGATACGCATGCTAGCGATTAATGTATAAAACATGTAAAGATGTATTTTAGGTCGTGTGGCCTTGAAAACAATAAAGCATTGAATAGAATAGAATTGAATTGAATTGAATTACCAGCGATATAGATACTAGGCATTTCAGAATGATACTGAACTGACAGAAAACATTATCGATCCCATGTGGCAGTAGAGATGAGAAGAATCTGTGAGAATAACAACCTCGGTGACATCAAGTGTCCCATCACCAACGCGTCTTCTCTACTATCTCACAGCAATCATACGACTTTAGGTTGACATGAAATTCTTCAATCTGCAACCTGACGAAAAACCCAAAAGTTGTGGTTATTTGGAGTTGATACATGAACTGAAAAAATCAAATTAATAGTATAGCTGAAAGCGGAGAACGCTATGAAAACACGCAAGCCGTGCAGACAGGCAGTTAACAATCGCTAGACATGAAACCTAACATAGCATACACAATACTAAAAGCGTATCCAACGCTCCTCAATAAAGCACACACAACACAGTTAAGCACACATACCTCAGCATAGCACACACACAATACAAAAAGGCACACACAGCACACCACAATATAAAGCACACTCAACACAACAACGCACATACTCCACAATAAAGCACACACAACACAGTTAAGCACACATACCTCAGCATAGCACACACACAATGCAAAAAAGGCACACACAGCACAACAACGCACATACTCCAAAATAAAGTACATGTACATGCAAGAGGTCAACACATTATGATAAACCGGGATATATACCGCCAGCACCTTATTGTAGATCACCATCCAAGTGACCCGCACTCATGCTGTCTGCGTCGATAAACACCCTTCACATCCCTCCAGATTCAAGCAATTGTTACAAACATAATCAAGTTTGGTTGAAAGACGTGGTCTGAGGAGGCCAATATCTATATACGGATTACCTACAGCCGCTTTGAAGCTACAGCTCATAACAGTCTCAACAGATAGTTTAACCGACCAATGATATACATAATGACATTTATCTGTTTGCGAACAAACACTACTAATTTACTAAGTTCTGTTTTATTGAAACGTCAAACAATGTATGAAACATTATTAAAAATATCCTTGACTGTTCTTAAACCGAAGCATTTAGCCATCGAAAACAAGACAGGGCCCATGAAGACACGGGTTAGAATTGATCTTAAACATTTTGTGTCTTAAAAGGCGACTAACGGGATCGGATGGTCAGGTTCGCTGACTTGGTTGACTCACGTCATCGTATCCCAATTGCGTAAATCGATGATCATAATGTTGATCACTGGATTGTCTGGTCCAGACTCGATTATTTACAGGCCTCCTCCATCTAGGTGGAATATTGGCGACCTCTGGGCCGTGTGGCGTTAAGCAATAAACGAACCAATTAATCCAGTAAGACAGGTTTTAAAGTGATTTTTTCATCACAAGGCATTCACTGTTGGTGATCCTCAGCTTTCGACAAGTACTGGTGTTATGGTGCATAATTTGCCGTGACAAAAGGTGTCAGAAATCCCCTCAGAACCAACATATATAACACTGAGAAGTTACTTTATATTGAGCAAACAAAGGAAAAAATACAGAGATTCACAAGAGATGTTTCATGAACAATGCAACTCAGTCAAATCTAATCTGGGTCACAAATATGATGTCAACTCACCGAAGTCTTGATGTGAGAGTGAGAAACAGTTATGCAGAATGTAACACAGCGAACGGTCAGGCAGCGGTAATGCAGGTCAAACGTTGACAGAGATTGATGATGCGCCGAATGATGTGCTCCAGTTGATCTGTATGTGTCCATTGTCTCAACACACCAACCAGCCCTTTTATACAAAGTCACTCCTTCAAGAACATTCGAGCACTTAAGACCATCGCAATCAACGTAGAATTCTCTAGTAGTTTCCCGGAGGTACGCAAAACTAATTCAAACATTTAGTCATGAGGAGATAACTCTAAAGCGCTACCTGTGAGTATGATATAATTCCATGATACCTACTTGCGTGTCTAATGTCAAACGTAGTTGGTTATAATATCGACTTGTTTTATTGGCCAATAACATTATTTTTAGCGATCATAATGGCTGAACATAAAACCAGTCCAAGGCGGTTTATTGTGTCCAAGGGTGAGAGTTGGGTTTCGACATCCTTTTTAAATCGGTGGTATGAATTAGAGCCTCTGATTGTGGCTGGTAGATTGGTCCAGAGAGTTTCTGTTAACTTGCTGAAGCATCTGTTACCATGTTCTTGTTTTTGGCACAGTGATGAATGGAGCTTTTTTGACCGCCAGGATCATGTCCGTCGCCATGGGGTTATCAGCTCCTGCATGTAGCAGCTACTGCATGCATTGTCTTGTATTCATACAAGACCTGCATGCAGTGTCTTGTATTCATACAAGAACACCTTGTGGTTTATGCTTCGGTCGTAAGATATGGAATATCAGACAGTCTTGGTGACTGTGTCCTGATTCGACTGACGGTAGCATTGTCAACTGTGTCACCACCCTTGGAGCCACCTGGAAGGAACATTTTCATAGCAAATCCTACTCTGTGCAAATGCTGTAAATTAGATGTCCAGGAAGACGCATACCATGTTCTGCTAATTTGTGATCACTATAGTAACATTAAAAGCAGATATATACATATGTAGGCCGTGTTATTTTACAAAGCAACCGTCAAAATATATAGTTATCCAGCTATGGTCAACTACTAACAGTATATTGCTTGCAAATATTGCTTTATTTGTCATGCTATTGTGAAAAGATTCTCTCTGCTGTAAATATCTATCTATCTATCTATCTATGTATCTATCTATCTATCTATCTATGTTGTATGTACTTGTCCCATGGCCTTCGGTTCTGAATAAAGATTGACGGATTGATTGCAGTGCAACAATTAGTAACATTGCAGTAGTTGTTTTGTTTAAGATTTCCTGATTTTAGTTAATCGTAGAACCACATCTGACTTCACAAACTGTCGTCGTAGAGAAGATACAAATTTGATTGGTGCTGTATTGGAGTGATATATTCTAGAAGCAGAGAGGCCGAACTCATTTCGTATTCCAAGTCGCGAAATATGAAAAGATTACTTTTGGTCGAATTCTTTATAAAGAGGAGTAATATGGACGGAATTTTGTAGAACGTAATTTAGGAACATACTCTATGGATAATGTAATACGATGCTGTTTAGAATTCGGAATGTACAAGCTATGAATCGGCGAAGCATCAAGGGAGAGCCTCAGGCATGAGTGGTGTATGGAATATAATCATTCTAAATTGCTTTTAGAAGTCTCACCACAAATGTCAAGTTTTGAACGAATCAGTGCTTTATGTAGCTGGAGAGGGATTTTCTGATTTCTTCCCCTTTTTACGTAACGGTTGGGAAGAACTTTTAATAAAACCAGTGCCTCAGGCATGTAATACTTTTAGATGTTTTATATGAGAAAAAAAAACCCCAACAAATAATAATCGAAAATATGACCTGGAAACTTGGCTTGATTTACAACGTTTAAAGGGTGCCATCTGAGATCAATGTCAGCGTTAACATGTTCGTGAAAAGTGGATACAACTAGTTTTAGATGTACAAAATTATTTAAATCCATTTTGCAAACGCCCAGTATTGATTTCAATTAAACCTGGTTGTAGTTGCCTTTAAATACCTATGACGCTTTTCCTACGACAGGGAATATGAAAATCGCCCCCAAAAGCGACCCTTCAGTTGAATTATTGACATTTTTGACGTTTCTTGAATAGTTATCGTAAATACTGTGACAGACGGTATACTCCCTAGTGGGACACGGATCCTTGTTATGGTGTCGCAGTGGGTAAACTTCCCACAGACACGGAAATGTCTGTCTGTTATAAACTCGAACAAAACCGAAGCAAAACGCCGCTCAAATCAAGACCAAATGAATTTTTAAGATTACCGTATTCAACGTACTGTTATGTGCTTAGAGTGTTGAGGTGAGTGAATGAGTTCGATTTTACGCCGCACTCGGCAGTATTTCAGCTACATGGCGGCAGTTTGTAAATAATTGAGTCTCAACCAGGTAATCCAGTGATCAAAATCATGAGCATCTACGCAGTTGGGAAACGATGGCATGTATCACCCAAGTCCGAGAACCACCCGATCCCGTTAGTAGCCACTTGCGACAAGCATGGGTTTCCGAAGACCAGTTCTAAACCAGAACATCTTGGGTAGCATTTGTACGGAGTGATTCCAGTTACTATTTATTATTCTATTGTTGACAGTGCGTTCCATGGTTTTGCAAATGTAGTTTGATTATGTAAGAATACAACTACGGTATCATGCCAGGATGAAGCAAATTTACCGGAGCTCTAGCAGTCCTCAAACATAAGTAACATGGTTTTGATTTCGTACTGTCACGGACTTTAGTGTGGCAGCAAAGGCTCAAATCTGCAAAGGTCATCGTGAACTGATCATGCAAAATGTAAATTCGCATACACACACAGAAACACAGACACAGACACACAGACACAGGCACAGACACAGACACACATTCAGTCACGTACAGATACAGAAAATGACGCATGCATTTACATTCCACTGCATTCTATCCCCCCTAACACACACACACACACACACACACACACACAAACACACATTCCACTACATCATATCCAGACACAGACACAGACAAACGCACGCAAGCACACAAACAAACAAACAAACACACGCACGCACGCACGCATACACCTTCGAAAACAGCATAACAGATTAACATACTTACCATTCCATCAGAGGTCCGGAAACAGAAACCATGCTCTCAGAGTCAAGCATCTAATTGCCAATGGTCATCATGATGGGACTCAACGTGCCCAAAGTACTAAACATGTGTACTTTACTGAGAATCCAAAAGATAACATTTGTTACATATGACCACTTCCTAAATGGGATTGTGTGTTCCAGAAAATACTTCAGATGATAAGTACGGCGTACATTAGCAGGACAATAGCATTGATTGTCTGCTACTAGTCTCAATCAACGCCTTTGTTACGATGCATTCAAACCAAAATGGAGAACGGGGTATTTTTGTAGTGCGAGGTTAATTGGAGTGTGAGCAGATGGCGTCAATTATTCGTGTTTACACAGCAGGCAGGGAACACGGCATGTTCTCTATTCGCCCACATCCCATCTCGCCCACAGTCTTAAAACAACATATTGGTTAGGGATTACATAATGATCAACTTGTGTCATACCTATGACTGAAGAATGGACTCTCCAATTTTGAAGATGTGGGCGAACTGCCCATACTTTGCAAACTACCATACTAAATTGAAAGGAGAGAGAAGTTATTTCCGATTAGTAGATACATTAATTAATAATACTCTCTACTTTATTTAGACAAAATTGAAATATACTTTAAATCTTCTCTAAGTTTCCTTCTCCATCCTGTATAACTACCACAACACTGAAACAAGAGCACTTTGTCAAGTAACTCAGAGATGTATGTGATTTTAGACTAATCCCCCCCCCCCCCTTGTCAGGACAACCCATTATGAGAGTAGGGGTGCATTGTTTGACCCTAATTAACCTCTGATGTTTTTGTGGGCCAATTGGGATGTGGGCAATTAGGGATGTGGGCGAATAGAGACTAAACCGGGAACACACCGGTCACTCGCACCCTTGACCTGAAGTCTTTGGAAACAGATTATCGTCTACCTAAAGCAGGAGTAGCCTTACTATTCCTCTTCCTAACTCTACTAGTTAACTATTTCTGCTATAAAACTATCAATCTATTTTCGACTCTGTTAAAGGTCGTATATCACAGAACACTTAGAATACCATAGTTACTGTTTCTATCGCCAGATGTGTTGATAATATAATGGAGGATATTTCTTCCGTCGGATTACTCGCATTATCTGCAGAACCTAGGCATGTTGTCTCGATGTTTATCAAATAGCTAGGGGTGATTTCACATGGCCTATACTCAAGGTAAATAATTATGGATATTGCCGATATTATTGCATCGAGTGGGAAGGGAGGTACGTGAATTCTTCGAGTTCGAGAGGTTCGACAAACCAGCACACAAAACGATCTCCAAACACGCACAGACCACGCTTTTGTTTGGGACATTGATACATACGTAAAACACATCTTAAAACACAGACAGACAGATTATTTATTACACAGATCCTTTTGACATCAATCCCAATACATAGCCTTTAAGAATTCTATAGATCATGAGTGGAGTTTCAGTGGGGTTGTTGCTAAAATCTGGATGCGTTTCCACTGAAACAACGAAGTTTGAATTCTGCTAAAAATCAGCGAATACAAAATTTCGGTCTTGGTGAAACATATCGATACGATTTAGAGATTTGAGAGCGTTAGAAATTATGAGGAAACTGAAAAAATAAGTCTTTCTGGACACATGTTGGAATGTGTGAGCTGGAACCTACCTACCTACCTACCTACCTACCTACCTACCTACCTACCTACCTACCTACCTACCTACCTACCTACCTACCTACCTACCTACCTACCTACCTACCTACCTACGGAATATCACACAGTTGGTTCCTAAGCAACAACTTGCTGATCTTACTTGCATAATATTGTAGAAATGTGTCTTTGTTTTTATCCTGCGACGTCGTCGTTTACAGAAACACATCAGTAACGGCAGTCCCATAATTGCCATTGGTCTGAACTTCATCCAGAACTTGGTTTACTATGACCTCTGTATTCCGGAACTCGTTCAGGACGAGCAGGCCATTCTTACACATTACCTACATAAATACTCTCAGCCAGAGAGTGAACGTAGCTGCCAGTCTATTTCATTTCAACACAAACTACAAACTTGCTTGTGCCTCCTTATATGCCATGCTTTGACTGAACATGATAAACTGAACTCGATGTCACCAAAGGGTTCCCAAACTGGACTGCCTGACCTTATGTGTGTTTATGTCAGCAGCTGAGATATTTGCACCGGGTAACTTAAGACGCTTCCCGGTCGCCACCAGCTTGAGATTGGACACCTGAAGCGTGTTCAGAATCGCGAACGCCCGCGAACGCTCCACCCTGAACGCCTGTGCCCGGACGAGCGCCCGCAAGCGCCCGCGAACTATCCTCCCAGCTGCCTCGCCAAGCGAACAAAGATGGCGGCCATGTTTAACAGAAAAAAACTCATTCAAATCAGTGCCATTAGTTAGCATCCACTTGACGAATGGGCAAGGAATAGCCAAGAAATGTTGTGTATAACATACAGAAGAAGTTGACATCCATAGCATTTTGTCTTATACATGTTTAATGCCATTCCTCCGGCTTTTCCCGGAATAACACAAGTTGGTCACAAATTGTTTGATATAAGCAAGCGCTCGCATCCGTTCAGGACACATACGAGCGCTCGCGGGAGGCTAATGCGCGGGCGCTCGCGGTTCTGAACACGCCTCTGATGTGGCATTGACAGCTAACTGAAGATCACAGTGACTTGGATTCTTTTGGACATGTTTTGTAAATGACTGATGATGTACTAAGTCATGTGACGAACAGCCGGGCATGGAAGTGATAGGCATGGTTTTCAACACTGTAATAAGCTTATTTCTGGGAAGGTTCTTAGGATCACGGAAGGTAACTCGTGAAACACTGTCGGTTGTGTGCGTGTGTTCCTGACTACACCAAATGTTCCTGACTCTACTCAACTTTCCTGACAGCACTATATGTTCCTGACTCTACTCAACTTTCCTGACATCACTATATGTTCCTGACTCTACTCAACTTTCCTGACAGCACTATATGTTCCTGACTCTACCCAACTTTCCTGACAGCACTATATGTTCCTGACTCTACTCAACTTTCCTGACAGCACTATATGTTCCTGACTCTACTCAACTTTCCTGACAGCACTATATGTTCCTGACTCTTCTCAACGTTCCTGACAGCACTATATGTTCCTGACTCAACTCAACTTTCCTGACAGCACTATATGTTCCTGACTCTACTCAACTTTCCTGACAGCACTATATGTTCCTGATTCTACTCAACTTTGCTGACAGCACTATATGTTCCTGACTCTACTCAACGTTCATGGGTCCAGCATATGTTCCTGACTCAACTCAACTTTCCCAACAGCACTATATGTTCCTATTCACAAGGGAGATCTTTAATTTGTCTATAGGGACGTACATACTGCCTTTTGATTCAATATAATAACAATATAAACACGTACTGGATCACAGCACACGACAGAAGCAGTCTCAACTATTACATTATCGTGGTGATATTAATCCGTATCGAATAGGCTTTTTGCGTGTTTACACTTACAGTACTCAGCAAAACATCTCAGTGGCCAGTTAGAACAAACATGCTCGCAATTACCTGTTTCTGATCTTGTGTTAATACTTTTTCTTCCTTATTACTTTTGTATCCATTACCCTCAAGATTGCATGCGTATCCATGGGAAGCGCATTGTCTGGAATGACAGATACATTTGTGTCAGTTCTGTTTCTGTAGATGCAACAGGAGTCCTAAATGTGTTTTACCTCTGAATTTACAGTGTGTGCCAAAGTTTTGCAGGTATTACCTAAACGATCGGCGTGGCGTGGCGTGGCGTGGCGTGGCGTGGCGTGGCGTGGCGTGGCGTGGCGTGGCGTGGCGTGGCGTGGCGTGGCGTGGCGTGGCGTGGCGTGGCGTGGCGTGGCGTGGCATTTGTAATATATACCACACGGCACAAGTAATTAAACCCATTGATGATGGTGACTGAAAATAGAAGATGCAAGAAATTGCTAACTGATTCGGGTGTAATAGGTGACTATTAATGCTGCATGCCAACGAGTATGTAATACCATTCCTAAGAACATAGTTACACAAAAATGAGAATGGTAAAGCGTATACTTTCTTTTGTCCAGTGAAGGAGGCTCAGGACATTACCCAGGACAAATCATCCTATAATTCCCTTCAGGATGATGACGTTACTTCAATAGAGTGGATCGTTCTTCATCTGGGACGCGCGGACCCTTTCGTGCAAAGCATGTTCCCCGTCACCACGAGTCGTGATATGCACAATCGTACTTGTGAAAGTGAACACAACCTGACTATTATCCATTCAAGGGCAAATCCTTGTGGGGTCATGTGCTGGATGGAGAATGATTTGTATTTGGTCACGACATTCAATGTGAGATGATTATTGACTACCATAAAGGTTGCAACACAATAAATCAGTAAGTGAAGTGAGATGGCCTTGTGCAAGATGGTTTCACTTCTCAAGTGACGTGAGTGCATGTGGTGATGTGTAACTACAAGTGCAGCTGGGACCAACGTCAGTTTTGAAAGAGTGTCGGACCATGACTCCATGTTGTAGTGTTACACATATATCCCACACAGACTCATTAGACTTACTCGAACCTCTCTCCTCTTTTTGTCCCCTTTCTTCGAGGCTTAGACAGGGTATAAGCCTGGCCATTGTTTTACGTAAGACTGCAAGAATCAATCTTACTCTCTAGCAACACTCTAGGAGCCATCGTGTTTGAAAATAAGACAGTAAAGACCGCACTTCTTGACTGGAATGGCAGCAATAAAGGACGCGAAAGAAAGTGACTTGAGACTCTCAAAGATCTAAAACATTATTCGCCTTTCGGTATAAAAACAAGCAGTGATGTGTAACTCAGGAAAAACAACGTTGGTGCCAATACTTGTCACAGATATTATCTGTGAATTGCTCCTACCTTTGCTTTGTTTTCATCAAGACATTTCTGCCTGTGAACTAAAACTGATCATTTTCTTATTTATAGCTAAATTGTCAACTGACATAGTTAACATTATAATCTTAGCCATTGGATTGTGTGTTTGATGACTCACCCTCACATCACTTGGATATTGCTGGCTGTGGTGATAAACAAGGAAAGAATCGAAATGCTTCCAAACGTTCAGAATGTGCTTTTTTCGGAATTAATCAGTACTTGAGTACAACAAGATGACGAAATGGACGCCTGAGACAGACACATGTTCTTGAAATTAAGTCAAATTCTCCTCAATATATATCAATTTTGTAAATCCCACCAGGACTCAGAAACTCTAACAAATATGACCCTAGATTTTCGAAGCTCTCTTAGCGCTAAGATAGTCGTAAGTACCATACATTAACATTGCCTTACGACTATCGTAGCGCTAAGAGAGCTTCGAAAATCTGGGACATGGTCCTGGGAATTGACTACCTTATATTTACAGTAAATCCTTTCCTGACAGTGGGTAGCCTGGTGGTTCAGGCGTTCGTCAAGGGCCTGGGTTCTATTCCCCACATGGGTACAATGTGAGTAGCCCTTTTCCGAACTCACTCGCTTTAATGAGTGTCACGTGGCAGCATTTAGTCAGCCAATCTTCCTTTTTCTTGCCATACTGTTCAGAACAAATTCAAAGTTGCTTATACCAAATATATTATACTCAGCACATCAGGATATTGCATGTATTGGTTTACCTTGAATTCATAACCTTGACAATGAGGATTTCGACACAGGTTATAGTGAAAATAATAGTGGGAGTATTGATGAACCGGGCTGTGCTCGATACAAGGGGCATTCAGCATACATGAGCCCGATTTAATGGGGAGCGTCAACCCGTTCACATGTGGTCGACGTGATTTACAAGAGAATTATGCATGCAATACTTTGACCTGTTGTCAACGCGTGGTATATGATGTGCGCCGACTGGGGAATTAGCTCATAATTAAGATGAACAACATGTTGACGAAGACGAAGGCATAGTTGAGTTTAAACTTCTTGAGCTGCTTACGCAAGAAATGGCAAACAAGTATACATGAATGAGGTGACTTACAGCTCAACCCCAATGCCTTTTCTGCGAGCGGCATAATCCTGCTCGCGGTCGGCCCTACACAGACAGTCGGAATATCGGACTCCTCACATATTAAGTGCAGATGTGAGCATACATATATATAGTTTTTAACAACAATCTACAGGCAAAGATTCAACAATGGACAGATAGCGAAACAATAACAATAAATCAATGAATCAACTGAATATTTATTTCACTTGTCCTGAATTCTTTCTGATAGTATCAAGAAATTCCTCCTTGAAGGATTGCAAGAGAGCTGGTATGCGTACATGTTAAAGTGTCAAATCAGAGAGCACAGATGCATCTTTTAGCAAATGTATTTGTCAGTTAACGCAGTCTAGATCTTGTTTCTTCTTTTCAAGTTCTAAATGGTTCAAATAAACTTTACAATGAGCACATTGTCCTTGCCTGCGACACGTCTGCAGTCGAATCTTCAGATGCACTTTATGGCACCAATACATTTACATCCATTCGGGGCTAGTGATAATCTTAGGATATCAAATGGAGTCGACAGCATTGATTGGTAGATTGTTGTCCTATTTTCATGCAGGCGATGAAGTGATTTGTGCTGAGGTGTTTCTTCTGAGATATTTGAGACATTTCTGTTGTTGTGCAACCACCATTTGATATCGTCATAAAATAAATTATTACTATCAGTTGTTCATTACTCCCAATAAAATATACCTCATATCAAATAACAATACACACCTAAAACACGTTAAAATGCCATAAACACGTTACTTACACATACAATAACTGCGCAGTGTCATTTTCAGTTCCACATGACATGTTGAGATACGGTTTTCTGCAAAACGACTTGGGTTTAAAGTTTAGGATATTCAGGATATATAATTTTGTACTGGTGTGCGCCATATAATGAAATACTGTTTGGGGTGGATTCGAATGCAAAACTTCCTCACCTTAGTGACTAAACTGTTTAATGTGCTGGATGATGTGAGTAATTCTTTCCACCTGCAAAGGATCCCATCCTCTTGAAGAAGATAAGTGGAATTCTTAATACCCTTAGGTTAACTGGGGATACATATAAATGCTCTCAGTCATCATCCCAGCATGAGATTGTGTTGCCGCATTAGATTTCCAACACGCGAAGGATTTCAAATGAAAATTGAACATTGAAAAGAATATGCCCCACCTAGTATAAAAGCTCGATAAGCTATCGATTAGAAGAACATCCTAAGTGCGTTTAACAAGTTCCCTAATTTCTTTCAAATTGTGTCCCGTGTTGTTTTGCATTCGCTTCTGTCACATAAAACCGATACTTGAAATAGCTCCCTGAATAAACCTACCGGAAATACGGGAACATTATTACAGGAACCGTCCATTTAGTTGAGGGCGCTGAATGAGAACCCCAGACCGGTTAAATGACCCATTTGCCAACTGCCAAGTGGACATCGCTTATTACTGCTCTCCGCGGAGCTCAGCACTTTCAAACAGGTCGATTGGCAGCCTAACTACCTATCTCGATCGAAAAATGGAATCCCTTTGCACAAACTATTAAAGGGGGACACAACGCAGTTCATAATGCAGGTGATTTGTGTCTCTAATTGGGGAGTTTTTGAGAAATAGGCAACGGGAAGTTAGTAGACAGACGAAGGTGCGAGGGTGGCGATTGAGAGTGGGTGATGGATTGTGGGGAATGGAGAGTAGTTGATTGCAAGCATTTCTAATTCCTTGTACGGACAGATAGACCGACCAGCAGATGATTTATGTTACATTTCTTCACAGTGCCTATGTAAGTGTTTGCGTTGAATTTAATGCCACTTTGGCAACAATTCAACCTTATCGTGACTAAAACAGTTCATACATAAATACTTTATAATGTAATATAAAATGTGTCGCCAAAGAACAGCAAGACAACTGTTCTATCACAGTTAGAGATTTTAAACTATTTTTGAACTTAAAATTGTACCAGGACAATACCATATAAACGTGGGCTATAGATCGCCAGGAAATGAAGGTAGATCGCCATGCAAGTGACAATGGTGACATACAGTATATTGGCTAGCTGTATGGACCCTAGCTGGATTTTCACCATCCCTTCTCCAGCTTGCGAATGTACGGATACTTAGCTATGGCTTTAAACAACACCTATCCTACGTTTGGATAGAGCTAAACTGAAACTGACTTGCGTACCCTCAGGATTGTCAGCGAGTGAGTATGGTTTTACGCAGCGCTTAGTAATATTCCACCAATGTGACGGGAATACACCGGCCATGGGCTTCACACATTGTAACCATGTGGGGAATCAAACCCGGGTCTTCGGCGTGACGAGTGAATGCTTTAACCACTAAGCCATAACCCCATTCTCTCAGGAGGGCACTTCTAAATGAAATGCAGAAATCAACTCAGTACAATTATCAAGATAACCACAGGCACCATCATCTTCATTCTCATCATCATATTGGAGACATCATGTCTGCGCTATCTTAACCTACAAAGAGAGTACAATTATCAAGATACCCATAGGCCTATCACCACCATCAACGTCCTCATCCTCACTATCAAATTCGAATAACAGGTCAGTACCATCCTGACCTACATACAGCCCCATCAATAATAGTTTACTTACTTACATAATGGCAATCGTCTGTCCCCAAGACGTAATGCTTGCTCTGATTTCTATGTCAATTGAGTCCACTATCAACGGCGTTCCACAGACCGATGTACAGCCATGTTACAACATCCAGCTTGGTTAGATTACATAACACGAATTAAGCACAACATACACCGCTGCTGAATGCTAACGATATATTCAACAACAGGCCCCCTCACTGGGGCATCAGTCATGAGTGAGTGAGTGAGTGAGTTTTTACTAAGTAATATTCCAGCTATATGGCGGCGGTCTGTAAATAATCCAATCTGGACCAGACAACATCAGGAAGTAATAATAGTCACTGCGAGCAATGAAACCATTATTTACGTCTTATATGTTGCACTGTCCCCAGAGCAATTTGACCTATGGTATTCGTAAGTATTGCGTCTCAGATTGGAATTTTCCTCAATATTTATGTTGACACAGCCGCGAGGTTAATAAAATATCATAAAACCAAGAGTAAGTATCATGGTTAAAGGTTTCAGTTTCGTTCAGTGGTGTATTCAAATCCTGTTAACACAATTAATTTATCTTTATCATAACAGTGACTATTCAAATGAATACTATTCCAAAAAAAAAGAAACGCAAAGATGTTTTGAAGTTTTATTAAATCCATTATTCAACACATAGTTCCACACATTTGGTTTAGCTACGAATCCAGGTTTCTGCTGCAAAGACGGGATGCAAGAAGTAGCGTGAATAGACGTGTCCACGAATGTTACACTCCAAGCTGTGTACGTGGATAGATTCGGCGAAGAGAGTGTAATGATGTGGGCAGCCATATGCTGTACCAATCAGACAGATCTTATTCAGGTGCAGGGGAACTTGACGGCCGTTCGGTACAGAGACGATTGCTGCATCTGCATTTCCTTTCAGTCTTTGACGTCCAACGTGATTTTTTTCAGCCGGATACTGCACGTGCCGCAGTTGATTTTCTGACTAACAACAACGTTAATCTGCTGCCTTCTCGTTCACCTGATCTTAACCCCACAGAACATCTTTGGGATGAACTGGATCGCCGTCTCCGTCAGATTCATCATCAATCCCAAAAGCCTCGGTGGCTAGATGCATTTCTGCAGGAGGAGTGTGAAGGATCCCCAGGCGACTATACAGATCCTGATAAAGTGAATGACAAGTCGTGTCAGAAGTGCTATTCGTGTGCGTAGCGGACACATCAGAAACTGACATTTCAGTGGACCCTGGTCGAAAACGAGGTTGTCATATCCGTATCGCTGTCTATGATTCTATGCTCGTGAATTTCAACATTATGGGTGTGATGTATTTCATGTTCCAATGTGTCTGTGTTCAACAACTACACGCACATGACTTGTACCACTATCACAACCGATTTCTTTCTTATGCGTTTCTTTTTGGAAGAGTATACTTTGTATTTTGTTTGTTTGTTATGATAGCACGAATTTAATAATCGTTTGTCGGTGGTTTGTTTTACGGAATACTAATGTACAGTTATATTGAGTGAGTTGGTTTAACAAAAGAGCTCAAACAAATGCAAGCTCGAGAATTTACCAGTTCTGGGGAAACATACGAGCATGGGAATATGGTGGCAGTTTAATAATCATCATCACTTATTGGAGCCAACGATAATGTGATTCTGCTACTGCTAGGGAACCTTGACTGGAACTATGGTATGCAACAGCCATATGCTTTTACAAACCCTTATGTTGATAGCGTGTTCGTCTGGGCTGCAAACCTAGACAAAACCTGACATGACAGACACGCGCATTCTGATCCTAAGAATGGGGTAATACTAAAAACAGAAAGGCTAAAGAAACGAAACAGGATAATCAAGACCTTACACTGCCACATAAGAATGGCCATATAACACAATGCCATGTTCTTTCAAGATGCATCAACCCAAACGATGCTAGTGGTGACCTTTACACATTATTAATTAGGAGATAAACATCATGTGTTGGCCAATTTCCGGGTGTTATTGAGTATTTGAAGCACGGGAATGCATTTGGAACCGACGGCGTCAGGAGTGAAATATATTAGTTTCCATTTCAAAGAGGTAAGGAGACTGCACATGATGGCTGGAAAATACAACCTCAATATTTATGTATTGTCTCTTTTTGCATGTCATGGTACGTTAGTTTTGTGGACCATTGCTAGTGATGTCAGTTAGCGGATTGTATAGTCCAAATTTCATTATTTACAGTAAGTTGTTGTGTACATGAAACACTGGAACGAGTGAGTGAGTTTAGTTTTACGCCGCACTCAGCAATAGTCCGGCTATATGGCAGCGGTCTGTAAATAATCGAGTCTGGACCAGACAATCCAGTGATGAACTGCATGGCCATCGATCTGTGCAGTTGAGAACCGATGACATGTGTCAACCAAGTCAGCGAGTCTGACCACTCGATCCCGTTATTCGCCTCTTACGACAAGTATAGTTGCCTGTTGTGGCAAGCATGGCAAGACCTATGACACCACGGGTCTCCACGGGCCGTGTTGGGATGAACGCAGCTTTGAATAATATTTTCAGACGGCTGCCATTTTGGTACAACGCTGTGCTAGATGCGAACACAGAGTTGGTGAAGACATACAATGATTCATACGAAAGCAAACAAAGTGGGTTATCTTCCACGACTTGGTCTCTTGTGAATACGGATGTAATTGTTTGTAAACAGATGCTAATAAGCTAAGAGGAAACCGACTTAGACTATAAGAACATATAAGTAACCTAAACTAGTGAATCCGTTGTCTCAAAAACAAAGTATAACCCAAATTAAACCTTTATCAACTATTAATCCAATGACCACTGACGCATCCTCGTTGTTTAAAGGCAGACTACACAAAACAACAACAACAACAACAACAACAAAAAAAACAACAACAAAAAACAAAAACAACCCCCCCAAAAAAAAACCAAAAAAAAAAACAACAACAACAAAAAAACAACAAAAAAAACCCACAAAAAAAAAAAAAAAAAAAAAAATCGTTTGACATCGAGCCTTTCATTGGCAGACTCATAAACTCTGTTCCCCAAATATGTATGTTTGATTGCATTTGCTTGAATAGTTTCCATACTCTTCGTGGTCATTGATCATAGTTCTGTGACATTCCGATACTTTCCGCACTCTTAAATATCCAATGTCAACGTCTTTGTCTACGATTGTCACATTTAATGTCAGCCCTTTCAAGTAGGAAAAATAGCGACTGCCTTACAACATAGCACACACTATAATTGTTACTCTTTTGTGCTCCAGGAATATTCAACTTTGCGGTAAATATCTCCTCCTGACCTGGGTCACGTTCCTCCTGTCAAGTGTTACGAGTGTGTATTTTCTGTATACTTTGTTATTAATTAGGTAATAATTATGATGGGTCATATTTCGTATAATAGATGGTCAACACTTTTACGATTCTGGTTTTCCGGAAATTATCTGCTCTTGGTTTTCTATTTGCTACTTCCGGGAGACTGCTAGAGATTTCTACAGTGTTGGCGATGATCGTATGTGCCCGAACTTACGGGAAATGACTGAATATATATAAAGAGGCTGGATGACGCGTTGCGAGACGGACATTCACTGGAGTTACATCGTCAACATATCCGTCAACGCCTGAAACTGTTGTCAGACCGCTCGCTGTGTTTTCATTCTACATAACTGTTTCTCCCTCGTGCTAAGACTTTAGTGAGTTTGCTGTATTATATTTTGTGACCCATTGCTTTAGAGTTTGTCTCACTTGTATTGTATTTGAAATCGGCATTGTGAAATTGACTCGTGACCTTGTATAACTTGCTCTCTTTGCCTAAATAATACAGGATTTAGAACGTTTATTACTTGTCTTTGTTCTGGTTTGCTGGTTCACTGGGATTTCTTACATCGTTTGTCATGGCAAATTCTTAACCGTAACGCAAGTATACAATCATGTGTGTTTGTAAATGAGATGTTTCGCGGTTGTAGTACAACAGCTCTGAATGCATCACGAAACACTGCAATGTTTTACCGCTGGTTTAATCTTACGCCATGATCAAACGTACGCTTCCAATCCACATATGTGTTACCGACATAAAAGTAGTCATCATACCTTTTAAACATTTATTATCATACCACTTGTTATTTTAGGTTTATATTTCACGAGCATCAAAGAAGATAACCGCGGCTAACTAGTGTACTGGCAGTGCAGTTTAACTCTTCTACCAAAGTGCTGGAGTCATGCTGATCCAGTTTGAAACAGAAAACTCAAATTGCACAATAAGCCTATTCCTCCTAATTTCACTAATAACAAGGCATCATTCTTATCTTAATTAAAGGGAGCCCTTCATTCCTACTGAGCTCCGTTGTAGTCGTGTTTGTGTCTATTTTGCTATCCTATTATGCAAAGATCTCTGCAGACATATATCTAATTTGAGACTACCATAGAAATCTACCCACTACTAAATACAGGTGTAACATATTGACATAGGCAATTAGTTGGAAGGAAATAGTTTCCAGTAATATTCTATGACCTTTGCAGTGAACGCGTTTGTGACAAGCAGGAGGGGCATGTAATCTGGAAGAATACACTTGGCTGCTACAGGCAGATTGGCGATTACGCACGTACAATGAATGCTGACCGTGACGTGAAATCAGTACCGCTACTGTTTAACACGTGTCTCGTACAGCGATTTCGTTCAGCAAGACACCATCACGACATGATTCGCACGAGGAAATTGAACTTTTAAATATTTAGACAACAACCTGTTTCCCTCTTGTTTCAGATAGAATGTTCTGGAGAGCGTGCTCATATATGCAAACTGGGGTCATTTGTCATGTCGTGGCTGACCTGATACTTGCCAAACAGTAGATAATTTCCACCAAGGGTCTTCTGATAACAAATATACAACAGCAGTCGGAAAAAAGCTTTAGATTTCATGTTTTTTTTAAAAGAGTGTTCCATTGGTGAGCGTTTTAAGACTTAGTTGAGCTTCTATTCTACCACAGAAAATCACCCCGAACGTTTCTAGTTTGGAGTTGAGTTTAACGCCGCTTTTAGAAAATGGACTTCACACATTGTACCCGTGTGTGGAATCGAACTCGGGCTTTCAGCGTGACGCGGCAATGCTTTAACCACTAGGCAACCTCACCGCCCCTTCCACGGTGGAAAGAGTCATGAATAATAATGAGAGTCACGAGTCATATTTTTTTTTATTAACTTTTTGATTGTTTGATACCTGGAATAATGATCATCTAATCGTTCTAAATAATCTTGAAGTAATTTCAAGTTTTACTCAGGGATTGGCAAAGAAAACTTTGACAATGGACCATTTTCAGGATTATTAGCCATTTCCTGAAGTTTGAATTTGCCACTGCCTTTGTATCAATAGTAAACTTCCAAATTTTAATGGGCCATGTTTCATTCTAATGTGCAAAATGACTCATGGTCCCTGCCTTTCCCAATTCTTGCGTACTTAACATGGTTTGGATGACTTCACAAACAACAGGCCCCAATTTCTCGAAACAAACTTAAGTCTGAGTTTTGACTTACCTTCGAGTTTTTACTCAAATTTGAGAAAATGCATTTCCCAGAATGTACAGAAATTAATATTAAACTCAAAAATAGTAGACAGTTTGAGTTTTGTGAATTTATTGCTGAAGGTGTTTGGGCATTTTCTGTTTTAAAGAATGCATTTAAGTTAAAAATAAATTAGTTTCAAATTGTCAAACTCAGTTTCAAATTTGAGTATGAACTTAAGTTTCTTTCGAGAAATCGGAGCCTGAGTTTATAATCATATCCATTTTAAGGATAATTTCTGCAGTGATGTTATCGTTGGAACGCTTCATGAATGACGTCCAACACCGATGACCTACTTTTACCAGTCCGCTGGTTTTAGGAGGTGATACTGCATTACGTTAAGTGACACTCCTTGTTGCTTTGACAAGATGGGATCACGTCAAACTCATGGATTTCTGTTTTACATGCCCCAGGCAGATACTGCCGTCGATCCCTTGATATTCGTTTCGGATATGATGCCATGAACGAACGATTTTTGCATCGAAGTTGTCCCATTTCATTAATCAATCGCTTTTTAACTCTGGGTTATATTTTTTTTCGCGTTGATCTTTGCGTGGTTCAATGTTAAGATGCTGTAGGACAACAGAGAAATGATCGGTTATTGACCCAGGATGAAGGGAAGTGAAAGAGGCGCGATTTGATGTTGTTGAACCTATGTGTCAAAGCTGACCTTGGACAAGACATGTTTCTGAGATCGGTTGAAAGTTTCACTTATTTGGTCTGACTGTAGAACTGTAACAATTTAGCTAAAGTGACGCCCTCGTATATGGGTTTGACAAAACAAGTATCACAATAATAGCATGTGACTTCTCCTACAGCTAGAATGTTGGGGTGTCCTAGGATTCGCTCGTCACGCGGAAGTCCTCAGTTCGATACCCACATTTGATGTGTTTCTCGCAGTGATCTTAATTCGTGGAATCTTGCAAAGAGCGGTGTAAAGCTAAACTAACTTACTTCCTGTACGACAACCACTTGAACTTGAAACAACAACAACAACAAAAACAACAACAACAACAACATACATTGCATCTGAACCTACAGCTGCCATGACCATTACTAACACTACTACTACTACTGCTGCTGCTACTACTGCTGCTGCTGCTGCTGCTGCTGCTGCTGCTGCTGCTGCTACTACTACTACTACTACTACTGCTGCTGCTGCTACTACTACTACTGCTGCTGCTGCTACTACTACTACTAGTACTACTACTACTGCTGCTGCTGCTACTACTACTACTACTACTAGTACTACTGCTGCTGCTGCTACTACTACTGCTGCTGCTGCTACTACTACTACTAGTACTACTACTACTGCTGCTGCTACTACTACTACTACTGCTGCTACTACTACTACTGCTGCTGCTGCTACTACTACTGCTGCTGCTGCTACTACTACTGCTGCTGCTACTACTACTACTACTGCTGCTGCTGCTGCTACTACTACTACTGCTGCTACTACTACTACTACTACTGCTGCTGCTGCTACTACTACTGCTGCTGCTGCTACTACTGCTACTACTACTACTACTGCTGCTGCTACTACTACTACTACTAGTACTACTACTACTGCTGCTGCTGCTGCTGCTACTACTACTACTGCTGCTGCTGCTGTTGCTACTACTGCTACTACTACTACTACTGCTGCTGCTGCTACTACTACTACTAGTACTACTACTACTGCTGCTGCTGCTACTACTACTACTACTACTAGTACTACTGCTGCTGCTGCTACTACTACTGCTGCTGCTGCTACTACTACTGCTGCTGCTACTACTACTACTACTGCTGCTGCTGCTGCTACTACTACTACTGCTGCTACTACTACTACTACTGCTGCTGCTGCTGCTACTACTACTGCTGCTGCTGCTACTACTGCTACTACTACTACTACTGCTGCTGCTACTACTACTACTACTACTACTGCTGCTACTACTACTACTACTACCACTGACGCTGGTGCTGTTGTTATGAGTGAGTGATTGAGTTAAAATGTATAGTCACACCGGCAATATTTCAGCCATATCTTGACTAAAACCAGTTGTAACTTCACCATAAATACATGTAGGTTATAAAACCTGTCGACGAAGGACAGTAAAACAAACTAGACTATAACAGTATTTGAGAAGTAAAACTAGTCCATTTATGTGTTGAGCGCCTATTCGAAATTATGCTTAAAGCGGCACTGTACATTTCTTTTATCTTTTTATACTTTAAATGGATAATTGTACACTCATATATTCTCTTCTCCTTGAACCCAGCTGCGTTGTGAGGTTACGTACTTCTCCTACAGAACAGTCACCCATCAAGCTGTAATACCAGTAACACCTGAGCGGGGTTTGATACAGTGTCTAATTTAAGCACGTTGATTTTGTTGATGCAGAACAGCGTGTCCCTACTGATAGACCGATCCTAACGGCGTCATTAACTTGATTGACTCATGTAGAAAGAGTTTATTTACATGTACTTAGAGTTGCTGTGTGTGGGGTTAAATCGAGGTTAAATAAACAAACTGAGAAACAAAAATGATAAACATCCCTTTGACTGAGGCGATTTAACCCTTGGCTTCAGTGTGTGTTATTTTAAAATGTAGCCAGACAGTGATGTCGGTTTCTAGGGAGACAAAGCACATGTTGTTTAACCGTGCAACACGTAGACTTTAATAGGTTGATGTCTTAGTGAGATTTCCAACAACTCATTTTATTGCAATATTTGTGGCATTTGGGATCACACTTTCTTAGTAAAGTACAGATTCTTGTTCTTTCGTTGGATTAAGTCCCAAACGGGATTCGGACCCACTGTCTCAGGGTCAGGGAGCGAGCACATAAAGTCACCCAACAAACTGTCTTTGTTTCATTGATTTGGCTGTTGTTCAAGAAAAGAAAATCCATATGATGCTAGCTTGTGTTTTAAAACAAAGACACATTTGAAGTGGCGCCTATTCATTATTTACGCCCACTGTGTTATTGTTTAGCATATTCACTTTCGATGTCAGGTCACACAGCACATGGAGCATGGGTCGTGACCAGGCTAACTATTTAGGCTTGCTAGCTTGTTTCCTTCTTTGTTGATGGGGATATGTTAGGGGTGAGATGCAATGTTAGAACACATGTTTGTATATCCAACATTGTGAGAGGCCCATTTTGTATTTCACCTGGATACCGCTAGAATTTGATTGAACGCTACACACTCACAACACGTGTCTACAACACGTTTTGTCGTTCAGCATTCTATATTTCTGAATAATTCCTGCTTTCAAGCCTTCCTTTAGTATTTCGTATCCAACACCAATCCTCGTTATAACGCCAAAGCTACCGCACTGTGACACTACACCGAGACAACTTGCCATGGTTCTGTAAATACAACTTTGAATCCAACGAAAGAGATGCCCGCCATTATTCTGACGATACGTGTGGCTTTATAAACAATGATACAATAACGAGGTTTACAATATTCTTCTCAGTGTTTCAGTGATATATCATCTTTAACAGAGGCGAAAATAGTCTTGCTTTAAAGCAGAAATAGATGACTAATAGATGCAGGAAAAGTGATAGTAAGGCTATTACTGTCTGAAGTCGGCAATAATCTGTTTCCAAGGATAGCTTCATCATGTTATGTTGAGACAGATACTGTTTCAACTTCTCATTATGAAAGTTCTCCTACAATTGATTCATGACTATGAGTTCTGGTTTTGGAGTGAGCGAGTGAGTTACATTTTAACATCACCTTGGCAATAGTTTAGCCATACAGTGACGAGAAAGATTCTGCATACATAATAAATAAAAGTTATTAAATATCCAAATGTATAAAAGGAACTGTATAAAAGTATAAAATATCACAGATGGTGTAAACAAGCATGTGAACCTAAAACTATTTACGAAGTCTGTACAATATGAAAAGAGACTATAGGTCGCCAACAACTGAAGGTAGATCACCATAACATTGAGTGAGTATGTTTTTAGCAAGATTTCGGCAATATCACGGCTGGTGACACCAGAAATGTACTTCACACAATGTACCCATGTGAAGAATCGAACCCGGGTCATCGTGGCGGTGAGTGAACGCTTTAACCACTAGGCTACAGATCATTCTACTAAGGAAAGTGGGGACTTACAGTGCTTTTGGTTGTGGAAGCATTGGTTCACGGGAGGCTTTCTTCAGAACAACTGATACGACAGTAAGTGTCTCTTGCGTTTCGGCTACAGGTGATAACATTAAATAGGAGGAGCTTCTGTTATGGTGAGTCGGGGGATCTTGCAGTACTGCTCCTCTAAATACACCACTTTGCATGTATTTAAACAGTGAGACCATCTGCCACGGTTTCTGACGAACGGACAATTTTAAGTCGACATCAGTTCCACCCAATCGGATCATCTTAGGCATAGAGCTCCACAAGCAGTCACACAATTTCGTATTATCATTAACAGTTGATCAAGTCTTAACTGATTATATTGATGGATTGATTTTTCATGCAGACGTAAATATTGATCTCTTGGCAAAATATGAATACTCGTAAAACGGAACTACCATAATTATTACTTAAATCAATAAATGTTGTTGTTTTTAAGTGTGCGTAATTTGTCGATATCTAAAACAAATTGTATCCACTCCTGTCGCAATATTAGATCTCTCCCCTCTCAGTGTTTGGACTCATACAATATCTAAAACATTTGCACCTGAAGGTCCTGAATAAACTTGCACCACCTCCAACAATCCGTTCCCAAGTTGAGTATCACAATCATTTATGGTTGGACTTTAAAAAGTCATCACTATAGCCTGAGTCTTGGTCCTTTCAGAACTTCACCGGTTTGTTCGTGAATCTTGATCCAGAAGCAATATTGGGCCAATTTGCGCCTACATTATGTTTCTAAATTATCTTTCACAAAATTCATTCCAGCACATACATCATCCTTCTAAATAAACTTCAGTCAATTCAATCACAATTCATATTCTATTCTATTATTCCTCCACTTGGAATAGAAACACATCCATTACAGGAGGCTGATGTGCATAAGATTTCTCTATCAACAAAAATATAATCCAATGCGAAGCAGATATGATACAGATCTATATTAACAGATGGATCCAAGAATATATTGGTGATGCTGACAACTCTTACGACAGTGTATTTTTAAATAACCAGTTCTAACTCGGGTCATCAGTGGAATTTTTCGTATGTCTTTGTCTGGGTTCTCATGTATGTGCGAGCGTGCATGCGTGCACATGCTATAGCGTATGTTTATATCTTTGTGTTAAATATATTTTTGGTTGGCGTGTCTCTTCTTCTGTTCTGTTATACTTTTGGTTAAGTTATGTGCACTTCCGCGACATCCAGTATCACAGCCTTCATTTGTGGTTACGGAAGTCTCAACACTCAATACTCTAGTCATCTTTGCTGTTACATGGGATCGATAATGTTTTCTGGGAATTCAATATTAATCAGAGGTGACTATTTATAACGCTGGTAATTCACGGAAAGCAAGACTAATTAGTCTCCTGTGAGGAAATGTAACCTTGGAAATGTATTAACATGTTTCAGTCAGCGCCTTTGTGCCGACATGCAAAGTAACTTTACTTTTAGAAATATGTCAATCACTTGTGAAAGCTTGTGGATGGGGTGTTCGGAATGAGGGAGGGAATGTAAGGAGATGTTGAGGGTGAGGGAGGAGCTGTTCGGTGTTCGAGAACGAGAGATGTTTTTATTGACTGAGTCTGAGTATTGACTGTTGTAGTCGGGAATGGACTGTCTTGGTGGCAGCTAATGGGATGTTCTGGAAATGAGAGAGGAGACGGTGTCGAGAAATGAGATATTCATCGGACAAGGGACTGGATGCACTTCTTGTGGCGAACTGAGAACCCATGAAGATTCTACAAATATATATCTATCTAACTCATTACTTGCGTCTCTTCAATACATCGCTGATGGCAATCAACTGATGATCGTTCTTGGAAAAACGTTTTTCTGAAGGCAAACTATTCATTTACAAGCTTCAATCGGAAGACCGCCAACATTAGCTTTCAATCCAAGTACATTAGTCCATTGCATGTTTAACCGGGGGAGCTACATACTAAATCCTTGTCTCAGTTCTTGACGTAGGCATGGGGTATGTCTCACTATCGCAACACTGGAATCCACAAACAAACCGTTCAGATTTCCCCCAAAGGTACGTTACCTTGGAAGACTGCAGTGACATTAAATCCAAGAATGAAAAACATAAAACACAACATACAAAACAAATATCTCTCACCCATATCAGAAAAATATGTAAAATGGCAACGGGGTGACTTGTTTCATTTTCTTTTGAAATTCAAACCACTGCGCTTTAACAATGTTCCGTTGTCATGAATGTATGTCTATTTGATGCCACCAGTTCTGTGAACTTTGATACATTTTGGAAAATTGGTGGAAAATATTCTACAACAGCAGTAAAACTAACCTGACTCACTTTCTGGTTCACTCACTTCCCACTCAAAATCTCACTCATTACAGTGAATTCTACCTGAATGTGGAACTGCTGTTTGTTTCAGAAATCAAAAAGTGAAAGGTGTGATGGAGGATGCAGTTTCTCAAGTGTGTGAGGAGGACACGTTGAAAATTAAATTTTTGAACAGTAATTCATTCTGCATTACCAAGTAATATTATGATTAAATACGTCACAATTTAATTCTGGACTATCAAAAGTTCAGAAACTCTCCGCACTGTGGCCGATCTCCCACAAGGGACGAATCATGCAGGTGTATGTATATGTGCTAAGGATGAAAAACTGAAAAAAAAAAGTTTTCGAAAACTGAAAATTTAAACTCGCTCGACCATGGGCGAGAATGTTTAATTTCTTTCAGAATTAATGTTTTGGAGGTTGGAAATGAATGAAAGTATGGTCATATGTATCATGACACAAATTTCAACTCATTTCGCCTTGATTCCACTAATTTAAGCGATACTGAAAAATATCGCCCACGGGTGAAAAACATTTCGGCCCATGGATGAGAATATTTACTTTTACTCAAAATACATCTTTTTCCATGCTTTGGTGGTTGTAAATAAATGAAAAAATGTTTAGAAGTATCATGACACAATTTAAACTCATTTTGACTTAATTCCGCTAACTGAGTGCAAATTTTGAAAAATGTGGCCCATGGGCTAGAAACATGGGCGAGAATATTTAATTTCAAATCTTTTCCCATGTTTTGAAGGTTGTAAATGAATGAGTGTATATTCCTAAGTATCCTGACACAAACGTTAACTCCTGTACCGTATCCTATATTAATGTGATCCTAATTAATCGCTCAAAATACACAGAATACTAATAATCACGACTAGTTTACTATTATACCGTTTTTGAACTGGAGTCAAATTACGCCAGAAAGAACAGGACAAATAAGTAACGTAATGTTTTATATTTTATAATAATACGTGGCTGATGTACATGAGAACCAGTCTTGCCGGATTGCTTAACGACCCCAAGGGACGTAATTACTGGTATTATGCTGAACATGTCTGCTGGAAATATCTTTATGTCTTGGGCCAATTGTGAAGTTATCGTAATTTCACTCGTTTTTTTTTTCAACTTTCTTCAGCTGCTTGTCACGTTTAAGAATGTGTGACTGTAACTTCATTAACATCACGTGTGACTATGTAATTTGACAAACGCTAGTGGATGTTCTGATTTTTTATTATTTAACTGTATAAATAAGGAATTAGTTTCAGTTTCACTCAGTTTATTCAAATAGTTACTGACAATAAGAAATATTTGAGAGCGGAGTTCTTAAAGCTAATCTGTTATAATATCCTTCATAATCTGGTTTCTTGGGTTGTTGTTGAACGCCGCTCTCAGTAATAGGGTGAATTCATAAAACACGTCACAACTTAATTCTGCCCTCACAAAAGTTCAGAAACTCTCCGCACTGTGGCTACTCTCTCACAGGGGATTTGGCAAAAATAAACATGCAGCTGTTATGTATAAGTGCTAAGCATGAAAAAATGAAAAATGTTTTTTTTTCGAAAACTCAAAATTTAAACACGCTCGCCCATGGGCGAGAATGTTTAATTTCGTCCAGAATAAATGTTTTGGAGGTTGTAAATGAATGAAAAAATGTTAATAAGTATCATGACACAAATTTCAGCTCGTTGTGACTTGACTCCGCTAACTGACAGTGATTTGAAAAAATCTCGCCCATGGGTGAAAAACATATTGACCCATGAACGAGAATATTTACTTTCACTCAAAAGACATGTTTTTTTTCCATGTTTGGCAGTTTTTAAATAAATGAAAGTATATTTATTAGTGTCGTGACACGAAATTCAGCTTATTTTGACTTAATTCTGCTAATTAAGAGCGATTTTTAAAACAAATCTCGCCCATTGGCGAAAAACATTTGGCCCCTGGGTGACAATATTTACTTTTACTCAAAATATATACATATTTTGTTAGCAATGTGGAATACAAATGTCACTGAAAATTTGTTTATTTTCGCCGATGTCAAAATGAAGTAAGAGCACAAATGTGTCAGCTATAAGTGGTAAGAAAGGCTTAGGAGGTCAAGCTTTCAGATGCTTAAAATTTCAGGAAAAACCCAGGATGACGGGAATGGTGTGTTGACAAGTTCTTAGATCATAACCAGAATCCGCCATCTTCGGTTCCCGGCTAAGCTAAGGGACACAACTTTGAAGGCAACACGGGGCGCCTTAGACAACAAGGCAGGGTGTGCTACCGTCTTCTGAAAGAGTAAAATATCTTGTGTTCCGACAGTGAGTGGCCTACAAATATAGTCAAAACTTTGAGCAGTTTTTGGGTTATATTAAATCAGTATCGCCAAGAAAGAACGCCCCAAAAGATACAGGTCTAAACATTCATGAATATCGCGAGCATGACAATGGTGCTTAGACGTCGTGTAGTAAATATAGGGACAATGCGGGTTGAAAAAAGCAACATGGATTTCTGGTACGACTGCTGTACGTAGCTCTTCAAACCAAATTCCGACAACTGGTTTCCTTAGGCATATGCGAACATGTATAGCCTTACTGGTGTTCTGTAACACTCCAAGAAAATGTTTGGCAGACTGGCTAAATCCGAATTTGGAAATCTTAGTTTGGTCTACCTGCCATATTGGAAAGATTTAATGATGACCTGACGCTAGTGATATAGTTACTATGATACACCGTAATGAAATACTGTCGTATCTAAAGAGAGTTGTCTCATTTTACAAGTGCCGCCCTGTTTTCTCGTTTGTAGAGTGCTGTACATCATTACTGGCACATATATGACCTTCCATAAATGTAAGCTATGGGTATTTCGAAAAATAATTTTCACTGTACTTTCTAACATACAAACGTCACTGGAACGCATCTGAATTCTTGAAATAGAATGGTGCTTTTTTCTGTATTCAGAAGCAATACTCTTTCTATATTTGCTTAATATATTAATTTTGTTTCGTCAATCCAACGACAGTAACGATTAACACTCAGACACTGAGAAAACTGCTACGGATATGTTCAATGTGTCTTCCGCTAGGTCTTGCTGTGATAAAATGTGAATATTGATGTAGACAAAATTTAACATCCCGTCCATAAGCTTTCACAAGTGATTGACATATTTCTAAAAGTAAAGTTACTTTGCATGTCGGCACAAAGGCGCTGACTGAAACATGTAAATGCATTTCCAAGGTTACATTTCCTCACAGGAGACTAATTAGTCGTGCTTTCCGTGAATTGTCATCGTTATAAATAGTCATCTCTGATTAATATTGAATTCCCAGAAAACATTATCGATCCCGTGTAACAGCAAAAATGACTAGAGTATTGAGTGTTGAGACTTCCGTAACAACATATGAAGACTGTGATACTGGATGTTGCGGTGAAATGTGCCTTTCTTCCACCTGATGAAAACCCAAACGATCTTTACAGTTTTACATGGACTTCATATCTAAACACAAAACATATACCTTTACCGTGCAAATGGAAGTAGACAGTGATAGGAAATTTCGGAAGTGCACATAAATTAACCACAGTTATAACAGAACAGAAAGAAGACTCAAACACGAAAATGTCATGCACTAACACTAATTCAGTATATGAATTATATAACAGCATATACCTATGAAGAAAACACGAACATAGGGCATATTTCATACAATTCTCGTTTGTTTATAAGTCAGTAGTTAAATGAGAGTATAGAGATATCAGTCTCACACTGACATGTTTATCTCTTGTTACAGCACAATCAACGCAGGACGTTTGTACGTGATTCTTTCACCACAATGGGTACAAACTGGAGGATCCTCACCTTTACACAAGTATCTGGAAAGGACAAAAAGACTCTCACATAATGCCCTCAGCCATTCTGGGCTGACAAACAGGTGCATGAAACAGACATTTGGTTTGATTTCATGAAATTAGTTGATGGCTACTTGGATGTCTCACATCGTTTGCATGAGCTCTCTGATGCAACGTCTAATGAATCAGATGATTTAGGTTTACAGTCCTAAGAAGTGGTGTCACAGATTTGTTGAGTACTGCTCTAGCTACCGCATCAGCCATCATGCCACCAGAAATCCCAACACGGCTGGGTAACCAACAAGTAGAAAGAACATTTAAGACCTCCGTAAAGTCAGTTTTAACTTGTTGGTTTGCAGACTGATTTCCATTTGTCCGAAGATAAGAAAGAGAGTCTGGAAAAAGCTCAAACTTCGACTGCCTAATGATGTAGTCATGAGAAGATATAAGGACTTTGAAAATAGAGCTGGTAATCGAGACGACTCTGTCATGGATAAAATGACCGCGGCACTAGGAGCTGCATCACCAATCTTAGATCCATCTGTTAAAATAGACCTGTATCGTGTGTATTTCGAATTTGGTGACATTGTTGTTGATAAGGAGACTGATGTGTTTCAGATTCCTTTAATTAGTTTACGTTCTGGTGGCGAATGTAATGGATGTGTTTGTATTCCTAGTGGGGGAATAATAAAATGTAATATCATTGGTGATTGAACTGAATGAAGTTTATTTAGAAGGATGATGCGTGTGCTGGAATGGATTTTGTAGAACCTAATTTAGAAAGGGGGAACGTAACGCAACACTGTTTCTGGATCAAGATTAACGAACAAGCTATGAAGCCATAAAGTTCTGAAAGGACCAAGACACAGGCTATAGTGATGAATTTTAATGTCCAACCATAAACGATTGTGATACTCAACTTGGAAACGGGTTGTTGGAGGTGGCGTAAGACCTTATATTTATCCAGTACCTTCAGATGCAAATGTTTTAGATATTTATGAGTCCAAACGTTGAGAGGAGAGAGATCTAATATGAGTTCCTGATATTTGGGGTGTCTATATTTGGGACAGGAGTGGATACAGTTAGTGTGAGGCTTAGAAAAAATACGTCCAGTTGAAAAAAACCAAAAAAAACCCAACTAACATTACATTTATTGATTTAAGTAATAATTATGGTTGTTCCATTTTAAATGTCATGTTTTTGCCAAGTGATGAGTATTTGAATCCGCATCACAAAGCAATCCACCAATATAATCAGTTAAGACATGATCAACTGTTAATTTATACTGTTAAATACGAAATTATGTGACTGCTTGTGGAGCTCTCTGCCTAAGATGATCAGACTGGGTGGAACTGACGTCGACTTGTAATTGTCCGTTCGTCAGAAACTGTGGCAGATGGTCTCACTGTTTAAAACCATGCAAAGTGGTGTATTTAGAGGAGCCGTACTGCAAGATCCCCCGACTCACTATAACAGAAGCTCCCCCTGTTGTCTTTGTATCTCCTGTAGCAGAAACGCAATGGATATTGTCGTATCAGTTGTTTTGAAGAACGCTTCCCGTAAACCAATGCTTCCACAACCAAAATCACTGTAAGTCCCCACTTTTCCTAGTAGAGTGATCTGTAGCCTAGTGGTTAAAGCGTTCACTCACCACCACGATGGCCGGGGTTCCATTCTTCACATGGGTACATTGTGTGAAGTACATTTCTGGTGTCACCAGCCGTGATATTGCCGAAATCTTGCTAAAAACATACTCACTCAATGTTATGGTGATCTACCTTCAGTTGTTGGCGACCTATAGTGTGTTTTTATATTTGTACTGTCTTCGTAAAGAAAATAGTTTTAGGTTTACATGCTTGTTTACACCGTCTGTGATATTTTATACTTTTATACAGTCCTTTGATGATTGGATATTTAACAACTTGTATTTATTATGTATGGAAAACCTTTCTCGTCACTGTATGGCTGAACTATTGCCAAGGTGATGTTAAATTCTAACTCACTCACTCCAAAACCAGAACTCATAGTCATGAATCAATTGTAGCGAAAGTTTCATAATCAGAAGCTGAAACAGTATCTGTCTCAACATGACATGATGAAGCTATCCTTGGAAACAGATTATTGCCGACTTCAGACAGTAATAGCCTTACTGTCCATTTTCCTATATCTATTAGTCATCTAAAACAAGACTATTTTCGCCTCTGTTAAAGATGATATATCACTGAAACACTGACGGAACCATTGTAAACCTCGTTATTGTATCATTGTTTATAAAGCCACACGTATCGTCAGAATAATGGCGGGCATCTCTTTCGTTGGATTCAAAGTTGTATTTACAGAACCATGGCAAGTTGTCTCGGTGTAGTGTCACAATTCGGTAGTTTTGGCGTCATAACGAGGATTAGTGTTGGAACTTGTTGGAGTGTTGGACTTTAGGCGATCTTGACTAAATATTGGACAACTAATATGTACATAAAACAAGTGTTACGGTTAAAAATGTACCGTGACAAACGATGTAAGAAATCCCCTTGTGAACCAGCAAAACAGAACAAAGACAAGTCATAAACGTTCAAATTATGTGTTATTATGCAACGAGAGCTAGGTATACAAAGTCACAAGTCAATTTCACGATGCCGATTACAAATACAATACAAGAGAGACAAAATTTAAGTCAATGGATCACCAAAGTCTTGGTGTGAGAGAGAATCAACTATGCAGAATGTAAACACAGCGATCGGTCTGACAGCAGATAATGTAGATTCAGGCTTTGACGGGTTTTGATGATCAAGCGTTGGTAGTGATGTACGTATATCCTCCAGTTATGTGAATGTGTGTCGCCCTCAACACGGCAACCAGTCTTTTTAAATATACTCAGTCATTTCCCGAAAGTTCGGCCACATATGACAATCGTCAACACTGTAGAATGCCCTCGAATAAGTCTCCCGGAAGTAAACACATGCAAAACTAGGAGCAGATAAATTCCGGAAAACCAGAATCCTAAAAGTGTTGACCATCTATTAAAACGAAATGTGACCCATCATAATTATTATTCAAACCACGAAATGTTGTGACCCAATAATGATTATTACTTAATTGATAACAAAAATATACAGGAAATACACACTCGTAACACAAGGAACAGTTGTGTCAAAGGTGATAGGGGCTATCTTTATAAAGTAATAATCTGTTTTTGGTGCGTATTTTGAGTGTGTAGCGTTCAATCCAATTCTAGTGATATCCAGGTGAAATGCAAAATGGGCCTCTCGCAACGTTGGATATACAAACATGTGTTCTTAACTCTGCATCTCACTCCTAACATATCCCCATCAACAAATAAAGAAACAAGCAAGCTAGCCTAAATAGTTACAGTGATCACGACCCATGCTCCAAGCGATGAATAAACATGCAGAAGCCAGTCTTTCACATGGTACAAAGACTTGCAACCAAGTTTGACACAGTGGCTTTTGACTGCCGTAAGCATGCACGAGTGTGTATGAACAGGTGCATCTGAACGCGTGAGTACATACACGTGTAACTTTTATGTTGAAAAGAGTGTTCGGGACTTTGCTGTGCTTCCAAATGGCTATTCTCGAAACGTTCGTAGCCCTACGAACTTCTTAAGCTCATTCTCAAGGCATTGGCTACGATCAAAGTTAAGGATTCTTGGGGCTACGAACGTTTTGGGAATAAGGGCACAGGTTGTCACAACTGTAGAGAAACAGAAAGAGCAAATACACGGGCATCAATACCTCAAGTAAATACCAAAAGATATCTAGGCTTGTGAGGGAAGTTAACTTTTTTTGTTCATCTTGACACTGGTGTCATTGTACTGACAAGCCAGTTTTAGACACAAATCACGAAACAGACCCCCTTCAACGGTACATGGCCTTCAACAGTTGGAAAGATCAGTAAAGAGAGAAAAACGATTTGCACTAAGCGCTGACTGAAAACAAAAATAAAATAAAAATCCAAGACCGAGCTCGAACATTAAGCATTTGGTTCGAAGGCAAGAACTTTGTGATGAACGGTGGATCTTATTGGATCAATAATCATCAGATTGTAGAAATATGTCTTGTTTTCATCCTGCATGTAACTACTACAGAAACCATCCACTAATGACAACCTGACAATTGCCATTGGTCTCAGCTTCATCCGGAACCTAGTTCATTCTGATGCCTGTATTCTGGGACTCGTTCAGGATGAGAAGGCCAATGATACACATTACATACAGAATACCATCAGTCAGGGAGTGAACGTAGCTGCCACTTTCTTTCATTTCAACAGAAACTAAAGATTGCTTGTGTCTCCTTATATGCCATGCGTTGATGGAACCTGACAAACTGAGCTTGGGACAAATCGAAATTAAACGATGTCAATAACAGGTTCCCAGTCTTGTCTGCTGGGTGAGAGGCTGAGCTATTTGGCTCGGTTACTTACAACGTTTCCTGGTTGGCCTCGAACTGAGGCAGGGCCCAACTTTTAGCACTGGCTGCTACTTCGAGACCTTGATTCTTTTGATATATTTTGGAATAATGAAAGTGATTATAATGTAAAAATGGAGATGAAAGTAAGTGTCAAGGGTTTTAACTTATGTTTTCACCCTGGAAGTTCCGGGGATCAGGGAAGGTAATTCTTGGAAGACAGGTGAACGTCGGTGTCAGTGGTATAGGTGTGGATTAGTCACTTCCATTTCAAGTGATGAACAATCAAGGACGAAAGGTGACATAGTCGTCTCAGGCGACGAAATTATTGCAGAGATTTTATAACTGAAAATACTATTTTCTTCTAGTTAACCCAATATTTGAACCATCATATCCCGTTTTCAAAATACACATAATGCTTAGGGCTGGCAATCGGTAGATATCGATCAGCGTTAAGTAGATTATCGATAAGTAGTAACTTTAAGAAAATGGGAAGAAATAAATGAATGTATTCACATCACTGGTGAGTGGTGACATATTATGCATGATAACAAATGTAACGGCGTCCTTCTGATAATTGATAAGCATCCAATGAGTATAAAGCTGTATTTGGATTTATGTGTAGATAAACTGAAAAAAAACTTCTTTCACAAAACCAAAGGTATGATATTATGGACAAAACAATTTTCATATGGAAATTATTAATATGGTTCCTATTGTCGACACTGCTGCTTGTCTATAATGTTTGCCAGTCTTGTAATGGCCATAAACGGTGTAGAGAGATGCGTCAAGGGACGTTGCGTCAAGGAGCGTTGTTTGGGGACAAATATTTCCACCAGGATCATATCGTTACATCGGCGATGGAGTGGATTGTTATCCATTCATAAGATTTACTGAGCTAAATGGGAAATAGCGTCTCGTTCAAATTGTGTCACTTACGCAGCGACGTGCGTGCACTTGATTGTGAGTGACTATTGGTGTACTGGAATCCTTACCGTGGTTTATCACTGATATTCAGAACGCGGTGCATTTGCCTTAGTCTTTGGGCGCAAGTCAGGTCCATGGTAGTCGCCAAATTTTTTTTTTCGGTCGAACTGGAAGATATAAACTCTTCAAGGGCAAATCCTGGTAACATTTTGTGTGGTTTGTTTATGACTGTCTCGACATTGCCGGCATGGTATCAGTGTGATTTGTTATTACGCTCTGTTATGGAATGACTCGACAAAGTGAGTGAATGAGTTTAGGTTTACACCATTTTTTGCAAATTCCCAGCGACATCACGGCGGAGGACACCAAAGTGACCAAGTGAGGTGAAATGTGATAATTATAACGTATCGTTCAAGACTGTCTGACTAATAATCCGGTTTAGACAACGTGCCGTATTATCGAGCTGATGATACATGTACCAACCACGGATGTGTCTGAGATTATTTGCCAGTGTTGACAACTTGCTGGATTGGACAGATGCCGGACAGACCCTGGAAAGCAGTCACGTTTTCAAAAACATCATTTTTTAAAAATTGCATGACCGTACTTTTTGACTGGCATAGCGGCATCAGAGTTCATATTTTGTGGTACTTGTAAATTGCAAGAAAACTTCGGCAAAAAATATTCTTCTTTAAAAAAGGGATTTGTAACACCCAAGCACAGCAACTTTGTGGCGACATTTGTTTTCGGCACTCGCTGTGTACTACTCCTGGCACAATTTACTTTGTTTTCATCAAGTCAGTGTTTCTTTCACAAAAACATTAACTGATGTTCCTGTTATTCATAGATAACTGAAACTGACACTGTTGACAATGCGACGAGCGAATGCAGGTTGGTGGAATATGCATTATGGTCACTGCGAAGACTAAAGACTTCAACCACTGCACATGATGTTGCTGTTTTGTATGAATAAAGACTGTACAGCCTTATTTTTGTTGAATGGTGCGGTGCGGTGCGGTGCGGTGCGGTGCGGTGCGGTGGTGGGTGGGTTGGGTTGCGTTGCGTTGCGTTAGGGTGCGGTATAAATATTTGTGTCAGAAGGTCGGTGTCAATCCAGTGAGGAACATGTTGTCGGCGATGGTGAGTCTCTGACGGACTGGATGGTATTTCCCGTGATTATCCATCCAGAGGAACTCCTTGTGGGAACTTTGGCTTGATGGAAAATAATTTGTTTATGGGCGTCTCGCCATTGCATCTGCTATTGAAAAATATGAAAGATTATTATAAAAAGTTATTGAAAATGAATTTCATGACTGAAGGTTCACATATATTCCGAATTATATGACTGATTTTGCTCCAAATGCCGACTGTTTTAACATTATGAAAACAAATAATGAATGCATCATAAAAGATGCGCATCAGAAACGTTCCTCTTAAACAACATGTGCACTAAACTATCAATACCATAATCAAATGGTGCACCAATGGCCTTTCTCTGAATAAATGTGTCTTGTTTCATCATCAGTGGCAGCGTATTAATGTCTTCAAGAGGTTCAGATTCTAGATATCGCCCAGTGGACAGCTATATCGGTCAGTTCTATTCTTCCAAAACGCATGTAAGTGCCACTCCGGCGCAAATAGACTGAGAAATCTGAGCTTCAGTGTATATTTTTCTCTGTAGTGGTAACTGCTTCAGCTTCAGCAGATCAAAAACATTGTGTGTACTGCAGCACACATATATTCTATATAGTAAATAAATTTTTGTAAAGGTAGAAACATTGGACAATTTTACATTTTTGGGGAATAAAATGTGTAAACAGCAAAGCGGACGACATATACAAGCGCATACAGGCGGGCTACAGTAACATGACGATATTTTGCAGGACGCACATATAAGTGACTCTATATCTAACTAGATATCTAACTAGATAATCTAACTAAATAATCTAACTAATTATGTATGCATATATGATAGAAGATTGCCGATGACATATTCACTTCACAATAATACAACATTAGGAATCATGCTTCAAATTTCTGTTCCAAAACACACAAATAAAAAAGAACAATTTAGTTTTTAATTGTACTTTATCTATTCAATATAAATATGGTAATTATGTAATAATATTCGCTAGAAAACTTTAAAAACAACGTGAAATATATTTTATCGTAGCAGTAGAATGGTTACTGATTTGTTTTTAGCGAGCAACTTTCATCATTTCATGTTTAGATTGTATGATGTTACTTTGAAAAATTGGTGAATCTATTTATACTGAAATAAAGAAGAATTCTGTCCTATTTTCTTATATTCACTCGAGATCAAAGAAACTTCAAGGAGCCGAAACGGAAAATGTACCTTCCGTCCATTTACACCACATTAATTTTCAACTACACCCCGGTAACGCACACAAAGAACATCGTTATCAGTTTCCAGGTTAAATGTATGGAATCATGTCTTCATTAAATTGCTTCTCCCGCGTGATTTACTGTGATGGTGGGTGTTTAATGTCAGACCTCGAAGATACATTGAGAACGAATTACCATTTGCATTCACTGAATAATGTATTTAGCAAACTCAAGTCAGTAACATGATACGTCTTAAAAGTCCATCATACTGTGGGGACAAGGGGTGAAATATATTGGTTTCCATGTCAAGGAGTTATGGAGACAGAAAATCTATTCATCAGGCGTTACTGTTTCTCTTGCTTTACATGTCGTTGGCAAGTTAATTTCGAATTTGCCCATGCTGTCAATTAATCGAGCTTGGGTTATGTGGGTTCTTACTTTGGCATGTCTTCACACATACGGCATATTTGACCCGCGAAGATGAGGGTTAGAATAGATCTTCAGTAACCCATGTTTGCCGTAAGAGACGACAAATGGGATCGGGTTGTCAGACTTGGTTGACACATCTTATTCCAGTTGTGTAGATCGATTCTCATGTTGTTGATCGCTAAATTGTCTGGTCCAGGCTCGATTATTTACAGGTCCCCTCCTTAAACCTGGAATGTTGCTGCGTGTGGCGTACAACCAAACTCAATCACTCCGGTATATTCTATCTGTGAAAACGCTCTGGAATGGTTGATATTTCGGAACTGAGCCCCAAATGCTCATTTGTCTGACGCCATCCGTATAATATTATATTTTATGCTTCTCATCTGCAACCTTAACGAAAAAAGAGCGGGCAGACGTAAAAACAAATACATATGATATAGAAAACATGTTTTCACTTACTGTGGAACTGTGTTAATGAAAATGTAATATTTAGATCACATGGCGATAGTGTTTGACATGATGACGATACCGATCGTGGCAGTATGCTTCGGAAACAATTATTTATTTGTTGAATTGGTTTTGGATGAAGAAGGATAAAGATGATTTACTTTTCGGTTGTCTATGAAAATGAAAAAGTATCATTTTATCATAGTTTTTACCATGGCACAGATCGGACCAGCCAACATCATGGTATACCAGTCGGTCATCCTGACCTTTCTTGCGCCCCGTCTGTCAAAAAGACAATCATGTGCCTTTCCAAATTAGTATTTCGAACATTTGTACATGTTCAAATATCAGGGTATGTTGATTTAAATATTTATGTTACTTGACGATCAATCGTTCTTACAAATGTTCCGAACATAAACGTAGTCACCGTACACCTACTTAAGCCAAATAAGATCCAATTTCACAAAAAGCTCTATTTTTTCAAATCTCACCATGAGCAAGATATCCTATCGTAATTAAAGGAAAACGTACATTCCTACCAAGCATCGTTGCTCATTGTTAAACACCGTACACTGCAATATCACAACATATATAGAGAAACGGTGTCTAGATCAGTCAATCCAGTGACTGACATCCTGAACATCGACCTAAGTCAATGAGATAAAACGTTCGATAATGATGGCCGTTTCTTCCGTCAGGTATGCGTTCCTGACGATCGAATCTTCACGTGAACTGCATAGGAAGGTTCTTCCTCTGTTTACCATTATTGTATTATTATCAATGCTATTAATATATTCTCTAAAATTATAAGATTGCTGATTTAGATTAGCGAGACAATGTTTGCGCTAAATCACGGAAATGGTGAAATGAGTAAATGAACAATGACATATTTATGAATGATAGAGCTTCAAGGATGATTGTGAGTAGTTGTAGTGCCAGCAGCAGTAGTAGTAGTTGTAGCTGTTGCGGTGGTAGTAGTTGTAGCTGTTGCAGTAGTAGTAGTTGTATCTGTTGCAGTAGTAGTAGTTATCGTAGGGAATGTTTTTGTTGTTACCAAATGCAAAATATGAATATGCCAAACTCGGAGTGGAAAAAAATATGAGTGTACAGTGATACATTTTATATGTAACAGCGCATATTATTTTGAGTAAGCACTGTACGCATGAATGCTAGTACTACTAATAGTAGCTGTGTCAGTGTAGTGGTGAAGATGTAGCAGTTGTAGTAGCAGTGGAAATAGTTGTAGCAGTAATTGTCGTTGTATTCATCGTAACATATGTTGTAGTAGTAATATTAGAGGTAATAGCAACGAAATAAAATCTGTTCGTTAGAATCCCATATTATTATCGTGATAGTTGATTTTTGTCAAAGTCATACTAAGGACCGTGAACTTTCATTGATTTCATCGGAGAAGTGAAATATTCAACCGATTTCAATGACACTTTTTTCAAGGTCAGCGTTGACGTATAGGTTCAACAACTTCAAATCGCGCCTCTTTCACTTCCCGTCATTCGGGGTCAATAACCTATCACTTCTCGTTGCCCTACAGCTTTCTTAAGGTTGGTCCATGCATATATCGAATCGCAAAAAAGCCATACATATAAGACAGAGTTAAAGAGAAATTGATTAATGAAATGTGACAACTTCGATGCAAAAATCGTCCGTTCATGGCATCATTTCCGACACGAATATAAGGGATCGATAGCGGTATCTGCCTGGGGCATGTAAGACAGAAGTCCATGAGTTTGACGCGACCCCGTCTTATCAGAGCAACAAGGAGTGTCACTTATCGTAATGCAGCATCTCCTCGCTCAATAGTCTGGCGCTGTCGTCGCTGTTTGGCGCCATTGACGAAGCGTTACATTGGTAACACTACTACAGAAATTACCCTTGAATAGATATAATTATAAAACTGACTTTTTCAAATTGCTTACAAAGTGATTAAACCCTGTTCATGATTATTTGGACTTATTTTTTGTGAATCAGGTTTCAAAAGGTTCATCAAAAGTTTTGCCGGCCACAGCCAAGTTGGGGCAGCATATGTTACTGTCACTAATCCCTTTAGCATAGATGGTGTTTGGCGGTATCTTTCCAAGACACTGATTGTTGTCAATGACTCTTTCCAGACTGGAACATTTCTGACGGTTGTTTTCTGGGCTAAAGAGAATCTCATCCTTGGAAAACCCGTCAATAAAAGTTTAACTCTCTTTGTCAAGCCAGAATGTTTTAAACTTTTATCGGTTCTTGTTCACAGATTTGATATCAAAAGACCTTCTGTAGAGATTATCTATGAATGAACGACTCTCCTATGGTTTCACCTGATTATCGGCTTTGTCGAAAGACCATAGAATATTATTGGAAACTATTTCCTGCCAACTAATCACCCATGTCAATATGTCACAACACTATTTAATAATGAATGGGTTTCTATGGTATTTTCAAATTAGATACATGTCTGCAGAAATTTTTCCATAATTGGATAGGAAAATGGGGACAGTAACACGACTCCATCGGTGCTCGGTACGATGGGATGGCTTCACTTTAATCACGGTAAAGATAGAAACTTGTTATCAGTGAAATTAGAAGGACTGAGGCTTATTGTGCAATCGGAGCTCTTCCGTTCCAAACTGGCTCAGTTAGACGCCGGCCATAAAAATCTAAGTCAAAGAATATTAAGAATTATGTTATCTGGTTCAACAACTAGTAAGGTGACTATGCTTGTCGTCACAGGCGACTAACGGAATCGGGTGGTCAGACTCACTGACTTGGTTGACATATGTCATCGGTTCCCAGTTGCGCAGATCGATGCTCATGTTGTTGATCACTGGATTGTCTGGTCCAGACTCGATTATTTACAGACCGCCGCCATATAGCTGGAATATTGCTGAGTGCGGCGTAAAACTAAACTCACTCACTCACTAGCTAGTATAACCGTATTTCTGTGATTAGAAGTATTAGTTTCTTCGACTGCGCACTGTCTTGTTGATTAAGGTTTGGCATGAGAAACAAATAAATGTATGCGGAGGCCTCAGACAAGATTAGAATTGTTGGCCTATTCTGAAATGTGCGTTAGGCATGAATCATTCAGGGCTATTATCCACAGAAGAATAGAGATGATGAACACCGGAAGTGTAAAGACATGACAAAGCATGACTCCAGACAAGCCAAGTCAGATGCTAGTTTGTGTCATTCTTTAGGAGAAGTTTGCTGGATAAGTATTAATTACTGAGATGTAGGAAAATACAGAATTGTGACAATCGCACACACAGACACAGACATTGGAGATTTACTGAAATCGTCCTGTAGTGCTCATTGAAGTGACCCAATACAATCATGAATAACTGCAAGCGGATTTAAGTTTACCACCATTAAAATTTAGATTTTCCATTTTTTTCTGGCAGTGTATTTAACGGTATAGCCTACTGTGTCTCATTTGGTTAACGTTTGGGTACAAGCACCTTTTCCTTGTCTCACAATGAGTCTACAAACGGTTTTATTCGCATGACTAAGTCGTTTAAGATGCCCAAATTCGCTATGCATTTTTGCTTCCCTATGATGCGGCTTTAAGTCTCTGTTCTTCCTCATAATAGCTGGTTTGTCATCACGAAACCCGTGCGTGTAGGTTCTACAAGGAGGGCAAATGTCTCAGACATGACTGACATCGGACTTTCCGTCAGTACAGAGCCAACCTTCAGATGCCTTCACCCCATTTCACTCACTCTTAATTAGATTAAGTGAATACCTTGCATTCTTAAGTTGACAAACATTCCACGGTTGGAGACGGAACCAGTACATCGTACGGTGCGTACATTCCGTCCAAGATTATATTAGCAATACCATTGTTCATACCAAGCTAATTGCTTACGCTGTGTCTTTAATACTTTTCAGAATAATGAAAAGATGATAATTTTATGGTTGCCGTCTATTCAGAGTACGGTGAACAAGAGATTCTGGGAGAGCGAATGTCAACGGTGAATGTCAACGGCGAATGTCAGCGGTTTGATCCCTGATCGCGCAAAACAATAAACATAAACTAATAGTCATTGTTCTTACCATGTCCGGCGCTCAGCACTAAGGGGATAAAACAAGCACATCGGTTCACTGTGTGTGAAAGGCGAATCTTTGTTAAACTGCATATAATACATCAGTCGTGGCTAAAACCAGCATCTTTAAAAAGCGATGTTTGTTTCAATCGGCTTATTTATGCACTCTCGCTTCTACGTTTGATTCTAGCGGACTTCCGCGTATCTCAGACATACACAGATTTCTTTCTTTCATAATATGTTTCCTGACGTTTGTGATGCATTTATAACAAAACAGTTTGCGTTATGCTGACAGATAATATGTCGGGAACAAAACATGAAACCAGATGCATTTGTTGCATTTTCCAGGCTGAACTTTTTGACATACGAAAACAGAAGAAAATCCGTAACACCTGATTAATCATGTTGCATCTGACAACAAGCACAGTGCCATTAACTTCTTGACATTGAAACCAACATCATTCTCCCGCGCCGTCGCGGGAGGGTGGGCTTGTAGGGCATATCCGCTTACTAACTTACGTTTGTCAAATGCATTATTCAGCGAATATAAATGGTAAATCATTTACGTGTTTCATCAAACTTTGACAATAAAACTCCTAATGAAAACATGGTTCCATACATTAAACCTGACAATTGATGACGGTGTGCTTTGTCGGCGTTAACGAGATGTAGGTGAGAATTAATGTGGTGAAAATGAACGGAATATACATCGTTTCGGGTCCTTAAAGTGAGTCTGATCTCGAGTGAATATGAGAAAATAAGATTCTTCTTCATTTCGGTACACATCGATTAACCAATCTCGTCTAAGTAATATTATTGTCAAGATGAAAGCTCCTTCCTGAAAACAACTGCATTTTTCTGGGGATTTCATGTTGTTTGATACTGTTTCAAGACGATAGAGGTGTGACGTTACACCATTACCATATGTTATATTCATAAGCAAAGAACTAAATCATTTAAAATGTGGTATCGCTGACATTCGTATCCTACAAAGTATCGTCATGGCTGTCATGTACATGCAATCAACGGTTTCAGATATCAACGCCCACGTTTCACAGCTTTGAGCATTTCATTTTCTTTACAAATAATGATGTCGAAGTATTGATGCTTACTCCAAGAGTACATTTCCCCAATGTTTCAAAGGATTATTCTATCCCGGACCTTCACGGGTCCGTTCTTTTCTGAAGCATCAGATACCCTTTTTCGACACATTCTTCTAGAGCCACATGAATTTGTCAAAATACTTAGGAGATAAGCGCATTAGAAATTAGATGAATGATAAACAGGGTTGATAGTTCTAAATTTCATTTGGAGCCGATCGCTTTAATTCCATTCTACCACAACCGATCTAAAATCGAACTTCCTCGCTCTGCGGAACACCGCGAAACCCGACATGAAAAGAAAGGCGAATCAGAAATCTTGTCTGTGAAGGGAAATGTAGGTGTCGTTCGTATTTTTAAACATTGCATCTTAAAAATATTCTGTCCAAACTACTCTTTATACAGTGCAAGAATGTAATACCTAAGATTTTGTGTTTTTAAAATAATCCATATTGCTTGTGAGGCGTGGCGTGGCGTGGCGTGGCGTGCCGTGGCGTGCCGTGCCATTTCGTGGTTCTTAATGGGGTTGTGTATTGTAATTGAGTTTGATTCTTTTCATAATAAAGGGTAATATGATAGTGTGGTTCCCCAAAAATGTGGAGGCAAAATCATATATACCTGTGTTTTTCGAGGTTTCCATCACGTCTGTTGTGTTGACATGCGTCATGTTGGTGGTCAAACTGACGTAGTGCGGCAGTGTTGTATACGTCCGCAGTGAAGCGCCGTGAAATCAGACGCATTTTCAGTCGAAAACTGATTTGTTTATACAGCGATGCTCAAGATAATCGGTTTTGAAATTTTTAGAACTTTATGAATTGAACCAAATGTTATGTAGCGATGCTTGAGATAATCAGCTTTGTAATTTCTAAAACTTCTTGTTGTGACTTTGCGTCAAATGTTATATAGCGATGCTTAAGATAATCAATTTTGTAATTTCTAAAACTTCTTGAAGTGACGTTGTTACTGGACTAATACTGGTTCCATGTAGGAATCTATTCAGGGTGGGAGAAGTGAAGTGTCCTAGCATTTCAAACATGATCAGGTCATTTGTGTTACTCAGTCTTGACAGAAACGGCCTTCGTAATAATGACCATTTTTAATGGAAGTGTAATTTATTGCAAATATAGCTTGCTATTGTCTGACTTTACAGTCGATGTAAATTTAAGTGTACAGAGTTTTCTATCGTAGTAATCTTGTTATTTTAATTTTGGCTAGCATTTTTTACGCTCGCCAGCGACTGAAGGGATGGTTTAAATCCAGCTAGGGTCCATGCAGGTAGCAAAGGTACCGCAAGTCCAATCGCTTTCTAGTATGGTGATCTATCTTCAGTTGTTGGCGATCTATAGCCTGTGTTTCATTTTTCCATGTTTTCCTAGTTTTGTATCCATACTAGTATCCATATCTGTGATACCCGAGTACTTTTAATGTCCATCGTCACAGGTGTTTCTTCAAAATGTTTCCATTTTGCTCATAGAAATTGTTTTCGTCACGATATGGCTGAGATATTGCCGATGTGACGTTAAATATTAACCCACTCACTGACTTTGTTTCAGTGAGGATTCAATTAAAGTACAAAGCGTTGTGCTTCGACACCAGTCGCAAGGAATGTATTTGATTAAGGTCGAGGTTGTTCTTGGAATCTGCCAGAAATGTAAAGGTTAATCTGGAATAGGGTGCTCATTTTGGAACAGTTTTTTAGACCATCTAATGGGAAACCACTCTAATCTATCACCTCGCGTTTTGTGCAAATCTTACGTTCGTTAAGCATGTCGAGGCTAGGCCAATTCTGGAAACTTTGCCACTGTGCCTCTTAGATTATTGTTGATTTTACACCAAAAGTTACTGTGTTCTGTAACCTGATTGGTTGGAAAATATGATTAAATGGTATTAGATTCCCGGAAACTGACAGACTATTCACCGCGTATTGACACGTAAACTATTGTTTTGTTGTGTCATCAACGGTAGTGACGTCATTCAAATCATATTGTGACGTAAAGTTAGAATGACGTCACAAATGAGCAACTCCAGATGCTACCATGAGAACCAGCTGAAACGGCCAGCTGATGACACTTCACTGCTGTGTCCGTATTCGATGTAAACGAGTGCAGACACTAAAACCCCTTTGGTTTACTTTTGTGTTTACAATGTCGATAAACATCATGTGTTGGCTAATTTTCGGGTGTTATTGAGTATTTGAAGCACGGGAATATTTCATTTGAAACCTCCTGCTGACGCCGTCGGTTCCAAATGCATTCCCGTGCTTCAAATACTCAATAATACCCGGAAATTGGCCAAGACATGATGTTTATCTCCTAATTATCACTAAGTTGTTGATGGTAAACATTGTTTCATGCAAGATTTAGTTGTGTTTCAGTAGTAAGTGGAAGACTTTCAACAGTGCATCAGGACTGGGCTTATTTTGAAATCTTAACCCCAGTTGATATTTGATAAGTATGATAATCTCTCATGATATTGTATTGCCAGTGCTGTGGTTTGTATGCAGTTCTGTGTTATCGCAGTTGTATCACGTTTTATTATTGGTAATCCAGGGAGTTTTAGGTGCCGGGATCGAGTTCACCTGTGACCGAGTGTAAAACCGTGGCTTCACAACCCATAGTGTACAATACACAGAACTGTACTCTTAAAAGAGCCCAAGAATCAGTTCGTATATGACGTGCTGGTGGCCACGTGAATACGTACAAACACAAAACACCTTGGACAAAGTACTGTCACTATGTTTCCCCGTCCACCCAGCTGTTACCTCCTATGGAAATGAAAGCCCCGATATCTCGGTGCACCTAGCGGCTGCACGAATTATACTCTGCACAGAGAGCTGAGATTGATAATAAAAGAAACACAATTTTATTTTTCTCTCTCTCCGAAATGCAGCTTGGAACGTTTAGTACGTGTTAACGAGTTGTAGATTCAGTCACACTCGTTCATACAGACAGTGATTCGTATAGTGAAAGAAATGGACTCGACCGGGACGCGGCAGTCAACATTATTATTTCTACATGGCAATAACAAAATATTACGCGCACAAATAGAAGTGACTCGCCGATGCCTCAGAAACATTTCACTTTTTATATTTAGCCTTTTATAGTCACAGAAGCACCACCTTTGGCATGACCTCAGTGATTTTAGCAACACTGCAACTACAGCAAAAAGTCAACACGTGCTGAACCTCAGCACTGTAGATTGCACATCTACCGTATTTTATGAAGAGGATCTAGGAGTTAGATTAAAGATTGTTCAGAACCTCTTTAACAGTGCTACTAATTGTGTGCATTTCTTATATAGCAGCCTGTAGCTAGGTGTCTCAGATGTCATATTTTGATCTGTGGAGTTGCCTCCCTTAGCTATGCTCGAATCCTGTGAGCGTTGGTGTGATTAATCTGCACAAATCTTGGGGTTCATTCGATCTGACAAATGTCTAGGGTATGCATTAGTGTGAACTCTCCTTCGCGTTCCTGCCTTCAACTATGTTAGAATCCTATGAGCGTTGGTGCGAATAACTGATGGTGATTGTTGAACAAATTCTTGGTTTTATATTCTAGAGACCTATCGAGTGTGTAAACACAAACATAGAGGAAACTTTCGAACTGAGACACAATACTTAAATACCCTCGCTCAAATTGCTCTGGGGACAGTTCAGCATATAAGATGCAAGTAATTGCTTCCTTGCTCATACTGACTGTTATAACTTCTTGCACGTTGCCTCAGCGAGGCGGATTCTTGTTGAATATCGAGTTAGTATTCACCACCGTCTTGCTTTGCGCCTAATCCATGTTATGTAAATTCTCCACTGCACATAATGAATCAGAGCTGAATGTCGCAACGTGGTTCTACATCAGTCTGTGGAACGTTGGTGATTGCTGGTTTAATTTACATAGAAATAAGAGCAAGCTTTACGTCTGGAGTACAAACGATTGCCTTTATCTTCCCTGAGATAAGTAAAGCTAAATGCACCAGTATAGATCATTGTCTGTTGATAGCTGTATTTCTACTGAGTGGATGTCTTGTCTTTGATGGTGAAGAACTGTAGGTGCGATGTTCGTTCAGTGGGGCAGTTAAGGTGCAATCGGTTTGTCGCATAATGACGGGACTACATGCAATTGAAGATTGTCCAGTACGATAATGACGAGACTACATGCAATTGAAGATTGTCCAGTACGATACTGACGAGACTACATGCAATTGAAGATTGTCCAGTACGATAATGACGAGACTACATGCAATTGAAGATTGTCCAGTACGATAATGAGGAGACTACATGCAATTGAAGATTGTCCAGTACGATAATGAGGAGACTACATGCAATTGAAGATTGTCCAGTACGATAATGACGAGACTACATGCAATTGAAGATTGTCCAGTACGATAATGACGAGACTACATGCAATTGAAGATTGTCCAGTACGATAATGAGGAGACTACATGCAATTGAAGATTGTCCAGTACGATAATGACGAGACTACATGCAATTGAAGATTGTCCAGTACGATAATGACGAGACTACATGCAATTGAAGATTGTCCAGTACGATAATGAGGAGACTACATGCAATTGAAGATTGTCCAGTACGATAATGAGGAGACTACATGCAATTGAAGATTGTCCAGTACGATAATGACGAGACTACATGCAATTGAAGATTGTCCAGTACGATAATGACGAGACTACATGCAATTGAAGATTGTCCAGTACGATAATGACGAGACTACATGCAATTGAAGATTGTCCAGTACGATAATGACGAGACTACATGCAATTGAAGATTGTCCAGTACGATAATGACGAGACTACATGCAATTGAAGATTGTCCAGTACGATAATGAGGAGACTACATGCAATTGAAGATTGTCCAGTACGATAATGAGGAGACTACATGCAATTGAAGATTGTCCAGTACGATAATGACGAGACTACATGCAATTGAAGATTGTCCAGTACGATAATGAGGAGACTACATGCAATTGAAGATTGTCCAGTACGATAATGAGGAGACTACATGCAATTGAAGATTGTCCAGTACGATAATGACGAGACTACATGCAATTGAAGATTGTCCAGTACGATAATGACGAGACTACATGCAATTGAAGATTGTCCAGTACGATAATGAGGAGACTACATGCAATTGAAGATTGTCCAGTACGATAATGAGGAGACTACATGCAATTGAAGATTGTCCAGTACGATAATGACGAGACTACATGCAATTGAAGATTGTCCAGTACGATAATGAGGAGACTACATGCAATTGAAGATTGTCCAGTACGATAATGAGGAGACTACATGCAATTGAAGATTGTCCAGTACGATAATGAGGAGACTACATGCAATTGAAGATTGTCCAGTACGATAATGACGAGACTATATGCAATTGAAGATTGTCCAGTACGATAATGACGAGACTACATGCAATTGAAGATTGTCCAGTACGATAATGACGAGACTACATGCAATTGAAGATTGTCCAGTACGATAATGAGAATGAGTATGACAATAATCCTGAACCTGTCGGGATGCTGTTAATTATATGGAGTTGATTTCTGCATTCCTATTGCATATTTCTAGTATACTAATGTCAGATCAGAATCCTTTCACAACTGAGGTAGACAGTATCTGGTATTTAATTGAAATGTTTCAAATCGCTGATGCATTTTGACTGGAAGAACAGAGGGAAACCGTTCAATCTCTCATCCCAGGTCCTCCATCAACTGTTCCGAAACAATTATCCTTCATCCTCCATCGCACGAAGTCGCCAGATCCTTTTCTCCATCCCCCATACTCCATCAGCTACATTCCACCCCCAAAATCCATCACCTACCCTCCATCGCCCATAGACCTAAGACTACAATCCATACCCCATAACTACCCGTGAAGGTCCCGGGGTAGAATAGGCCTTCAGCAACCCATGCTTGCCATAAAAGGCGACTCAGCTTGTCGTCACAGGCGACTAACGGGATCGGGTGGTCAGGCTCGCTGACTTGGTTGACACTTGTCATCGGTTCCCAATTGCGCAGATCGATGCTCATGTTGTTGTCCACTGGATTGTCTGGTCCAGACTCGATTATTTACAGACCGCCGCCATATAGCTGGAATATTGCTGAGTGCGGCGTTAAACTAAACTCACTCACTCACTCACCCCATAACCTACTTTCCATCCACTAGACTCCATCCCCTATTCCCCTAGACTCCACGTTATCACCCACGCGCCATACCGATTCTCCATCACCTGCTCTCCGCCACTATTATCCATTACCTTATTCCATTACGTATACTCCATCATTCACCATATGTACATAATCAAGGAGGCAATCTATACCAAAAAGGTCGTGCCATGGCGATAAGAAATGCATTAACACAATATCAGACACACGTACTTACGAGCATATTTGTGCCATGGCGATAAGAAATACATTAACACAATATCAGACACACGTACTTACGAGCATATTTATTCTAACTGTCCATTAAGATGTTTTACATGGTATGAAGAGGATTCTACGTGTTACGGATCGATATCAGCATGATAATGATAATACCTGGGTTTGGGATTGATTCAGTGAATGTACATGTTGTTTCAAATGAATCCAAAATAAGTACCTGCGTTCCCCAGCAAAAGTTTTGCAAATCGTGCAAAATATATTTTAAAATGTGTTATTTCACAACACATAACACGTGGGCAAGAAAGACAGGACTATATATGCCACCAGGATAACACATTCCTGAGTCAGAAATATATAGTGTGGCTTTAAGCAGAGTCAGGGGGCATATAGCGTACCCAGTAACGTTGAGAATAGTCAGGGAAGATACTGTGTACCCAGGAATGTTGAGTAGAGGTTTTACTTCTTTAAAAAGAACAACAATACAAAAAACCCATCCATTCTCGACAACGAAAGATAAGAAAACTTTTGTCAAAGAAACATGCCTATAGGAATTCGGGACAGCAGAAACAGGTTTTCCTGTGCCAGCCTCCTGTGCTTTACCAACTGCCACAGCAGTTTATTTGGATTTGTCAGCGACGCTTACCACAGCCGGCTGGTCCCTTTCAGCACTCCTTTTGCGACAGATACAGCATACAGAAACACTGCTCTTTTGTTCGTCTGAAGACCGTGTATACATACACTCTGACCGCTTCGCTGCGACAGCATGAAATAAGAAAACGTGCGATCTTTAACGAACGTTTCTCTGATTTCACTTCACGCATGGCAGTTTTACCCAACATGACACAATTTTATAATCAACAGAATCATATCGTAGTATAATTACGATAATTACATTACATTTGTGACGTCATTCCATTTTCTGTTCGCGCCATTTCAGGCATGGACCAATATGTACCAGTTTTAAATTAAATTCTTTTAATGTAATTTAAATAGGGTAGCATCCTCGTAATTCTCCATTCTTTATTGAATAACTGAGCCCCTCTGGGGCCTCGTCTCCATTATTTTTCAGGAATGTAGAGTTACTCGTACATTACCCAATAAGGATTGTGGTAAATCTCACCAGACTTTACAAATAAGCTCTTCTTGGACGCCTGCCTGGTCTCGTTACAGAGGTAGTGCTTGGTGAATAGTCCGTTTTGTGCCCAGGTTTTGTTAACAACTATCTCAGCAATCTGACACATTCTCTTAACCTTTCCTTGAAGTGTGTTATGTCCAACCGGTTCACTTGAACACCAAGTGCCTTTCCCAGCATATTTCAAGGTCATAAAATAAAACACGTGTCCTGCAAGTGTTCACTGTAGTCATATTGATCCGATTACATGACTTTCAAATCATTCTCAAAAAAGGGTTATACATTCAACAATTTGTAAATGTTATGTGTAAATAGCATTTGATTTCTTCGTGGTTTTCACTAGTGTTAGAAAATGAAAAGGTTCTGTTAGATTGTTGTTTATCAAAATGAGCTGTATTTCTGGAAGAGGCGTACGTAGCATCTCTCTGCATAGGCAACAGTCAAGGTTATTCTGCGTTCCTTGTCGCTGTTTGATACCTCCGGGATTGTTTTTCGATGTGTCCTCTCTGTACAGTAGGTAAGACCGGCCGTTCTTGTCTGTGTCTGTCGAAGGTGTCAGCTGCCTCTGTTGTTTGTTTCTACCTCTCAGTGAAAATTGCAAACCTAAAGGTAAACGGTACATGGTTAAGACAATTTGTGCGAAAATTAAGTGCTCATTCATAAAATATACTTCAATAATGGTAAGCAAATAATAGATCACAGTAGGAACACACAATGTGCAAACATACCATTCAACATTTACAGGGTATGCGACCACGCGTTAGTCAGATAAACCTATTGAAGTAATGCCAAAGAATTAAAAATAGTTCTTACATGTCAAATACGAACTTAAAGCTGAATGTTGTGATTTCAGATAGGACTGTAGTGCGCCAAAAGTCCATATATAGTTGATGACGATAATCAGATACATCTTGTTCTGAAACCTCGAACAAAACTATCTAAGGGCTATACGAAGTATATAAGCACAGAGCAGCGTTTAGATTTACCCGACAAAGCAATCTTATAACCAATACTTCGTTGCTCCTCCTCTCATCTTTTGAAAGCAGATGTTGCCCACTGCTGCTTGTATTTAGTTGCTTTGGGATTCCGCTTCTCTATTTCCGTCCCCAACTCGTTCTCCGTTAATGGTTACTTGAAGCGAAACACAAAATCATCCTCGTCTTTAGTTGTTACTTTCTTCTTGAAACACAAAATCATCCTCGTCTTTAGTCGTTACTTTCTTCTTGAAACACAAAATCATCCTTGTCTTTAGTTGTTACTTTCTTCTTGAAACACAAAATCATTCTCGTCTTTAGTTGTTACTTTCTTCTTGAAACACAAAACCATTCTCGTCTTTAGTTGTTACTTTCTTCTTGAAACACAAAATCATCCTCGTCTTTAGTTGTTACTTTCTTCTTGAAACACAAAATCATTCTCGTCTTTAGTTGTTACTTTCTTCTTGAAACACAAAATCATCCTCATCTTTAGTTGTTACTTTCTTCTTGAAACATAAAATCATCCTCGTCTTTACTTGTTACTTTCTTCTTGAAACACAAAATCATCCTCATCTTTAGTTGTTACTTTCTTCTTGAAACACAAAATCATCCTCGTCTTTAGTTGTTACTTTCTTCTTGAAACACAAAATCATCCTCGTCTTTAGTTGTTACTTTCGTCTTGAAACACAAAATCATCCTCGTCTTTACTTGTTACTTTCTTCTTGAAACACAAAATCATCCTCGTCTTTAGTTGTTACTTTCTTCTTGAAACACAAAATCATCCTCGTCATTATTTATTACTTTCTTTTTGAAACACAAAATCATCCTCATCTTTAGTTGTTACTTTCTTCTTGAAACACAAAATCATCCTCGTCTTTACTTGTTACTTTCTTTTTGAAACACAAAATCATCCTCGTCTTTAGTTGTTACTTTCTTCTTGAAACACAAAATCATCCTTGTCATTATTTATTACTTTCTTTTTGAAACACAAAATCATCCTCGTCTTTAGTTGTTACTTTCTTCTTGAAACACAAAATCATCCTCGTCTTTAGTTGTTACTTTCTTCTTGAAACATAAAATCATCCTCGTCTTTAGTTGTTACTTTCTTCTTGAAACACAAAATCATCCTCATCTTTAGTTGTTACTTTCGTCTTGAAACACAAAATCATCCTCGTCTTTAGTTGTTACTTTCTTCTTGAAACACAAAATCATCCTCGTCTTTAGTTGTTACTTTCTTCTTGAAACACAAAATAATCCTCGTCTTTAGTTGTTACATTCTTCTTGAAACACAAAATCATCCTTGTCATTATTTATTACTTTCTTTTTGAAACACAAAATCATCCTCGTCTTTAGTTGTTACTTTCTTCTTGAAACACAAAATCATCCTCGTCTTTAGTTGTTACTTTCTTCTTGAAACATAAAATCATCCTCGTCTTTAGTTGTTACTTTCTTCTTGAAACACAAAATCATCCTCATCTTTAGTTGTTACTTTCGTCTTGAAACACAAAATCATCCTCGTCTTTACTTGTTACTTTCTTCTTGAAACACAAAATCATCCTCGTCATTATTTATTACTTTCTTTTTGAAACACAAAATCATCCTCATCTTTAGTTGTTACATTCTTCTTGAAACACAAAATCATCCTTGTCTTTAGTTGTTACTTTCTTCTTGAAACACAAAATAATCCTCGTCTTTAGTTGTTACATTCTTCTTGAAACACAAAATCATCCTCGTCTTTAGTTGTTACATTCTTCTTGAAACACAAAATCATCCTCGTCTTTACTTGTTACTTTCTTCTTGAAACACAAAATCATCCTCGTCTTTACTTGTTACTTTCTTCTTGAAACACAAAATCATCCTCGTCTTTAGTTGTTACATTCTTCTTGAAACACAAAATCATCCTCGTGTTTATTTGCTACATTCTTCTTGAAATACAGACTGAGTGACGAAGACATCGTTGTCTTTCATTCCAACCTCTGCTTTTCCATGACTGAATTGTATTGACCATGATGAGAATCAGACCTCTTGGTAAAGAGCATGTGCACTTGCACGCTACAAGCCGTTCCTTCTGCAGTCTCTAATATAGGTAACCGACGAGAAAACATTTTCACATCGAGTTTGTTAACAATAATGTTTTTGAAATCTTGTTTCGGTTTTTATGTATGATAAAGCACTCCTCCTCTGTTGGTTGGAAAGGTAAGATCTCGAACATAGGGTGAAGAGAAGTTAGACCACGATCTCCGGTCTCGCGTCTCACTTTCACATCCATAACCTCAGCGTCTTGCGTTATCCTACACATGCTATATATACATGCTATCAGGAACATGTGGTACGGTCAGGAATACCTAATGTAGCCAGTATATGTATGTTAAGGAACGGAACATAGTCTGTGGTATCATCTGTCTGTCCTAGGTTCATTAACTCCTCCTTGAGCAGTATTGTAGTAATATTATTGTGAACTGGTTTCAAGGGAAGTTCAAAGTTATGCAGGTTTAACACGTTTACCTCTTGTAACAATCTGAGAACCCAGAGGCTGACCTAGCATCCCGTCAGGGATAATCGGGGACTCAAGGCTAAAGCATGAACCCTGTCTCAAGCTGCTGACAAATCAAGATGCGTGGTTAGTAACCCCTTCAAATATTCCCCAGCTTCTGACTGACTAAAACACTCGCAAGATCGCACAGTCTAGACTGGAAACCCGTTACTGAAATAGTTGATTTCCATCTCTGCCTCGCATTTAGTTCGTCATGTTATAAAGATCTTAAGAAAGCCTGTAGTCTGTCTTGAAATGGAAGAGACAGTAGATAATGTGTTTGATTGGCCTTCTCGCCCTAAACGAATACAGGCATCAGAGTTAACCGGTTTCCGGATGGGGCTCATACCAATGGCAATCGCCATGGGAGGCTGGTTTCTGTAGGCTAAGATGTTAGTTAAGATGAAACAATAACAAATTTACTTGAGTAAAATTGATTAATCATCAACAAGTTGTGTACAACAAATATTCGACTCGTTACATAAAAAAAAATTGATTCTGGCAAGCAGCCTCTGTCACAGAGAAAACTCAATGCCTGGTGTTTTTATACTTGTATGTCTGCCTGCCTGTCTGCCAAAGACAGCATGCAATACACAGCTTGAATCATTGATCACATTCAATTTGAACTTAACACCTAAACACGCAGTGTTTGATTGACACAGGTTGGCTGAAGTGTATGATCCGATTACCATGCTTCGAACAGGTCAAAATTAACATTGAGGAGTTCGATAAGACAAATACGTTGTTCACATGGGTTGAGGTACCCTCAATGTTTGTTTATGCTCCCTGAGCCCTTCGGGCTCAACTCATGGTCTCCTCGTAACCAATGAACAGTTTATAATGTGTCATTCTCTTCCCACGGAGGTTACTTGTCATATCTTCCTACGAACCTCTGTTCTAATACCGCCATATTTCGCGATTCTCACAAAATTCCCTAGCGGCAAAAAATAAATGGCAGCAGATTTATCTCCCTTTTTCTGTCCAATCAGAACACGTGTTACATCGACTTAGATTCAACTTGATAAATGCGAGCAATGTGGAGAAACAAAAGTAATATGACTGAGTTCTGTCTAGAAGAATCATTTGAGTATCGCGCTCGGGAAGAGGTTATAGTTTTAACGATGCATCCGGAAATTACCGAGATCTTTCGAACGATCACTTTTGAAACAAGGTCGTTGATTGCACTACTAAATCTGACTGCCTCCAATAACGAGTCTTGAATACGCGCACCATGAAAGGGTCGTATTAGAACAGATGTTACATAGGAAGATGTGACAAATAACCACTCTGGGAAGAGAATGATACTGTGTGAGTGAGTTAAAATTGACGTCACATCGGTCCTGTCGTGACGAGAAACATTTGTTGTAACCATAAGAAATATGTGTCACGAAGGACAGTAAACCATCACCAAGTCATCATAATTTGAATCTAAAAACTGGCCATTTCAATTGAAAAAAAAGACTTTATTCAACACAATGATCAATAACATATGTAATGCCAATAACAGACGAGCTGCAGTCCACATGTCACCAAAACCTCCTTACTGGGGATTTGTTGATGATGAAACACTCATTGTCACTGAAGTTGTTATTCTCACAGACTCTCGTCATTTTCCCGCACCACGTGATCAATAATGGTCTCTGGGAACTCACTTTTATTGATAAATGTCTATTTATATCGTTGGTAATTCACGAAAGACAGGACTAATTAGTCTCCTGTATGGGAATGTGACCTAGGGAAAATGTGTTTTAAATGTTCCGGACAGCATTTTTGTGCTGACATGCAAAGTAACATTTTCTTTCAGAAATGTGTCAGTCAAATGGCGAAGATTGTCAATCAAGTGTGGGTTTAAGTTCCCAGTTCTTCAGCAAAGTTACCTGACTCGTGCTTGAAATTACCTCCATGAGTCTTTCTGGGGTCCCTGTGAGAGGAAATGTAGGACGGGGTTGCTGGCTCGTGCACGGGGATGATGGTCGTGACTTCTGAAACAGGAAATAGTCCGGGTTGGGAGTAGGGATGCTAGTAGTGAGGGAGGGGTTGTTAGGGATGTTCAGGGTTGGAATAGGCGGATGTTGGGGGGATAGTCTAGGTGAGAGAGGGGATGTTCAGGGGTGAGGGAGGGGATGGTCTGTGGTGAGGGAGGGTGTGTTCAGGATTCAGGGAGGGTGAGGGTTGGAGGAGAGCATGGTGAGGGTTGAAGGAGGGGATGGTGAGGGTTGAAGTAGGGGATGGTGAGGGTTGAAGAAGGGGATGGTGATGGTTGAAGGAGGGAATGGTGAGGGTTGAAGGAGGGGATGGTAAGGGTTGAAGGAGGGAATGGTGAAAGTCCAGGAGATTTCAGGAGTGAGAGAGGGGATGTGATGGGGAGGGAGGAGATGGTTAGGGTTGAGAAAGGAGTTGTTCAGGGTGAAGAGGGAGATGGCGAGGAAGGGCGTGGGGCGTGTTCGTGGGCGTGAGAGATAGTTATTGAGCCAGGGCCCTTATTCTCGAAATATTCGTAGCCCTAAGAATTCTTAACTTTGATCGTAGCATATGTTTTAAGAATGGGTTTAAGAAGTTCGTAGGGCTACGAACGGTTCGAGAAGAGCTAGGTAGGCCCTGCTGTAGTCAGAGAGTGGTGGCGACTGAGGCGATGTTAAGGAGTGAAATTCAGCGAATAAGGGATAGATGTACTTCTTGTGGCCAACTGGAAACATATTTCATCTCTCACCCATTACTCGCCTGTCTTTACAATATCATTAACACCAGCGGCAATTCAAGGTTCATCATGGTGAGGGCAAAACTGGAGGCAAAATATTCATTTGTCAGCTACAATCGGAAGACTTGGAAAATTAATTTTCAGTCGTAGCGTAAACCAGTCCATTACATTTTTTCAACCGAGGAAGCCTTAGATTAAAGACATGTCTCCGTTCTTGGCGCCGGTGCGGGGAATATCTCACCACCGCAATTATTGGAAACCACAAAACGAAAGTTCAGAGTTCAAAAACCAAATTTACATTTCTTTGGATGATAGCGCCGACCTTCAACGCAAGAAAGGAAACACCAAACCATAAAATACCAGTGAAACATCAGATTTGTGAGCAACATAATAAAATTATGTAATATGGCAGTGTAACGCATTGTTAATCAATCCTGCAAATGAGTGAGTGAGTTTTTTCGCCGCGGTTATAAATACAATATCACGGCGGGGACACCAGAAATGAGCTTCAATCATTGAACATTCAGGGATCGAACCCGGATCGGCGTGAGGAGCAAACGGTTTAACCACTAGGCCACCCCCAACCGCCCCCAGATTCAAATACACTTTATACTAAGTAACATTGCGTTTGAACAATATTTCCTTGTCTATTTGATGAAAATAGGTCCGTAAATGTTGTTATGTTTAATGTTGCCGTGAATATTCTAGACTATCATCGACTAAGCTGACTGTAGAATCTTTTTAAGATTATATACGCCAGTCTGACGTGGATGGCAGTTGACTGGTTTACTGGACGTGGTCCAGTAAGTTCAAACAATCTGAACCGATACTTCAAAGAATGTTATTCCGTTCAGTAATACAGCGTAAATGGTTAGTGCTCAATCTCTGTTCTCTGGAATGTATTTTAACTGTTAATACAATATAATGTCGAAATAAAATACCAGTAACGACGATATCGCGTGCAAAACACTATAATAATACAAGATTTATTAATGCGTTTAAGATATTGCCGCATATTTAGAGTTATTTTATTGAAATACAGCACTATTGCTATTATATTTGATACACTCATTGCAATGCTATTGTCATGGATGTTTGCATTGTCAGTTGATCCTGCACTGCCTTGTTATTTCGTTATGGAACACTTCTAACAAGAAAACACAATATTTGTGGGTCACATAATGAATCCTCAATCGCCTGTTCCAAGGTATGGCGATTTCTAATTCAAGAGGACCATTTTCACAGTGTCCATTCAACGCCCCCTATACTCAGATTTCTGAGTGAGTAGTATTTTCCTGTAAACTGTTTATAACTTACATGTGATTTTATAGACTTCACAATTAATTCCAAGATCGTCTGATAACAGAAAGGCAGATTCCGACGAAACATATTTGCTTTAGGAACTAGTATTGTCACAAAAGCATGACCAGTCAACCTGCATCTTCCAAAGTTGATAAGCTGATGCTTGGTGCCAATCATGACCAAAATCCAGTGGATGTTCTTGTAGGTAGCTTGCTGATTACGTGATGGTCACCCAAACTGACCGGGTCCTGCGCCTTCCCTAGATGAAGCTGGTTGTCGCGTATGAAGAAGATCCAATGTAAGGTTCTTGAGCTATCTATCTGATAGGGGCAACACATTAAAGCCCCTTGTGACCTTGAAATGAAAGTCAAGGTCCCCAACCCTGATGGGGACCTCTCGCACACTGTGATGGACCTAGATACCAAACATGAAGAGAATCTAGTCAATAGTACTTGAGATATACCCATTCGTGCGGACAATCACATTTCAGAAACATATTTTTTAGTAACTGCTCATTTATTTTACGGGTTTTTGTGGTAGTTATACTTCATTACATTTTGCTGACAAATGATATTAATATTGCAGTATATGGTCTATTTTAAAAATTATTTTGACATGAAGCAGTGCCTCCTTTTCGCATGATACTGCTTCATCTTCACTGGGAGATTGTCAGGAAAGATGCAAAAGCGGATCGTATTGATGCAGTCTAACATCAGCTTCAGAAATAACACCAGGAACATCTTTTATTGCTTTAGAATCCATGGACACCGTTATGTTGTGAGGTATTATAAAAGAGGAAGCCATCGGCAACAAGCATATATAAAGTCATGTCACGTTATACCTCTCTGCTCATCAACTGTCGGGTGTTTCGGTAATAGGCAGAAATACGAGTAAACACAATCGGGGCACGGGACCAGGTCTCAAAATCTTAAGGGCACCATGAGTTTCGGCAATCCCCAATGCCATGGAACCAAGGAACGCCCAATGTTTCGAGATTTTCCAATAAGCATGTATAACAACAACCAATTTCCAGAAAAAATTGGCAGTCGAAGCAACGTGCGAACATATGGGATTGCGAGCCCAAAAAGCATGGGCATACCACAACCTACTGAAAAATATAGTGGGAAGCAATCTTCTACCGGATATTGCCCATGTAGACTATCTCGAAGGCACCTGCATTTGTAGATGACATCTGTTTAATTTAAATCAAGGAAGGTGACATTCAGAATGCCTTTACCTGTATGAAAAGTGTTGCTTTCGTTCGTATTCCTCACCCACCCACCTACCCACAAAACACTCACACACCCGACTGATTTCTGGTATTATGTCACATATTTCTTCCTGTAATTTGTTTTTTGTCTTGGGCCTGTTGTGAAGCTATCTTACTTTCGCTCGTTATTTGTCAAATTGACGTGATTTCTTCAACGGCTTGCTGACAAATTGTACCTTGCCATATGTCTTCTTCAAGAATGTGTCAGGATACAATTTAATAAACGTCACGTGTCACTGTGCAGGTTGACAAACGCCAGAGGATTGAATTACCTATAGAACTGCACACTACCACGCAAGTTCAAAAAGAACGTACAGGAGCACAATGCTATTTTGACAAGAGAAAAATATGGGTCAAGATGCCAATCCTTTGAAACATTACCATCATCTTAATTCTTCACAGTCGTCAGCTATCATTTCGCCTGGTCTCAGATTCATGTACTTCCCCCTTGGAACTTAAGAACATAAGATATTGCACAAGGGCATTATATATACTCCACTAATGATGTTATCTGCTTACCTTGACGAAACAGTTTCCGATAAAGGATCAGAAATTGAGATGGAAATACATGCTCTCTAGAAGACGGAAATGCGTATTTCCAGTGTACCCTTTGCACTAATCCATCTTGTGAAACACGAAGGTCACTGAAAATCAGTAATTCAGTGAGCTGACAGATGACCTAATCCGGGATTCAATCCAACGGTCATAGGCTTCTGGATAACCTAAAGGAAAGATATCCTTTACGTTTAGTAACGATCTGTCAAAGTTCCCAAGTTCACAAACGTAATATTGTTGGTATATCGCTAAAAGCAGCATAAAACTCAACTCACTCCAAACTGGAAACGTTCGGAAGGTGAATATCTGGGCTGAACCGAATACTCCTCTTGAAACACGCGTCACAAAAAGTTTAACACTCTTCAAGAAAGCACAGAATCTTATGCTTTTATCGACCCTTATTGAGACATTTCTTATGAGAAGACCCGTGGAGAAAATTATCCATAAATAGACGGCATCCTCTGGCTTTGACCAAAGGTTATAGAATATTACCCGAAACTCTTTCCTGCCAGCTATTTACCCATATCCACATGTTACAACGCTATTTAATAATGGATAGTTTTCTTTGGTATTTTCAAATTAGAAACGTCTCTTTTGAAATCTCCATAACAGGATGGGAAAATGGGGACAGAAACACGACTCCTACAATGTTCTGTGTGAACCGAGAGTTTCCTTTTAACAATGATAAGGAAGGAATCTTTTTATCAGTGACATTACAAGGAATAGATCTTATTCTGAAATTGAGGCTCTTCTGTTGTAGATTGGCTCAATTATACACCGCCCCTTGGGTACAAGAGTAAAATTAGCACCAGCGTTGTGAGTACACGTACATGCCGCGGGTTCCTACTTTGATCGACATGAAATACAACCATAAAACACTCAACGTGTATGAGAATGAATGTTTTGAAATGCACGACGACTACTTACATGTTGGTAACAATATGTGTGGATTGGAAGATAAGCATGTTTGATCGTGACTTAATTTTAATTCTATAACACCACAGATAAAACATATCTTTGCGCGGTATTTCGATATTAACGCAGCTGTTGTACGGGAAGAATACATAATTTACAAATTCAAATGTTTTATGTTGGACAGAAGGAACGCAAACCATGTCTCGATAACCATGCGGTTCCTCTCTAAAATGTTCCACGGAGAACTGAAGAGAGACCACTAGAGTTGTGTACTATACTGTAAGGATTTTGATACTTTTTTGTCTTTATTTGTATCTGTGTTTCGAATCTCCTGTCTCCGTGCATAATCTTACGGGACATAAAGAAAAGTTTTATTTCAATGTTTACCGCCGCTGTGGACATGTGTGCCCTGGTAAAATAATGCACTTACCCTCTCACACTCAAAATGGGAAAAACAGATCATCTTGATCCTTCTTTACATCAATTAAACGTTTTTTTTTCGAAGTGCAAAATACCTCGATCTACGTCTCAAGATAGGCCAAAGACCATGTGCTCTGTATATCAATCTTTGATAAACGAAGTTGAACAGTTAGGTTTTCTGTGTTTTGTTTATATGTTGTTGTTTTGGTTGGTTGAGGCTGGAGACACATATAAACTAATACGGATGGCGTCAAGCAAATGCTGGCTTGGTCATTCAGTTGTGAAATGTGCATTTGGCACCCACTATTCCAGGACATTAACTGAAGCAGAACAAGCATAACATATAGTGGGAAGTGTGAAGACGTAACACAATATGAACCAGCACTGGCCAAGGACGAAATCTGGTTTCTGTCTTTCCAAGTAGCATCAACATCAGAAGCTGCTGAGTTAGTGAGTGAGTGAGTGAGTTAATATTTAACGCCACATCGGCAATATTGCAGCCATATCGTGACGAGAACATACGTGACAAAAAAGAATATATATACATATTATGAAGACCCTGTCGACGAAGGACAGTAAAACCACTAGACTACCACAGTTAGTATTAAAACTAGCGTGGAAACTTAAAAAATGATAGTATCACTATTTGAACAGTACAATATAGAAACAGGCCATAGATCGCTAACAACAGAGGGTAGATCACCATACCATCGACCAGTATCTCTGCTGCCTGCATGGTCCCTGGCTGGGTTTACACCATCCCCTCAGATGTTGGCGACTGTATGCAAGATTAGCCACAAATTAAAATGACACATATTCTACGATTAAAAAAGTGGAAGATTAAATCTGACTTAAACCGTTTTGGAACTTCCGTGCCGCTGCTGAGTCAAAATTGATAACGGAAATCTTGGATAGCGCGTTAATCAGTTGTGACAGTCACAGACAAAGACGGTGACGACATTCCATGAAATCAGCCTGGGGTGCTGGAAGTATCAGAATGGGAGTGTGAGTTAAAACTTTACATGGCGTCGGCAGTATTACAGCCATTTTGCGATAAAAACAAGGTAATCATTTTAAAATATCTGCCGACAAAGGGCAGTAAAATAGGAAGGTATATCACAGTGCATTTGACAACAAGCACAGTCTCCTTTACTTCTAGACTGATATCGTTCACTCTCCCCACCACAGAATGAAGGGTTTTTGAGACATGTCATCTTACTGACTTAAGTTTGCTAAATACATTATTCAGTGAATGCAAATGCTAATTCGTTCTCAGTGTATCTTCGAAGGTCTGACATTAAACACCCACTATCACAGTAAATCACGCGAGAGAAGCAACCTAATGAAGACATGATTTCATACATTTAAGCTGGAAACTGATGGCGATGTTCTTTGTGTGCGTTACCGGGGTGTAGTTGAAAATTAATGTGGTGTAAATGGGACGGAAGGTACATTTTCCTTTTCGGATCCTTGAAGTTTCTTTGATGTCGAGTGAAAATAAGAAATTAGGATAGAATCCACCTTCATATCAGTATAAATAGATTAACCAATCTCTTCAAAGTGAAATCATATAATATCAAGATGAAAGCTGCTGGCTGAAAATATACGCATTTGCACAACTGCAACGATTTGATGTATTTCATATGTAAGGATTTCATGTTGTTTCAGCTGTTTTAATTCCTTTTGACAAGGATGGTATGGCATCTGCAAGAAAAAGAAAGGGTAAAAGTGGAATCTTAACAATTGAAGATCTGTGTGATGAACATGGGTTTATATCCATTGATCATTTGAAGCTTAAATTTGATATTAGAGGTACTCACTTAGATCTTGGATATGTTACATATATTTTACCTGAACCTGAAAAAGACTATAAAGAAACATGGATACATAACATAAATTATCTTCATATAAATTTTCTCCAAAAGGATTTCATCCTCAAGAAATGATTCAAGGGTCTTCTGTGATAAATTGCTATATGAAAATGTTAAAGTGCACATGGGAAGCATTATTTGAATGTTATGATTTTGATTGGCGTTTGAATTTTGATACTTCTAGAAAGAATTTAAAAGATGTAAAACTCTTAGATTTGCAATATGAATGTATCCATGGAATTGTTTATAAAAAAAAGAGAACCTTTTACAATGAATCTGGTTGTCAACACCATATACGAAAGGTTAATCAAATCAAGAATAAGGTAAGTCGTTGGTACGAATACATGATACATACACTAGACAGCCAGCAATGAACCAGTCCTCGTGGGTTTTACGCGAACTCATTAATATCTTGGGTTTACTTATGTATGAGTGTTAAACCTTCCATAAGTAATTTGTAACACAGCTCTTCTTATAATGATCTGTTAAATAGTACAAACAGAGTTTGAAAATATAAGCTTTGAAAAACTACATCTTGAAATCCCAAGAGCACAGTATAAACACATACGACATATGCTATGGTGACCGTTTAGTTAATTCCTAAATAACGTTTGTTCGCAAAATGACCTTACATCCCAACTCATTTACTGTAACTTCAAAGATAAAATACATGAAAAGATATTCATACTTTGCCCTCACGCACCTACACGTGAAGAGCCGTGCCAAAAAATAAAGAAAATGATCTTATCATGCATCCGTACATAATAAAGAAGAAAACTTATACAAAGCAGCTGAAGTGAGGAGAAAGAAAATGCCTTAACACACGACCAGAAACAGGTAAATGAGCATGTTTATTCTAATTTTCCACTGAGATGTCTTGCTTAATGTAAAGGGTAGTCTTCATGTGAACACGCAAGGATCCTATTTGTTACGGATCAATATCAACATTATAACGTGATATCTGACATTGCTTCTGTCGTATGCTGTGATGCAGTAAACGTTTTCCATGTTGTAATAAATCACCAAAAAGTATCTACGTCCACCCATACAAATTATATATCACTTTTGTGAATTTTCTTATATATCTTATAAATACCGTAATTCCTCAACATACAGCACGTGGGGCAGATATTAGACTCACGGATATAAATGATATTAAGATAGCATCAGGAACAAAACGTCACATCCAGGAACATGTGGGACTGTCAGGGACATGTGGCACAGTCAGGAACGTGTGGTACAGTCAGGAACATGTGGTACAGTTATACTACACTCATGACATAAGTTATTAAATTCTGTTGCAACATCTGTCTACTACGTTTGTAGCCATTCAGTCTATTTCGGACAGTCCTTTCTTTAACGGACATGATGGTTCAGATAGTGAATATGTTATACCCGGCTTCACACGGTACAGCTTTATGTTTTGTGTGCAAGGGAAGGTCGGAGCAGTCTCACGCGCTTGCCCCTTAGGAGAAACCAAAAGAAACGGATGCTGACCTAAAATCCCATCCGGGCGAACTGTGGACTAAGAGACGCATGACCCGCATGGGCCACTTTTATCATTGCTGAGCTATCAGTAGCTGAGATGGAACTGATACATTCACAAACACCCCTGCGAGTGGCGTCGACCTGTTTTACAAGAGTTACCGTCCTTGATCCCAGAAATGTTCCGAGAAAGAAACTCGATGAATCATACTTGAAACTCTTGCCTATTACATTCATCTCCGACTGATCCTCTGATGATTTACCACGCCATTAATTTTATACATTATTCCAAGGGAACCAAAATCACCAGGCTCTGAAATTAGAAACCAAGTGGCCAACCAAGAAGTATTGTAAATCACCATGTTCAAACAGCTCAGGTGCTGACTAAAGCACACACAAGGTCGGGCAGTCTAGACTGGGAATCCGTTACTGAAATCGTTTAATTTCGATCTTGCCCCGAGTTCAGTTTATCAGGTTCCATCAAAGAATGGCATAAAGAGAACAAGCAAGCCTATAGTTTGTGTTTAAATGAAGTGGAAGAGACAGCTACGTATAATTTCCCACCCTGAGTGTATTTCTGTAGGTAATGTGTAAAACTGGCTTTCTCGTCCTGAACGAGTTCCGGAATACGGGGCATCAGAGTGAACCGACTTCCGGAAGAAGTTCAGGCCAATGGCACTTGCAGGGCTGCCACTAAGGACGAGTTTCTGTAGGCGATGACTTGTAGTTGGATGCGGGATGAAAACAAAAACAATTTTCTACAATATTATCCAAGTTGTTGCTTAATATGCTACAAACAAAAAGTAGGGGAACACCCTAAATTTTTATAGTCATTTAAACACGGTGAGGTCATTGATACGTGAAGGTAAACGCAACTGCTGTGTGCTTAATGGACACTTGTTGCAACGCATGGTAACCAACGACAGGTTACAACGCCAATGCGCAGCTGGAACAAGCTGCATTGGAGGTCTGTCTTCCACCGCAATAGGCTGTTGGAATCAAACATGGTGGTTAAGTACCTTGTTTTAAGCTGTTTTTGACAATGTTTCATTTCACTCAAGTTCAACGAATGTTGAACCAGTTGCTCCACCACGAGTTCTAACACATCGTAAGTGTCCATTAAGCACAAAAAAGTTACATTCCCTTAGAGTATAAATGACCTCATCACGTTTAAGTTCATGTAAACTCATGGGCAAAAGAAACTTATCACTTTAAAATTTCCATTTACGCTTCTAAACAAAACTGAACTAGGTAAAACATACTGAGAAAACATTCGCTAAAACACATTTTTAAGCTGAGTAGCAAGCAAAAAACCCGAGATATTGTGATTTTCGTGAAAGCACGAAAAACAGTGAAAAAGGTTTTTTGAGTGTAACCAAAAGTTCTCGTGCACATTGGTTGCATAAATACAGCTGTTCGACAGTGCAATCATGCATTATCAAAAAGCATATCAAAGTTATGCCACGACTGTCATCGGAGCAACGCAATAGGGCCATCGGTATGGCCCATATGGGGGCGTCACAACGTCAGATTGCCAGAACATTCCACTGCAGCCAGGCAACAATCAGCAACCTCCTGAGACGTTTTCAGCAGACAGGTCAGACCACTGACCGTCCAAGATCAGGTAGACCAAGGGTTACGACGCCCGCCGAAGACCGCCATATCCGTACGATACACCTACGGAACAGATTCGTCACAGCGACGTCAACGGCGACCACAGCCTTGGGACACCGCATCAGCAGACGAACCGTACTAAGACGTCTCCGTGCTGCTGGTATCAGAGCTCGCCGTCCATTCCGTGGAATGCCCTTGACCCGCCAACATTGTCAACGTCGGCTGCAGTGGGCACGAACAGTACGTCGGTGGCAGCGACGTGACTGGCAGAGAGTGCTCTTCACTGATGAAAGTCGTTTCAACTTGTACAGAAATGATGGCCGAGCCCGTGTATACCGACGTAGAGGTGAGCGATTGGCGAGGAACTGCATTCAAGAGGTGCACCCATTTGGAGGAGGTGGTATCATGGTGTGGGGTGGGATTTGTGCTGATCAGAGGACACAGCTTGTCATCCTGCATGGAAATCTGACAGCCCAAAGGTATAGGGACGAAGTCTTGAGGCCAGTTGTTTTGCCCTTTGTGCGTCAACAGCCAAGAGGTGTTCTTTTGCAACAGGACAATGCACGTCCGCATACTGCCAGAATCGTTGAAGATTACCTCAACAACGCCAACATCAACGTTTTGCCCTGGCCAGCACGTTCCCCAGACATGAATCCCATTGAACACCTCTGGGATCATCTCGACAGACAGCTAAGACAACGACAGCAACCACCAGCAAATCGCCAACAATTGGAGCAAGTTCTCTTGGAACTGTGGCAGAGGATTCCTCCTGACGTCATCAGGCGTTTGACGACATCAATGCGGAGACGTGTACTAGCGTGCATTGATTCAAGGGGTGGACACACTAGGTACTGAGTGCTCAGACACTTCCAAGATTCAGTTTTCCACACACTCTGTGAATGCAATCCTCTGTGTAAACTTTCACGTCCACCCCATGTGTCATCTACCTCACTTCCTGCATGCATGAACATTGACAGGGCATCAACAAATACAGTTTTTGCTGTGTAAATGGCTTATCTTTCTTATATAAACATTCTTTCTGACATTTTTTTGTTTTTGTCGTTTTTAACACAAATAATGTCGGGTGATAAGTTTCTTTTGCCCATGAGTTTATGAATAGCACATTGTAGATTGATCCCATACTGTTTGATTGTAGTATATGTGGGTTTGGCCCATAATGTTTTGTTTATTTACTTTTGTTGTATGTTTAATATTTCTAACACAGTATGTTTATCTCCATTCTACCATAACCGCATTATTCAGGTTTAAAACAAATACATAATGTGTTGGCAGAAGTATATAACGTGAATGTTATAACCTCCGAATGACTTTGATTAACCAGCCAGAAACCAGTATTTACTGAGGTCATGGTAGAATTATTCATTTAACTACTAAACCTATTAGGTGGGTGGGGAATAGATATTGGAGATGATGTACGGATGAGCTAATGCTAAACGCGGATACTCGCTCACCCACTCAAACACGTTTTGGTGTTGCTAAGCTTTCTAGTTGTATTCTCTGTTTCATCGTCTTTCACCCCGGCCGGGCAGAACAAGTTGCGTTGTATTTGCGAGGAGAAATGTCAAAATAATTCGTGTCTCTCACTTTCATAATGACACTGATGTCAAGTTTAAAATAGGAGGTCGGTGTCAAGTTTAAAATAGGAGGTTAACTAATTCTAAAATCTTCCTGTCATTTGTATGTATGTATGTATGTATGTATGTGTGTGTGTGTGTGTGTGTGTGTGTGTGTGTGTGTGTGTGTGTGTGTGTGTGTGTGTGTGTGTGTGTGTGTGTGTGTGTGTGTGTGTGTGTGTATTAACCTTGCCAAAACAGTTCCTGTCGTATGTATAACTGTCCTTCATTTAGTCAAGATCAACATCAAGATCAGGATCTGCATATAAATACCTTTGGTCTTATATACAATGACACAATGACGAAGTTTACAGTGGCCTCCTCATTGTTTCAGTTGATATATGACCTTTAACAGAATCGAAAATAATCTTGTTTTTCTAAGCAGAAATAGATGACTGATAGACTTTGGAAAATTGATAGTAAGGCTATTGCTGTTTGAGGTAGACGATAATCTATTTCCCGAGACACGCCTTCAGGGTCAAGGGTATTGGACACGAGTGGCCGGTGTGTTCCCTGTCTGCTACACAGACAAGAATAACCGATGTCATCTACTCATGTCCCACTTAACCTGGTTCTAAAAAAATACCCCTTGCTCCATTTGTCTTGAATGCATCGTATGAAGTCATTGATTAAAAATAGTCGCAGACAGACACTGCTATTGTTCTACCAATGAAATCTACTCTCTTTTGAAGTATTTTCTTAAGAGAAATAAAAGCAACTTATCTTTAGAAGTATTTCCTTGAGAGAAATAATAGCAACTTATCTTTAAGCACAGGTTAGGGATTGGTTCTAATGATAGGGATAACAATTTCTTTTGCTCAGTGAAGATCTATTGCACCTCTGCAAGCTATCCCTTCAATAAAGGGAACCAACCATTCATGTGGAATGTGGCAAAAATACTTATAAAAATTTAATAATGGAAATAACTCTGAAAATACTCTCTGATACAATTCCAGATCGAGGTTGTAGAAACTATTACAAACGTAAATTTCACCATTGAGAACATGTACGTTTTGGGGCTTTTAATAACGATTTTTTTATTCAGTTTATAACTTAAGAATCCAATCGTTTGTAGAAACACCAGTAATGAGGATACTGTGTGGTTAAGAGTTGAGCACTTCCCCGATGATAGTTACTAATATTGGCTAGTCGGTGGCAGGTGTCTGTGTGTGGTGTGACAGTCCCTCCTGGATTCCGCGATTCCGCGATTGCAGAAAAACTCGCGGAATTTACCTTTCCATGCAGAAAAACTGAACAAAATATTTCAGATTTCGTTTAAATATAAAATTGTTATTTGCATGAAACCGGAGGTTGTTAGTCTGCATCAAAGTTACAAATGAGAGGAGAAACGTAACTTTGAGCGAGTGTTTAGTTCTCAAACACAGAAAAAGGTGTGGGTGCTAACTCATCAAACGTACTCAAGATGTGATGTGTACTGTCGCACTTAACTCTATATATGTGCTTGAGAATTAACCTATGAAGGTCTGTATAGAGTTTTTTGTTGTTTTTTGTTAATGATTTAACTGCAGAATGTTTTGCATAATATTGAAAAATGGGGCGCAGAATTTGGTTATATTTGCCACGGAATCCAGAAGGGACCGGTATGGTATCTTTGCTCGTCAGTGGCCCACGACTGTGCTTACTTGTGTTAATATGAATGACAGTGTGGCTAATATTGATGGTAAAATCTTGGAAGATTGTTTCCATTAAACAAGCATTTTTACACATATGTACCCCCCAGAAGTGAGGTTACCCATGTTTGAATATATCAGCAGTAAATTCCGATTTGCAGAGTAGACTTCAATGCTGAGTTCATGATGACATTTGCAAAAGGTCCACCCATTTTTCAAGCAGTGACATTGATAAGCACCAGGGTGGGATATGAAGGCCTGTGTACTAATAAACTAACGCCTGATGTTTTCATTCTGTGTCGATCTGAAAATATTGCTGTTTAATGCATAACGAAATCATCTGTAAATCTTCACACAAGAAAACCATGGTTTAGCAATGGTTGCAAGCAAGAAAGACACGGGAATATGCAAAACGGTATTTGTTGAAAAATGTAAAGGCTGAGGCTCGGCATATATTTAAACAAACGTATGGCATATGGCACCGAAATGTAAATGTGAGGGTACAAAATCAAAACCTTGGTAAATATATTTGATGAAATATGAAATCATAGTAAAATCCGTCATCCTCGCGTGATGTCTGTCTGTCTGTCTGTGTGTTTGTGTGTCTAGGTGATTATGCATGTGTGTGCGTCCAGGTGCTAATGCATGAGTGTGAGTCTATGTGCTTATGTATGTGTATGATTGCGTGTTTATGCATGTGTGTGCTTAAGTATTTATGGGTGTCCGTGTGCTTATACTTGTGCGTGCTTGTGTGAGTTTAGATGCTTTTGCAAGTGTGTGGGGCTGTGTGCTCATGCATGTGAAAGGGACTGTTTGCTCATGCATGTGTATGTGCTTTAGTATTTGTGAGCGTCGTATGCATGGATATGTATCTGGGTGCTTACACGCGTGTCTACTTATCCATGTGTGAGTTTGCCTGGGCGCTTCTGCATGTGAGTAGGGGTACAGCGCGGCCGCGTGTGTGTGCTATAATTTCGAGTCTATGTTAATGTCTTTGGGAGAGCTTGTTTTGGTTTGTGTTTCTTTTATTTGTGTTCTACTTTTGGTAAATGGGATATGAGTACGTGCGGGTTCTCCAATTTCGTCGTCCAGGGGCTTGGTAATTTCGAATAGTCTCTGATAATGTATTTCAGATAGTGCATTTCATATTCACATATTGTGGATAACTAATTTGCTCCAACCGTTTTGAGCTAACTGTGAACTCATTTTGCATTTACATATTACGAGCACTTCATTAACATTCTAATTTAGAGATTCGGGTTTTATGACCCGGTTAAGTGAGAACCGGATGTGGGGGTAATGGAAAGAAACGACATGAGGTCAAAAAAGATTCGCTGCGGTGTTCTCCAGGAATTTTAGGTTTACAGAGATAAAGTGTTCTTGTATTTGTCATTACTGTTGGCCAGTCAACTCAAATTCAAAACGTTAAACTAATAGTCACGTTTATTGTCAAAGTGGATTAAGGAAATATTTCAACATATTATCTTCTAAACTGCAATTACTATTATTGACAGACCACTCATCACGTATCACTGAAAGCTCCATTCATCGTTTCTGTGGCACAAAATCATGAAAGTTTACACATCCAATATTATTCAGAAATGACTATATCAGTGGCAAGACTAATTAGTCTTCTGTGAGGGAACTACCCCAAGAAATGTATTTTACGTTTCGAACAGCGCCTTTGTGCTGACATACAAAGTAACGTTTTCTTTTAGAAATATAACAATCAAATGCGGCAGCTTGTCAATTAACTGTGGGTGTAAGTTTTTAGTCCTTCAACAGTCCTTTCCTGACTCGTGCATAGAATTACCACCATGTATGTGGGTCTTGCTGTGGTCCATGTGAGAAGAAATATAGGATGCGGTCAGGGGTGAGGAATGGGACCATCGGGGGAGAGTGAAGGAATATTAGGGGCGAGGGATATTAGGGAAGAGGGCGTTAGAGGATCAAGTCTGGGGAGAGGGGCGTTAAGGGTTAAGAGGTTTTAGGTGTATGAGAAAACACGTCTCGGATGTCTTTTGTGTATGAGATAAAAACCTAACGGTAAGGAAGCACTCCGAGGGCTTCAGCCCGCATATTTTTTCCCAATCTTCAGGGTTTTCTTATTCACCGCGTAGAAGAGAAAAAAAATCCGGAATAAAGGTCAGTTGACAAAACCCTCAAATAACTGGACCCTTTGTTCATGGCAATGGACGTTCTTATCTTCTTTAGGAAGAAGACGCCACCCAAAACAACGCTGATGGACTAAGTGGGCACAAAACTAAGCCAAAGGAGGTTCGCGGTTATAACAACCTTACCGAGTGAGTGAGTGAGTTAATATTTAACGTCACATCGGCAATATCTCAGCCATATCGTGACGAGGACATTTAATGCTGAAATGAAATATATGTCTGTTATAAAATCTGTCAACAAAGGATGGTAAAACAACTAGAATATCACAGAGTAGAATATAAAACTAGTAACTATACCTACAATAATTTATCTATAGAGGGCAATACAATATAAAACAGGCTATAGATCGCCAACAACAGAAGGTAGATCACCATACTAGGGACCATGGGGACTTACAGTACCTTTGCTACCTGCATGGACCCTAGTTGGATTTACACCATCCCTTCAGCTGCTGGCGAGTGTACACAATGCTAGCCAAAATTAAAACAACAGGAATAATATGATTAAAAACCTGGTAGACTTAAAGTTACTATGAATGTTTTTGGACTTACGTACCCTCTCAGGAGGAGAATAATTTTACAATACTTCAACCCCCTTTGAGGGTACAGGTGTCACAGATTTGTTGAGGGCTGCCTTAGCGGTAAGATCGGCCATTGCGTTACCGGAAATGCCTATGTGGCTGGGTAACCAATAGAAGACGATGTTGTATTGGCCAGTAGCAAGATTATTTCTCAATTCAATAATTTCAATTAAAAGTTGATGTTTACAAGAAATATTTTTAATCGCCTGAAGACAAGAAAGAGAGTCGGAATAGTTTATATACTGTTTATGTTTAGGGTGTCTTTGAATATATTTAAGAGCAGTTAATATGGCGTTTGCTTCTGCAGTAAAAATAGAGCTGTTATCTGGTATTCTAGAAAATATTGTTCTCGATCCAATGACAGTGGCACAAGCTACTGCACCACCGTCCTTGGAACCATCTGTAAATAAGGCTTTGTAATTGCTATACTGAGTTTTTAATTGATTATATTCTTGTTTATATTGTAATTTATTAGTTTCTGATTTTTTAAATGTAGTTAATGTTAGGTCAACTTGTGGCCTAACCAACTGTCAAGGAGGAGAAGAAAGAAGACGGGAGGGAGCTATGTTTTCCAGCTCAATGCCGGACGAAGAAAGAAAGGGTTTAATTGTATCTCCTAGAGGCGGAACAAGAGAAAACCTCTTGTACAAGTTTTCATAAAGCGGATTGAACACACAGTTATAGGCAGGGTTAGATTTATTAGAATATAATTTAGTAATTCTATACGGCGTTGTGTAAGAGATGGTTCATGGGCCTCAACATAGAGACTGGCAACAGGTGTAGGTTCTAAAAGATCCAAGACAAAGTCTAGTAGTTTAAGGTTGCTTTCACAGACTCCACTATATACAATGGAGCCATAATCAAGTTTAGATCGTACCAATGATCTGTATAAGTGAAGGAGGGTAACTTGATCCCCTCCCCACTGTGAATTTGAAACAACCTTTAACACATCTAGTGCCTTCAGACATTTAGCTTTGAGGGATTTAATGTGTGGCAAGAAGGTTAAATGAGAATCGAAAATTAAACCCAGGAACTTGGCCTCCTTTACAACTTTGATGGGAGTGCCATTTAAAGATAGTTCAGGGTCCTTATGCGGCTTATATTTTCAGCAAAAATGTATGCAATTAGTTTTGGATTTAGAAAATCTAAAGCCATTTTCAAGACACCATTCATTTATTTTGTTTAAACATAACCGCAGTTGTCTTTCAATAGTGTGCATATTTTTACCACGACAAGAAATATTAAAATCATCGACAAATAATGATCCATCAATTGAAGCATTTAAAACATTGGATAAACTGTTGATCTTAATACTAAACAATGTGACAGACAAAATACTACATTGAGGGACACCCTGATCCTGATTGTAGGACTTTCGAAATTGCCTGTCTTTTAAAAACTCTTATATAAAAAGAGGCAAACGTCCTCTCAATCCAAAGTCATGTAAATCCTTCATAATGCCATGCTTCCAGGTCGTATCATAAGCTTTCTGAAGATCAAAGAAAATTGATACAGCATGTTGTTTATTTACTACTGCATTTTTAACGAATGATTCTAAGCGTACCAAAAGATCAATGGTACTGCGATTTTTCTTGAAACCACACTGAATATTTGTGATAAGATTATTGGTTTCAAGATACCAAACAAATCTATTATTCACCATACGTTCCATGGTTTTAAACACACAGCTAGTGAGAGATATCGGTCTGTAATTAGACGGATCTGTATGATCCCTGCCACGTTTTGGTATTGGGACTACAATTACATTACATTAGGAGGAAATTTTCCAGAAGTCCATATTTTTGTCGAATATATCTAAAAGTATAACCAGACATGGTTCAGGCAAATGTTTCAGTAGCTGATAATGAATATTGTCATCACCTGCTGCAGTGTCATGAGCTTGGTCAAGAGCTGTATATAACTCATGAAATGAGAAAACGTCATTATAATCTTCACCGTTATTTGATTCAAAATTAACTTTTTGTCTTTTCCTGTTGTTTCTGATGTTTCTGAAACTCCGGGATAATTTTGCAGATGAAGAATTTTTGGCAAGTGTTTCGCCAATGAGACTTGTCAGTAATTAAATTATCACCATCTTTGAGATGGTGAACTGAAGATTTTGAACCTTTACCTTTGATTCTTTGAACCATGTTCCATACTTTGGACATTGGCGTGCGCGAATTAATCCTGGAAACGTAGTTCCTCCAAGATTGCCGTTTGTTTGTTTGTAGGTACGACGGGCTTTCGCATCCAGGATTTTAAACTTATTCAAGTTGTGGACAGTTGGATGATGGCGGAAATAATTTTCTGCCCTTTTCCTCGCTTTTCTGGCTTGCCTACAATCGGAATTGAACCATGGTTTTCGTACATGTGGAGCAGTAGAGGAACTTGGTATACACTCATAAGTGTCAGACAAAATCCGAATAGGATCGGTTACATCACAGAAACACTGCGGCCGTAGTTTAGATGTGCATAACGTTTTAAATAACGACCAGTCTGCCTTGGAAAAATTCCATCTTGTGTAAGATGAAGAATCACATGGATTAATTGCTGAGAAGATGGTTCGAAAGTGGTCACTTCCACAGAGGTCATTGCGGACTGACCACTCAAATTCATTTAGTAGTAGAGAAGAGTCTGCAAGAGACAGATCCAGAGAAGAGTAGGTGCCACTTGCAGGGTACAGATAAGTGCTTGAATCATCATTGTATATACACAAGTCATTATTGGCTATAAAATCTTCCAGTATTTTACCTTTAGAGTTTGTATTTGTACCACCCCAAATCGGGTTATGGCCATTGAGATCACCCATTATAATACAAGGTTTAGGAAGCTGGTCATAGAGAGCTTGAAGATCAGACTGCTGGAGTGCTGAAGAAGGTGAAATATATAAAGAGCATATTGTAAAGGTAACGTTAAGAGTTAGTCTCACTGCAACAGCTTGGAGACGAGTTGTGAGTGTTACAGGACTATTGATAACATCCTGCTATACAAGAATTGAAAACCCTCCAGTGGCCCTATCACCTGGAGGTGAAAAACAATTATATGCAATGAACTGACGTAAATCAAGAGTGTCTGTCTGCTTCAGATAGGTTTCCTGGAGACAGAAAGCCGATGGTGCAAAATCCTGGACAAGTAGCTGTAACTCGGTGAAATTGGTCCTTTGGCCTCTACAGTTCCACTGTACAATATTTTTGGAATGGGTTATCGTTTTGGCGGGTTGATTGGGGATCTACCCCGCACTTTTTTTGATTGGACGTTTCCGGACACGTCCATGTCCTCAAGTGATCCGTACTTGTTATAAAGCTTAATTCTGTTTTCAGACCCTTTCGGGGCTCTGCCAATTGGCTTTTTTGAAGAATCAGGCATATGTTTCGTTTTTCCTTCAGGAATTTGTTGGACATTTGATAAAGACTGAGACCTTGAAGGTGGCTGTGATGATGAATCATGATCCGAAGCTGGCCCTGATTGACTTTGCGAAATGCGAGGAAGTAGGTCAGCGGTCTGAGTGGAAATAGCGGGTGAAAAAACCTCTGGGGAATCAGTGTGCACCCAAGTCAAGTTTGTTTGAGCAGCTGAAGAAGACTCAGAAGCCTTAGAGGATGGTTCAGATGATGTTTTTGTTTTAGAAGCATATGTTTCTTGTGGGTCGCATCTCTGAACAAGTTGTTTCGCTTCGGCAAAACTGATATTTTGAGTAAATTTTATTTTGTTTATTTCCATCTGGTACTTCCAAATCGGACACGCTTTTGAGAAAGACGACTGGTCTCCTGATCAATTGGTGCATTTCTTGTATTTACTGTCACAATTGTTGTGTGGGTCTTTTCACCACAGTGAGCACACACAACAGACAATGTGCAGGAATTTACACCGTGACCATACTTTTGACACTTGAAGCATCTGAGTGAATTAGGAATAAAGGTTTCCGCTTTGATGTGACAGTAGCCGGCCTTTATTGATTTTGGAGCCGTTGGAGAGGAAAATGCAAACAAATAGGTGTTGGTGTCTTGGATCTGGTTGTTTCTTCGGGAGTGAAACGTTTGACAAATAACACACCTTGGTCCTTCATCTCATCTTCAATGTCAATTTCAAGCATATCAGCAAATAGTCTATCACGGTCTCTCACAATACCCTTACTAGTGTTAAGAGTACGGTGAGGAGAGACTGACACTGGAATGCCGACAAATGATTTTGTTGAAAGGAGATTGGTTGCCTATTGCCTCCTACTGCACTCAACAAGCAAAGAACCTGTTTGTAAACGTCTAACGTTTCTAACATCACCTGGCATGCCCTGTATGCCTTTTGATACCGCAAAAAGGTTCAGCTTTAACGAAGTGTTGTCAACGGTCTCAATTACAATAACCCGTGGCCAGTAGTCAATGGATGTGGACAGTCCTTGGTCTTCAACATCAGGATCAGTAGTATCAAGAGGACGTTTTGTTTTTAGGGGAGTTCCATAAGCCATAGTAAGTTTATATTGCTTCATCATCCGAGCTCCCCACCCGCCACGGAGTATCACAAGGACAATGCTAAAAGCAGACGGGTTTCCTGCCTGCAGCACCAAGGATACCCGGATGATATACTCAAGCAGAATAATTCAAAAGTAATTATTCCACTTGATTGGCCCATGAGCCACGGCCTTCTGGACATAGGACTCTAGGCAAGTTACGAAATTGGAAAGTACAATCGACATACAAATGAATCATCATGAACCCTAGACACAACCTGTGACACAACATTTACGTGTACAGGGCTTAGCATGACCACCCGATTGGTTGAACCGGGCCCATTCAACCACTCGTCTAGGTGAAGTCAGGGCCAAAGTGGTGTGTTGAGCAATATGAACAATGGTCCTGCTCCCATGCTCTCAACCACCAGGATCCCTTTCTCCTCCGACACAGGGCCCCAACGGGTTGGTGGACCAAATATCCCCCCGGGTCCACTACGGGGCTGTCGACGAGCTCTTGGCGTTACCCAGCACCCACCACGAGGAGGTGGCACGCCACGGGTGCCACAACCTTTCCGATCCGTCTGGATGTATTGCTAGGTTGCTCCAGAAGTACCACAATCTATCGTAAGTATTACAGCTTATCAGTATTTTCATCATTATCTTGAATAGCATTTTTCATTTACATCTGTGACACTGACATTGAGTTTGGCTTCTTTAAACTGTAGCAAGTTATCAAAAGCTACATATTTAATTAAACACGTGTTCCTTTCAAATTAGTTATTATATTCCTCTTTGTACTTGTAACAAAAACAAAATTATATCAAAAAGGCCTTTTAAATAGACTTGAATTATTTTACAATAAATCTATAGTAGGGAAGACAGAAGCGTTCTACTTTCAACCCCTGAAGAAAGTCAAGAAGGGCCAGTGGCTCTCCTCAATGCAAGTTGGTCACAACACACAGAAAACGTGAAGAGGATGTGCGAGATGGTGGGAATAGAGACAGTGAGTGATTTAATAGTTAATGTCACATTGGCAATATCTCCGTCATATCATGACGAACACAATTTACAGAAAGCCTGTCGACGATAGACAGTAAAAATACTAGAGTATCGCAGATATGGATATAAAACTAGCATGGAAAACTAAAATATATTAATTAAAGCAGACAATACAATATAAAGCACAGACTACAGATTGTCAACAACTGAAGGTAGGACTGCATACTGAGGATCATGGGGACTACATTTGCTCCCTGCGTGGACCTTAGCTGGATTTTCACTATCCCTTCAGCTGTTAACAATAGGTGGGAACAGAGGTTAGGAAGACAAATCATTCGCTCAGGGCAACGTGGTGCTGCAAGACTTTATCAAAAGAATGTAGAACAGCTGACATTTGAACAAGCAAGTAAACGTCTATGACGACATTTTCTTCGTTTCGTGAATCCATTACAGTAAATCTGATTATACTTGTAGTCTATGTGATATGGTCTTATGGGTATACAAGTCCATAATGTACCCCCAAGGCTTATGATAAACAGTGCAGTACACAATTCCAAAAGCTGCAGTGTTTGTTATCCGGTATACCGAAAAGTCAAAACCAGCAAAGACCAACTCGTAAACTACCGTAACTATGGTTACAAAGATGGACCCACAGCCAGGATGTTCTGTTGGAGAGGCTTGCTCACAACCTGAAATACCATCTACTCGCGCAAAACTTTCCATGTTGCTATTAACTTTAAGTTGCTAATCACTGAAAGTGGACAAAATGTTATTGTATCTTTTTTGAGGCTTTACCCCGGGTATAACCCAGTTCGGGGCCTTTATTCAAACCTCTAACCGGTTTTCACAACTTTGAAGAACCTTGAGGTTATTCCATGGTTTTATGCTACCCCTTCAATAATGGACAAAACTTAAGTTGGTCAACATATCATCGTATCCCGATTTCATTGACCGATACTCATGCATTTGATCATTGGACTGACTGCTCCTGACTCGATTATTTACAGGCCACCGCGATTTACCTGCAATGTTGCTGACTGAGACGAAAAACCCAACTCGCTCACTTGATTTATCTGTGCCTACCCCGTAACACTGACAGAAAGTAAAAGGTTATCACAGTGTGGAAAAACACCTTTCTTTCAGCTACAATCGGAAGACTGTGAAAAGTAATCTTCAGTCCTAGCATAAACGAGTCCATTGCCCTTTTCAACCGAGGAAGCCATAGATTAAGTCCTTGTCTCCGAACGTGGCGTCGGTGTGGGGGATTTCTCACCCGTCAATTATTGGAAACCACAAAGCAGAAGTTTGAAGTTTAAACCCATTGAAGTTATACAGTCATTATACTGTAATTGTCATGCATGTTATCATACTATCGTGGACTTCCTTATAATCAAGTTGTGGAACACGTCTAATGAAACCATAATACTCGAGGGTTACATAATGCTGGTGAAACAGTGCATGTGGGTCACACAATGCTGGTGGAACAGTACATGTGGGTCACATAATGCTGGTGCAACAGTACATGTGGGTCACATAATGCTGGTGGAACAATACTTGTTCAACATATGTCATATTTGGGATTTCACTTTCTCAGTAAAGTACAAATTCTAGTACTTTTTTGGTTGAGTCCCATCCGGGATTTAAACCCGCAACCTCAGAGTCAGGCACCTAATCGCCAGCACACAAAGTCAGCCACCTAGCCCGCTCAGCCACCGCGACTTCCACAAAAATGAAAGTCGGACAACTGGTAGTCTAGACTGCGTACTTTGTGTACCCCTCTTATAAGTGTGAATTGACACGGCTCCCACGGCCGAAGGCTATGATTACACGAAACATGACATATGTTGCATTTGACCACTTTCTAAATGGCATCGTGTAATCACAATACTTGTTGGTCACATAATACTGGTGGAACAATACTTGTTGGTCACATATTACTGGTGGAAGAGTATATGTGGGTCACATAATGGTGGTGAAACAGTACATGTGGGTCACACAATACTGGTGGAACAGTACATGTGGTTCAGACAATGCTGGTGGAACAGTATACGTGAGTCACATAATGCTGGTGGAACAAGACACGTGGCTAACATAATACTGGTGGAACAGTACATGTGGGTCACAAAATGCTGGTGGAAGAGTGCATGTGAGTATAAACTCCAAAACGTTGTATGATGCACCCAGACTAAAAAGTTAAACGTCAGCCTATTTCAAAACTAAGATGCGATGCTGCGGATTTGGATGACCAATATCGCAATCATTTGTATTTACAATTAAATGACCTACTGTTAAAGATATAAATGTACTGCGTTTTAAAGCAAAATACCTATTTCTATCCTACTTATAGAACATTTTTAAACTTAAGTATCACGTGTCAAAAGTGACAATCATGTGACCATATAACAGCCATTTCTGATTTTCAATTCCAAAGGAAGGTAAGTTGCTTGAGGAAAACAAATTGCCTGTTCGGTTTAAAGTAAAGGTAATTCCAAAAATGGTTTTGTTTTTAAACTGAAAGGTGCTAAACCAAGATATGATAATTGCGTTTTTCAGAAAGAGTGAGTGAGGATGTTTAACGTCACATCGGCAATATCTCAGACACATGGTGACGAAAACAATCCACAAAAGGAAAATGAAAAACATTTTGAAGAGTAGAACTGTCGACGATGGACAGCAAAAATATAAGAGTATAACAGTTTTCTTAAATATTTCCTATCAGACAACCTATACTGGCACAATATACTGGGTGGCGCCTAACGTTTTTATTCCAAGTATATTGTCATCTATAGAAAGATCTTCTTTATGCCTCTTGTACAGACATACATTTTCTCTTGCTGACTTCTTTTCCAACCAATTTCTGAAGTGAATAATGCTCTTGTAAACGTTTATAACAAACAATTGACGTATTTCACAGCCTACCAAGACGGTCCGACAATGGCAAGAAAGATAGATTCTCCCGAATAATACATAATGTAAATCCTCTCAGAATAGCCTTGCCAGTCTTCCTTCCTTAACCTAAGAGTTTTGTATGCAGACGGTGTAAGACGCACATACAAGATTAAGTAGACTGCCAGGATCATTCGTTGTAAACTGCGTACGTTAATCCTAACGACAAAGGTGGTGTCTGTTTCTCCAACAAGCACTTTTACCTGTTATTTCGGTAAAGCGACATTAACCTCTGAATCCAGTCCTATGGGTCTTGTGATTGCAATGTCATAGGGTGTACAGTATCAACGATGTAGACTTGTTTGGTACTGCAAGTGACGTTTCTCGACGTAGTAGTTGCCTAATATTGGACAATGAGTTGGTGGCGAAAGGTTTATTTGTCCAGCATACGATGGAGACATTATTCGTTTAACAGCTTACTGACAAACTGTAAAATGTTCTTGAAGGACGTGTCACGTTGCTCTTTGGCAGGATGCCATTCTATAAATGTGAAAAATTTGGAATGTTTTTCACTTTCATTCCTTTAATACTGACAACCAGAAATAATTACGAATGGAGTTCTTATAGCTAGTCTAAGATATAGTATTTTCAGAATTTGGTTTGTTGAATAGCCCAAAAGAAGAAAATACACATCTTTATATTTTAATCGCTTTTTTAAAACGTCATTCCGATTTAATCCGCCCGACATGTCAAAGAAGTAGCCGAAATTGAACACTCCTGCAAAAGTGCAAGAAGAACTTCAGAAGTCAATACCACTTTTCTTAGAATATGGATCAAGATGTCCAATCCTATTGAACATTACCACAAACTCGGTTCTTGAAAGTCGAAAGCTTCCCTGCTTACATTCTGGCAGTTCTAATTTATCCTTTCGACAGATCTCGGATCAGCATACTTCCCCCAGGATCACAAGGTGACAAACGTAAAAATCTGGAGCTCAAAGTTAAACGCACGAAAGAAGGTCAAAGTCACCAATGCTTTTGCCGGGCCTGTCTTTTCCATACCTTTAGATATCCAGAGTCTTGACCGCCCGACCTGAAGGATCATGTCTGATAACAGAGCCACCTTCCTCGTTCCACTCTCACTTCCTTATATATGCCAGTCAATTCGGGAGATGATAGAAATTTATTGTGTACGTTGTGTATGTTTATTTACTGGATGAGAGTAGCCAGGTCGTAGAGCACAATCTGAAATTTGAGGTGAATTTAATTTGTTGATTGCGATGCACTGCTGGACAGCGATGGTAGTATCACAGGTAAAGTTAATCACCATGTCTGATCAGAGCTGGTCATTTGTGGAGACGTTTTCGGAGAATCTATTGCATCCCGTGTACATGGCATAGCTCGCTGCTTTTACTATCGTTTACCATGACACCGAGGTCCATCCATGGTACGATCCTGAACATGTCCAGGGCGTCATAGAAAGTGTTGTTTTAAACTAATTTGAAAAAGACCCATGAACAACCTCAGAAGAAGTCCTGTCTGCACACCTGATCTTGTCTTTTTTGTAAAGCCAGTGGACATATTTATATCTCTGAATCCTTTTTGACATGTATGCGGACCTCAGCTTCGAAACGTCTCGCTTGTATCCCGGGTACACTGTCGTCAGACTCCCCTCTATTCTCGGAGCACTTGGTTTGGTACCTCCTGGCCTCTTGGCGCAGATTTTCCACCAGGAGCACAACCTGTCTGACACTGTGAGAAGCTGCAGTGCTGGGGAGTCTACATGTAAAGGTCTGGTTTGGTTCGACAATGCAGCGTTTGCCATTTGATGTCTGGGCTGCTTGTAAAGGGAGCAAGGGCCCTGACCAGACCCCTACCTGACTGTACCAGGATCATCCCTTCGCTGCATTTTCATCTTAATCTGTAAGACATAATAAGTGTGTTTTTATAGCTCTGGCATTGTTTGCTCCAAGCACTTGCACAGCGCATTATTTCCCCGGCAAACGACACTTTGTCGTCGTTTGCCCTGTATATTCAGACTTAAGTATGATCTTTGGCAGAAAATGATTAGATCGCATCCCTCTTTTATCCATCACAGACCAGTTAACCAGCTCTTCTGTCTGATGACATTCACAATTATGCAAACCGTTTCCCACCCTTATATCGCAAATGTTTCGGCGCATTAAGTATTAAAACCTAGTCACATTCTCTCGCCCGTATATATCACCCCGTTTATTATCTTAGTTTATGCCATTTTAATCATATAGTGTGTATTTTAATGATAAAAATAGTTTCTTGTGGTTCTGGATGGCCAGATGTTCTCTTTTCCTACACGTGCAATATATTTTATGTGCCTTATTAACTATTTTATTGTGTCTGAATATATGACCAATGTATTTCCGTCACAAAAGCCTGTCGAAAAAGGGGAGTAAAAACCACAAGGATACCACAGAACTAGAATATGAAAATTGCATCCAAGTCTAAAGGTGGATTTTCGATCAGAACAATACAATATGGAAACGGATTGCAGATCGACAGCAACTGAATGTAGATCTAGGAACTAACGCAAGTGCTTCAACCACTAACATACTCCACTGCCGAGTCCAGTACTTGAGTTACTCTGTCGACAAAGACTTGTTTTCACGTTAAGCTACACGTACAGCATCGCCCAAACGCAACAGCGCCTTTTCATTTGTCTGGCTCTGTAGATCAATACTGACACCTATATGGCCTTTCATGCACGGGCGATATATGGATATTTCCAAAAATATTTTTCGTGGTACTTTCTGTCTAACCAACGTCATCAATTTATCGGAATTCAAGACATCTCATGTCTATTTTTGTTTCAGAACTAATGATTGTATATCTACTTACACTCTCTTACTGATAGATTATTGTCTCCCTGGATCTGCCTTTCATGAACAAAGCAATTTGGGGGGTTAAAATAGTCTAACTACAGAGACGATAAATATGCAGTTATGACCGCAAAATTATTAAGAACTTTGCAATCGGTGTAAATGATGAGTGCATGGTTTCCCGTATATTAAAAATATTTCACGTTTCAAAAAGAACAAAACATGTGTTTTTGAAATGGGTTTATCTTTGCAAAGTTAGGGATTAAATCTTGTCGATAACAATACTCACATTTTTGCACTGCAAGGCCTGACAGAAGACAGCACGAGGATGTCCTTAGCAATGCTCCCAATGCCTGAGTGTTAATCGTGACTGTCGTTGGATTGATTTGTAACTGATTCGATGCTTCAAGGTTCCGTACTCCAATCAGGGTCAGGTATGTTTTTTGATCACTTGAAACAAGCGAATGTTGGAAATGTGTCTCCTTATCGAAAGTCTTGCAGCATTTCTTCAAGATGTGTTCAGACTTTCTACACGTTAGTGGCGGGTCGAACGTGTTACATTGGTCTGCTTTCGTTTGGTAATGATCTGACAAAGTTTTCAAGTGCACAATCCGCTCAGTTAAATAAACTCCGAAAAATGAAAAACGAGATCTTGAAAAGAACCCTGACGTCTTTGAAAAGAAATCTGTTTTTATAAGACTGCTATAGACTGTTATGGCTACTTTGCCCAATGTTTAAAATGATGAGATGAATGTGGCATTGGTTTTGATCACATTTGTAAGGAATGCCCCACTGGTCCACAGTGAGCACTAGGTTTGCCATTGGCTTATTCTCTATATTCTTGTCTTAAATCTTCAGGGTAATTGTGCGCTGCAATCATTAAATTGACCCGTGAAGGTCCCGGGGTAGAATAGGCCTTCAGCAACCCGTGCTTGCCATTATAGGTGACTATGCTTGTCGTAAGAGGCGACTGACGGGATCGGGTGGTCAGGCTTGCTGACTTGGTTGACATATGTGATCGGTTCCCAATTGTGCAGATTGATGCTCATGTTGTTGATCACTGGATTGTCTGGTCCAGACTCGATTATTTCCAGATCGCCGCCACATAGCTGGAATAGTGCTGAGTGCGGCGTAAAACTAAACTCACCTACGCACTCAGAGAATGTGAGCCTTTGCCACCCTATCCTGTCTCGCCACAACCATGGGTTACTGAAGATCGTTTCTAATCCAGATCGTCATGGGTGAATATGGCGTGAAAACATACAGTGACAGTGTGACAAGTGGCAAGTTGGCGATCTACCAAAAACATACACGTTTCATCAACATTTTCCGGTGTGGCTGCAGCTGATCTTCCTCCCCTTGAATCCTCTTCTAGAAATCCTCTTGAAATACGCCAGCCTCTTTAGAGTGACAAAGGAAATGCCATCATCTCCCTAAGCAGATACATGTCACTTACGGTGCCTGCAGACATACGTTGTCTGATTTTGCGATTTGGTTCATGTGAGCTTCTGAGCAAGGATCTTTGTTGAACTGTTTACAAGCAAACATTTTTGCCGTCACTCTCCACCCTTGTGATTGTAAAATATGTATCATGTTAAAGTATCGCTATATTCGAATTGCGAACACATGAAGGGATGGTTTAAATCCAGCCTGGGTCCATGCAGGAAGCAAATGTTCTGTAAATCCTCATAGTCCCCAGCATGGTGATACACCTTCAGGTGTTGGCAATCTATGATCTGTTTTCTATTGTTCACTTTTATAACATTACATCCTGTTCATATGACTGTCCCGTGGTCAGTGTAGCAGCTACTCTTGGAGATCGTGGACAACCTGGGGCCCTTCGCTCACAATGGCAAGCACCAGTGAGCGGCACCCATATGTGCCAATATGGGTCAATTGTCAACTTATACTTGTTCGTCACAAGTAGTTTTGCTGTTCTGCGTCAATATGATTTCTAATTTATTGACTTATTGTATATAGTAGTTAATTGTTCTGTCACGACATGACTTAAATATTGCCGATATGACGATAAATAATAACTCACTCACTCAGAAACTGTTTGACATCCCTGATAATTAAAAAAACAAAACAAAATTAACTCCCGATTTCTTCACTTACTCTACTTATGTGTATAGCAATATATATGTCTGATTTTGAGTTCATGGAAGTGTTGCACGCGTCCTGATCAATGATGTATTATACTTCATACGCAGTTCAGAACTTGTTAAACATTTTTGTACAGTTAGAAACGTACATAATATATGCCACACACAGAAGGTCGCTGAATTATTTCATGAATATTTGGTTGTCATATGGTTGTCATCTTGCTTGTTATTTCAGTTTTCAACTTTAACAAAACTAACATCTGTTGGCTATTCGCTTGTCGTCCTACCAACTTAAGTGCGTGTATGGAGGCTTATTTTTGATGATAATCTAATTCCTTTGCGGTGTAGATAATTTTGTTCCGTAAGAAATGAAATGTGAGCTATTAAACGAACTTTAAATCTCACAGACGAAGACGAGTTATTAGGCACAGCGTATGGCTCGGTTAAGTAAAAAGTTCCTTTTCTCCTCAGAAATCATAAGTCTAATTTTCTTCTGTATAATTAACATGAGGAGAGTGTAAGTTGACCCAGTTTAACGCAAACAATGTCTAAACAAGTAATCACTGCATACGAAGTAGAAAAGTATATAATCTAGCCATAATATTATCTAAGAATCAAGACAAAAGTTTAAGGATTATCTCTTATGAATTATTTTTGAAAAAAAGTCGAACGTTCATGGAAGTCAAGATAGCAGTCAGTACCGATCTACAGAATCTGACATTGCTGCGGTTGGGTGATGCTGCACGTGTACAATGACCCAATATAGCTATCTGTAGATATCCTGTTTCTGCATTACCTTTGCTGGTTTATTGGGCTATCGTTTAAAGTCACAATCAGCATACATGGTGGCGGTATGGACCTGATAGTCTAGTGATCAAAAATCGATCTGCGCTGTCGGGAACCGATGACATGGCGGAAACCCGGTATTGACCTATGCATGAACATGTTCGTGGTTAAGGCATTGGCATCTCGAATTCCTCACTTGGAATTCGACAGTGTGTAAAAAAGTGTTCTAGCAGGTTAAAAAAAACCCCAAAAATATAACGTTACGGCTAAACAATGTCGCACACGTGTAAAGGGAACCAATCATCCACACGCCAAAAATTCTTGGGCAAAGTTGCGTCTCTTGCCATGTCAGACGTTTATGTTGGTTGGATCACTCATACATTTTCTCTGTTGAGCATGAAGACTTTTATGGATAGACAACTTCTTTCTTGCAGTGGATGCAAGAAGTCCACTGCAAGAAAGAAGTTGTCTATCCATGAAAGTTTTCATCCTCCCCATACCAAATTTTCTCGGTTGTTACTTCTCAGCGCCAAAGCCATGATCTCGATTTCCACTATTTCAAGTAAATTCTATGCTGTATCCTTTCCAACGTTTCCCTTTCACGATGCTGATTTGCTGAAGTAATACTGAATATTTTCGCGAAGATGGTGGGCTACTCACTGTCGGAACATTAAAGCACATTTCCTATAAACCCCAGTATATAAAGAAAACAGCAAATTGCGCAGCAGAGTTGTCCCTCTTGGGTGATTCGGAAACATATGATTCAGGGTTTGAATTTAGGTTCGCCCTATTACGTTTCTTGGGTTTTGCCCTTGCTCGTGTTTTGTGGACGTGGTCAACGTGTCACACCTTCGCCATTTCGGCCTTTATTGACACACACGTGTATATCTAACACGCCAGGTCACTCCGTTATTTATGAAAACCACTTAAATAGACCAAACAGAATAATTTATTTTGATAATGTTTCCAATTTACAAGTTTAATAATGTGTACTGCGTAAATTGTAGGCACATGTTTCAAGAAACGGATGACTGTTATTTATTGTTGTAATGATGAGAGCACCGCCGCAATCCGTGTTAAATTGATGTGCCAATCCTTATTGGAAGCTGCTTCTTCGAGATGAGAAAACAACATCATTAATCGCATATAATAGCATTCCGATTACTTCTGTGACCTTGGTTCCTCGGGGAAGTATGTAAATCCGAGATCTGCCGAAACCGCCGGGAGTAAAGCAGGGACTTTGAAGAACCGACGTGATGGTCGTGATTAATAGGATGGTTCGTCTTGATCCATATTCTTCTCTGATAAAAAAACCCAGCTTAGTTCCATACAGGATTCAAATGTACTGCAAGTTCCAATGGTCCTTATATAGCATGATTTTATATTGTCTTTCCTTCGTAGTTAAATGTTTTTTTTAGTTTTTCATACCAGTTTTATGTCTGTATCTGTGATTCTCTAGGTATTTTACTGGCCTTTGTGGACAGGCTTTTATAATTTACCTTTAATTACTATGTATAACAATTAATTGTTCTCGTCACGATATGCCTGAAATATTGTTCATATGACAATATATTTTAATTCCTCTCCGCGAAATAGTATTAATGTTCTGCAAGTTCCTATTGAAGTTGTGGTCTAGTCCTTATTCAGTCACATCTGACATCTCTCTCGCATATCATATCTCATTTACATAAAGTACATAAATGCTTGTGACACGTTTTCCAGACATCAGATCGGGAAATGACGTCAATTTGACAAGCAACAAGTCAATGAGTGAGTGAGTTAATACTTAACGTCACATCCGTTATATTTCAGCCATATTGTGAGGAAACTAATTTATACAATACAACATGAAAACATAGGGAAGAATTGAACCTGTCAACGATGGACAATAAATTAATATGGTATCGCGGATATGAACATAAAGCTAGCATGTAAAGTTAAAACATTACAATTACAGAAGACTATAAAACTGGGGCTATAGATCGCCAACAAGTGAAGGTAGATCACCATACTAGGAACCATAGGGACGGACAATAATTTTGGTACCTGTAAGGAGTCGAGCTGGATTTACAATCATCCCCTCAGCCGCTGGCGATTGTAGGATAGCTTAGTCGAAATTTAGAATAACAACAATATTACTTTTAAAAAGGGAAAAAGTGAAAACTTTAAAACTTTGAAAATTCGGAGACTTAGGTGCCCTGTCAGGGAGACAAAACTTTTACGATACCTTAACCCCGTTTGAGGATACACCCATTAACAATCTAAATTAAGTCAATATAAACTACCAAATGTAAAACTTTATCTATTTACAAGATATATATCAACATCAATTAAAAAACATGAATTATTAAATGATAACTGGCATGAAAAAAGGTCCTTTACTCTTTTGACATTGAAATATTTATCCCATATAATGGAGAATTCAACACAGTCAAGCAGGATATGCATGGTCGTGATTGTCTCATCACAACGGATATGGAGGATTTTTTCCTTTCATTAGATATACGTATATAGTGTATATCTTGTGTGGCCAACACGACATCGTCGCTTTGAAAGCCTCTTCAAATCTAGCCTGACAACCCTATCAGGTACAACCAATATAGAGTTTTATTGCATGTAAATGTCCCACGTCTTATGCGTCAGCTCACGGATGTAATGTCTAATGTTAGTTTGTAATCAGGGTAGGGAATAAGGGGTGATGTTACAGATTTGTTGAGTGCTGCCCTGGCAGCGAGATATGCCAACGTGGCTAGGTAACCAACAGAGGACGATGTCGAATTAGCCAGTAGGAAGATCATTGTACATTCCAATAATTTGAATTCTGAAAGATTGTTAATCGCCTGAAAACACGATACGAAAGAGAGTCCGAAAAGATGATATCTTCCTTCTGCATACTGTGTTTTTTGCTAAAATATCTTTACGGCTGTTAATGTAGCGTTAGCTTCTGCTGTAAATATAGAGCTGTTATCAAGCATTCTAAAAGAAATCGTTCTGGATCCAAGGATAGTGGCACATGCCACCATCTTTGGATCCATCTGGAAATAAGGATTTGTATTTGTCACACTTATTTTCTAACGGAATAAACTCAGGTTAATAGTGCAATTTATTCGTTTCTGAATTTTCGTGGGGTCATTGTTGGTTAAGTTGTGTCCTTACCAAACACCAAGCGAAAGATGGATAGCTGGTAGATGACAAAATGAATGTCACAGTTTACATCAATTGTTCAAGATCAAATATTGTGAATGCGACCTTTGAGTTCGAATATTTGCAGGGTTGTGCTTTTCTTAAATTTTCAGCCTAGCAAACGGCATGATATCACACGGGCCCCGAGTAGTAACAAAAGCGTTTTAGATAATATCATATTTCACTGTATGAGTGAGGTAGTGAGTGAGCATTTGCTGGCTGGCTGAAAGAGGTCTTTGAGCACTCTAACGGTAGAGATGCCGGAAATGAATGCCACACATTTTGTCAAAGTGGGGAATCGAAACCGCGACGAGGAAATGCTTTCACCATTAGGTCAATGTCATATCCATCTGTAAAAAAAAAATGCCACATGAATGTGATGTGGCTATAGCCAGCCAAGTACCCCGTCACATCCCGCATGACACGCCAGGGACCATACCACACCTGTATACTACTTAGTATGCATATATCCACATGATAGTGCGTGAGTACGGTTTTACACCGCTTTTAGCAATCTTCCAAGGATGTGCTCATGTGGTCAAAGGAACTTTCCCGAACTTCTGTAAAAGCGTCATCCCAATTTTGTTGAATCTTCTAATCTGGCTCGTGATGAAATGAACTGCATTCACACCAGAAAGGGAGAGATTTACTGTTCCTGGGAAGCCTTTTCGTGGCTAGGCGATAGATAAAAGGTGTGTAAGTCAACGGCATGCGGATGTAATCGCACACAAGATGATTTGTCCTCAAGTATATAGTAACATGGCGATCGTTCCACAACCTTTGTTCTTGTGATAAAGCTTAATCAGTTCGAAAGGATTTGAGGAAAGGAGGGTCAGATAAATTGAAGACATGTTGTTTTAGATTGCAGGCCTGGTGGTCTCCTACATGGCCTTTAGTAAACTGATGGAACATCATACGTTTCTTGGAAGAAACGTTTCCAAGCGGATCAGATGCGTGCTCGAATGTAAACTAGTGAAGATTTACAACTGATACACAATATTCAACATACCATACGCTGCATAAGTAAAAGGTCTGCAGAAACCACGACTTACGCCCACCAACTAAGCAGCCGATTGTCAAATTAATAGAGACAAAAGCAAAAACATCCTTTCCACAAGAAATCTCTAACTATATTTTGCTTAGTTTTACCGAAACGGAGGTGTGTTTGAGCTCAACCAGACAATCCGTTGGTTGACAGTACAGGCTCAGGGAACATGAACAAACATCGAGGGTACATCAACCCATGACCCCCTCGAGACCTCTAACAACTTATAATGGACAGCATGTTCCAAAGAGGCCTTCATCAGTTACGTGTGGCGTTAAAGAAACAAACCACGAAACAAAGACAAAAAAATATATATATATTCCGCGATAATTACAAAGGTAACGGAACATCCCAGATCGGAATGATGCTGTTTCATGCTCGGCAGTTAAGGGTTGAAGTATAACCGTGTTATGGAATCTGTCATACAACTGCAATAATTAGGCAAGGGGAATATCACGATGCTAATGATGACAATCGCGTCACAACATGAGGGCTCCATGGGTAGATGTGTGAACATTAAAACTTTACTAGAATTTGTGCATTAATGTGTTTCTAAGTAAACACAACATGGTGGTTTTACATAGATTTGGTTCATGCCAAATCTGCCTCTAACACCGTGGAAATTCTCGTCAGTTGGTTTCCTTATGGCAGGACAGACACGTACCCTGGACAACAACTGACATTTGGACCCTACTTCTGGAAGACACGCGCTCCTGCAGATTCCACTCAGCTGGAAGTTGCCAGGAGGTGACAGCAGAGATGAGATGGGATTTCAGTACGGCCAACAGCAATACATGTGGGCGTGATAACAAGGGAAGCCTCAGAGCATGGTTGAACCTTGTACAAACTCGTTGAATGCTGCGTGTACAAGCCAAAGCGTTCAGGTTTGACAGTGTGGCAGGCCACCAAGTACGATCGACGCTATTAACTGTATATACGAAATACGGTGCTGTACAACCTTTTTGTGAATATCATCTACTTTGGGTGTTTTATTGCAACAAGTGTCTTGGATCGGAGTGAGTTAAAATTTACAGTCACATTGGCAATATCCCTGCCATATTGTCACTAAAACAGGTTATGTGTTAAAACCATCTGTCGACAAAGGGGAAGTAGATTGGAGACAGCAAAACTAGCATTTAACTAGCATGCACCCTGTGATGATACAGCAATTTTGCAAAACTGTCTTCATAATGATGTTTTATTTAGTCACACCCGTGAAGGTCCCGGGGTAGAATAGGTCTTCAGCAACCCATGCTTGCCATAAATGGCGACTCAGTTTGTCGTAAGAGGCGACTAACGGGATCGGGTGGTCAGGCTCGCTGACTTGGTTGACACATGTCATCGGTTCCCAATGCTCATGTTGTTGATCACTGGATTGTCTGGTCCAGACTCGATAATTCACAGACCGCCGCCATATAGCTGGGATATTGCTGAGTGCGGCGTAAAACTAAACTCACTCACTCACTTATTTAGTCACCTAGAATTTATAGATATGTGCTTCTGCTTAGATTTGCACGTGAAACAGATCAAAGGTTATTTGATTTAAGGTTTCGAAATCAATTCAATTTGCAGAGTACATTAAAAATCCTATTACGACAGTGAATATTTAAATGAGATCCCCAAACTTCAGAATCTCTGCCATATGTCCGGCCATTGAACCAAGAAAAAAACAACGTTTTGAACGCTTTACACAAGCTGTGAAATGTACCCTTCATTTAAGTAAGGGTCATATGTGACTATTTGAATTCGTGTTATAGATAGCATGCTTGACTGGACCTCAAGCTGCTAGAATTAATATTGTGGATGGGAGTCGATGACGACTAACTCAGCTAGATTTGTTAGTCGCCTCAAGAATAGCTTGCCTAAGACATTCTTACTGTGATCTTTACGGGCAGACGTGTCTTTGCAGCAAGAAGTAGTGGAAACTTCATCGGAGCTTTACAAATCGAGTTTCAGAACACGTTCCATTGCCTGAACAACCCGAAGAGTCATTTCCGTGTGATGAAATTAAATTGTTGATGGTTCAGTAAATTTAAGATATCTTTTTGGCTTGGATCCTTTTGAGAAGCAGTTTTGTCTGAGGAGATTTGAGTTTAGGGCACGTGGTTCAGTTTTCCTGTTAGGTAATTCAAATTCAAGACCACGTGTTCCTTGTCAAATTCCATGGAGTCTCGTGCCAAGCGTTTCAAAACACTATCAAGAGTCAGGGTTGCTACGCTAGGATCTTATTGTTTGCAAACGCACCCATCAGCAAATATTGCTGGAGTCATTTACTTCTGAAGTAGAATATAGTCGTACTTTGTACAGTCGCAACATAATGCTGTTACCAGGCAACATATCTACACTCACCGTACAATAAGTGCAAGCTAAAGATATCATATGAATACAGTACCATGATCGCTGTAGTCTTTACAATATCGTGTTATTGACAGTCTGGAAACATCTGTCACCGTTGCAGCACTGAAACACACGGAAGTGACTTCATGATGAAGTATTTGTGTCTCATCAACGCGCACTTGTGATGATTTATATATGACTTTTTTCTGCCCCCCGAATGACAATACTATACGGCATAATTTGCTTAAAGCCACACAACGGAGTGTCTTGGTTCTCATCACGAGTGGCAGGTCGGTCGATCTCCAGGGCACTTTATTTAGTCTAGTTACCGAATAACAACTTTGATTCACAATAGTACTAAATGACATCGGCCACCATTTTCCTGAAATGACTCTTGACAAGATGGCTTTGCCTGCTTTGCAAAATGCCTCTGACCAGGACGGGTCTAGTATATTATTACAGTGTCAGGATGGAAACTCTTTCTAACGTTACGGAATTCCAACATGATATTTGACATGAAAGAAATTAGTGTAACTGTTCTGACTATAAGAATCGGCAGTGAGAAACGAAATGGTGAAGTAAAAAACTATTTTCAAATAGACAAAATAACGATTACCCGATACTCATCGATACTGTGTACTCACTTTGCATGCCTCAGCTTAAACACAAATCATGCTTCACAAAAGACATTGACGACTGTTACATATATTTTCTCCTTAGAAATCATTGTCCATATCATTCCTCATAATGGTCCTCCGTGTCAGGTTTCGGTGTCACAGAATTCTGGAAGTGCTGTTCCCGGGAACGTTAGGAAACGTCTACTTCAGACTTTTGATTCGGCTCGCTTCACGGCATTTAGCTTCATCAACTGTAACGACATTATCTTTCAGGGGCGTCCCAAACATGTCTGGTTATGTACAATACTAGAAGAAAATTACAGATCATGAACATAAAATCTGATTATTGCTTTTATGTATACGGAGTGAATTATGTCAATATTTCTTGAAAGATTATAACCACAACTTATTGTCTGTTATGTGTGTTGTTTGCTCTAGCAAATAGTGATCGTCTACCAGCCTCAACTTGACACGAATGACAGAAATGTAGAGCAAGGATGCAATCATGGCTTTGGACAAGCCAGCAATGTTTCTGCAATTAATATTGGTATATCAGATAGAGCTTCCCGACATTTATAGTGCTTGTTATGTGTATGTTGTCATCTCAAATTCGGTCATAACGGAAAAGTATGCTGGGTTTTTTTCGCAACACCGATTTTCCGTTTTTTGGTGTTTGTAACCGTGAATTCTCGACCTTCGAACATACATATACAATTTGACATTTTAAAACCCCCAACAATATCACGCGAATCGTTTAAAACAGTTTTTAAATGTGGTAAAGAAATGTGTGTGTCCGTGCAAGCGCGCGCGTGTGTTGATCTTTTCATGTATTTTTTTAAAAGACACAAAGCAACACTTGCCCTATGTGTCGCACTAAATAACCACAGCTGTTCACTGAATGACAAACAACTTTAATGGGTGTCAATATTGATGTTTAGTTTTTCTTTGGTGTCGTGTTGATGATAAAGGGCATGACGATCAATAATGGCGATGAATGATAGAAAACGCTGTCTTGGATTCAGATAATGTTGCATACAAGGATAAAATGATATACACTCATCTTCAGTTCCATTGTTACTCAACTGACATAATCGCTGACTTAATTCAATTCCCAACCACCTTTTTGATTTCAAAATTTCACACCTACGTCTTATCATAATATTTCGTTGTTAACAGAGAGATAGTTTTCTGGTTCCAGTAGGTTTTTATATTATCTACATACACTACCTATATCGAGAACGTTAGTGTTTAATACCGTTCTGTTACAGTAAATATATATAACCTGCAACATTCTTAAACATTTCAAGGAAACATGTACTATCACCAACACCTTGAGATAACCAAACATAGCCAAAACCGTGTGAAAATAGATTATTACGAACATAGGCAACAAAAGTTGTATATTCACAGTTATTATTATTAAGTAACATCACATAAGCTTTCTTTGGTGTTCGATAATGACACATAGGTACAAGTTTTAACCATTATTTTACAAATCGACATTGTCTATTTATGTATAGTGGATATCGGTCACACTCGCCGTATACAATGGCATTTGGTGGCGGTGGACCGACGGTTAAGAAATCTTTATATGCAGTGAGATGAACAGTTTCAATTTAATAGAAATTATTGAAGAAAACAGAGTAGTCGACAAAGTCTAGTTTATGCAGATTATGAACAACTTCTAACAAGACTTTTTATCCCAAGATGATACATCTTGTACACACGTATTAAATTTATCCGATGACGCAAAGATAGTACCTAGATATCTGTATGAATCTACTTTTGTAACATTATTTCGACGAGTGAAAACTTCCAGATTGTCAAAATCTGAATCTTATTTCAAAACCTTTGTTTTCATGTCATCTAGTTTCTGTGCTAGTGCGTCCAAGTCGCTATGCATAGTGATTTGTTATTGGATTACTCTCTCAATATCATTCTTATATCCGACATTTAGGATTCTAGCGAGGGACCTTTGCTACCTAGATCAGTGAGTTTAGTCTCTATGTCACTCATCTTCGAAATTAAATATTGTCTAAAGTCTTTCAATTCAGAGAGAATATATGATTTTAGTTCACTTTTCAGAGTGATCTCTCATAGTTACCGGGACTGGGTTATTCTCAACATCGATTGAGAGCACTAACTGTAATCTAGTTGTATGTTCAGGTCTGTTGTCACAAAACATCAGTGACCCACCATCTCCAATATGTCGATACGCTCAAGTGAGACTCTATGACGTCAGTGATCGTTCACGAGGAATGGACTCCTCGAAGCTAGACAGTTTTCTGGTAAATGAGTTTGCATGGACCAAAACAGCGAGTGAGTGAGTTTAGTTTTACGCCGCACTCAGCAATATTCCAGCTATTCCGGCGGTCTGTAAATAATCCAGTCTGGACCAGACAATCCCGTGATCAACAACATGAGCACCGATCTGCGCAATTGGGAACCGATGACGTGTCAACCAAGTCAGCGAGTCTGATCACCCGATCCCGTTAGTCGCCTCTTACGACAAGCATAGTCGCCTTTAATGGCAAGCATGGGTTGCTGAAGGCCTATTCTAACCCGGGACCTTCAGGGGTCTGTATCAAAACAATCGCTGAGAGCAACAAAGAGAGGTGTGAGTGTGAGGCATGTAGTCCCTGTCCGTGCAGACATGGCTCGCCTGTCGTGTCCAGTGTGGTTGGGTAAAGTTGCCAGTGCACTATTTTCTCAGCTCGTTCAATGAGTAATAAAAGTGCTTGTTCAGAGTAGGAACTCAGCTGTTTCCTGTCTCGTGTCACATTCCAGTCAAGGGTTGCTGTCTAATAGAGCCACAGAGCTGTATTGTGTTACTTATATTTAGCTTATAACTAACCAGACATTCTGCTTCGTGAGTGTTGTTGACTTGCTTCTTTTCTAAGCGTATCATCTTACGGATGTAAAGTATACAAAGTGGTAAAGAGCACATCGGGCGTTCTTGTCTGTCATGTCAGGCACTAAGACAATGTGAAAGATGCGGTCTGTCAGTAAATGGCAGATTCACCACGAAAAAAAATCATGCAAGTAATACATTTGGTCTTTCATTTATTTTGAGTAGTATATTTGATAATCATCATCACAGAAACACTAGGTCAATATCGGTCCATGGAACCTGCTACTCCAGTTGACCTTGTCTTGAAGACAAAAGCTTATGACATTACCTAAACTTGGTTGGGCCAAGAGAAAGAAATATGTGTCTACTTGAGAATATGCGACAATAACAACGTCCTAATGCAATAACCCGACTGCCAGTAATGCCTGTTTTCGTGTCCTCGAAAATGATTCATCTATGAAGAGCCCCAGGCAAGCCATCATGTGGATCCAGCTCGACAAAACAAGAAATGGTAATAGGTGATTGAAGATGATGACGTGAGAGAATAAATGGCGGAATCCTGTCTGACGATATGGTTGACATAAGAAAAAGGAGGTATTACGAGGCATATACCTAAAGGAGAGGGATACCAGGTGAAGATAAATGTTTTACAGAAATCCCATTCTGGTGGCGATCTGAATAGAAAGTGAATGAGTTTAGTTTTACACCGCATATATTTCCAGTTATATGGCGGATGTCTGTAAATAATCGAGTCTGGCCCTGACGGTCCAGTGTTCAGCAGCATTAATATCGATCTGCACAACTGGGAACCGATGACATGTGTCAAATAAGTCAGCGAGTCTGACCACCCGATCCCGTTAGTCGCCTCTTACGACAAGCATGCGTTACTGAAGACCAATGTTCTAACCCGGACCTTCACGGGTCGTGAACAGAAAGATAAAACCTAATCTGGTGTACTCTTCTAGAAGGTATTATCCAGTCTATTTTTAATGAAAGACTATGACCTTGTGCATGGTTTAATCGCGTATTTGTTTTTCGAATTGTGCACTTCTCTACCAGATGTTACTATCGGCTATAGTGTGAGACTATATATAACTGTTATAATGTGAAAATTGCATTCGTATACAAGAAACGATTTAGCAGAACAGAATAGATTCGTCAAGCAGCAATTGAAGCCGAGTCACTGATTAGAATTAAGATAGATTTCCAATCACGAGGTACGACATGAGACCAGGGAATGATGTAACTTCTAACGAATCAGAGAGATTGTAGAGGGTCATGTGATAAGGGTGGAGCAGGTTCGAACACCTTAAAAAGATACCGTCAGCACTAAAAAGGTGCGAGGTGCGGTGCGGGTTGAAGAGTCAGCAGAACGTTCACATCCCGATTGATCAGTAAAGAGCTTGCCCTGGTATCAGGCTAACTGCCCCCTGGACAAGTGCCGCCCGACAACTGCCCCCTGGCTATCTGCGACCCCATCCAACCCTGTCCAGGCCAAGTACGATTGTTATGAAGAGAGGGATCGAGTAAACCGATGTGAGTATAGAAACTTGTGTTGAGTTATTCATTGTATGCCAGAGTGCCAGTACATGGATGCTATGTGTTAGGTAGGAATCCCGGTCGTCAGACCACTTATTCCTAGATGTAGCCCCCCGGACGGACCAAGCGAGTATGCAACCAGAGCTGGCAGCACCCCCAATAAGGCAAAACGGCCATCGTAACAGGTAACTGGTAAGAGGGTTTACTAACACCCAAATTCCAGATAACAGTATGCCAGTTGTATCACAGTGTTTAGTAAGATGGTTTCTCTATATTTGATAAGGAAAGGAATTTGTGCTACAGAATCTTCTCATTGCGTTTTTGCTAAATCAACTTTGTCAACTTTCACAAGTGCATATTTGATACTCCTCCGTCAGTTGTGACTGACTCACTTGCACGTTGTCTCAAGTTTTTCAATGTTTTTCACTCACGCCAACTGCACAGACAGTGCGTTTAACAAATTTAACCAGGGCATATTTAAGGCGACCCCTTTCACTTTCACCTTTAAAATATCACTATCTTTGAAAATCATGGACTTGATGTCAGAGTTGACTTTCATTGTCTCATCTTCCTTGTGAATAAATCCATTTCCTGTGACGTCACACGTGCACGTACTTCCCGCCCATTATGCTGTTATCGCAATAATTTACTGCTTCTTTACCCTTGTAAACCTTCACACGGAAATTCAAAATGAAATGATGATAGTTATGTAACCATTTTCAATTTTGGAGGGAAACGTTATGAAACTTTTTTCAAGTGTTGGTGCGATGTTTTCATTTCATTTTGTGTTGAAATTAATGTTTGATCATGGACCAATTTGGACCGTTGTTTGACTCAAACAGATTGTAATTCTCGACCCTTGGTTACCCTTGGGTAAAATAAGGGACAAATGCGTACTGCATTAAGCTTTTACATGTTGCAATAAAAAGACGATGTTTTCAGTATTCCTACGTACAAGTAACGGGAAGGTATTTGCTCATTTTCTGACCTAATCGGTAGCGGACAGTTTTAGAAACATGTGTGCCTGTAATCTTGTTTATTGCTTTATTTTATAGCAAACAGAATCTGCAGTTGATTATCGTCATTTGAGAATCCATCTATATTGCAGATAGACAGATTTATTTCTGTGATTCTAGGCACAACCTATATTACCTTGGTAAACCTTTTGTTTTAGAGTAATGCTGTGTATCAAACATCCCACTCAAAAGAAATTGAGGACCAAAGTTTAATATACATTATTAGACTCATTAGCTAGTACGCCAGGCCACGACACACAACCGCTTATTTCACACTTTTATTGTTGCGGTTAATAAATTGCCGTGACAAAAGATATAAGATATCCCCTCTGAACCAGCAAAATATAACACAGACAAGTCTAAAATATTCAATAACATATTGAGCAAACAATGAGCAAGTTACAATGAATCACAAACACAAATTTCTAGCATCATGCAATTGAGTCACAAATATAAAATGATAACATGCCAGAATCGTGGAATTACAGAGAGAGTTAAAATTCTAAATGGAGCTTGTTTCAACCGTAAGCAGTCAGGTGTGGAGTGTGGATGCATGTTGTAGGTCGGATGTTGTTGACAGTCGATGATAGGAAGATGCAGAACTCCAGTAATTCCGAGTGTACGCCCACGTGTGTGTCCCTCAACACAACAACCAGCCTTCATATATACGACAAGCAGTCGAGAATATTCCAGTAGATATTCGTGGCCATATCGTCAGTCACTCAGAATCCTCGACTACAGGAGGTAAACAATAGAATGCCAAGGGCAGGTAACTGGAGCGCTATCAAGAAGGCCTGCCGTCAAAAATACCATTGCCATCGTACATACATGATATGAAATGACCCACAATTCGCACACAAAACTCTAAACATCGTGACTCAGTGATAACTATCACTTAATCATTGATCATACAAATTACAGAAAATATACTCTCGAAACATTTACAGCTAGTGTATATTTATATCTATACCTTTTAGTCAATTTTTTGCTTTGAAGGAGACCTGGTAATTACTGGTCATCTAAACTTACAATGCCAAGATGCATCAATTACTAACAGATATAATGATCAAATGTCTGGTTTGAGTTTTGCAATTCCATCAATGTAAATACAAGCCGGGGCCACGTTTTGAAGCGGTTGGAGACAACACTTCATTGATGGAGGCACATGGCTGCTGTACAATTTCATTGTAATGCGATGTGGGCCTCAAGCTTTGAGCAACATATACAGTTGTTCTTTCCGGAAATTTAACCTGTGCCACATTCAGAACAGGAAATATATCAATATAGCCACTCTGATGTAAAGTGTTACTTACATTCAACTTGCACATTCTGAATAAATCAGTGTTCACTTGCCTAATACGAAGCGTGGTGTTTTTCTTACGGATAATGTGATAAAGTTGCACGAGACAAAAAGATTTGACAAGAAATGTGCAGTCTTACAGTTTGTTTAATGTTAAAATGTGTACATACAATTGACATCCACTGACCTTCCAGTACAAATTAAGGCCAGGAACATATTGTACATACATACCTGGACATAGATACAACTTCCAGATCCAAAAAAGTGCCGTAATGCAGCACTCGCCATTCTTTAAGCATTTAATTTATATTTTCGAGCATATTATCATTGTGACCAATGCATTTGACTGCACAAGGCTATCGGTATTCCACACAACAAAATAATATTATTTTAAAAAAACAAAAAAAACCCAAACTTTCCAAGACTGTAAACATGACATGTAACATGTTTTGTTTTCTTTTTCAGATACTACAAGCCATAACCTAAAAAGCGAATAAAAATAACATTACTGACAGCTCACATGTCCTTTTCTCTGCAGATACGATTTTACCGTCTTCACCATGAAGAAATGTCCGCCACTGTTTTTTACCGTTCGCCAGTGTTTTTTTATCAACCAGCATCTTAATCACTACAAAATTTAAACTGTCTAAAAATTCTCTCAAATCAATACTTAGTATGTTTTTGTTTTGTTTTTTTAAAAAAACCCAACTCACATGCCTGTTTTCTTTCGTATTTCGAACATTCCGTGTGAACCAGCCTGCAGTCTTACAAGTCTAGTCTTCTTCAGAAAGTACAGTAGATAAACCAACGTAGTGCTCATGTGTTGCTGTCTCAAGCTCCCTTTTTGCCGATCTGTGTATCGTTCCCATTTTAATATGCTGACGTGTTTCTTCCAGTTACTTTACTAGTGTTTGAGGCACAAAGCACACATTGGGTTAAGGAAGTGGTGGCCTGGTTTCTGGGTACGGTGAGCGAATGTCTTAATCACAAAGCAGTTCCATCGTCATTCTTTCTAGGAATACCCGTATCATGGTAACACATATAGTGCAATGATTTTGCCATATTAACTAACCATGTTCTAGAAAGTTTCTTGCATGTTGTGACATGGTCCCCCGTATGGTGATCTACCATCAGTTACCATCATATAGTTCTTCCTTATGTCAAGAACGTTCTTGTAACGATATGGCTGCACTATCGCCGATGTGACGTTAAATATTAACTCACTCACGCTTGCAAGTTGTGGTTGTTCGGGGATACACAAACAATCTGAAGGAATCAGGTGTCCGATAGCAGCACAGACTAACTGTGATAATGTGACAGAATCAGGTGTCCTTAATTATTATCAGTCATATTTCGGAGACAGTGGATCACGGTATGAGATCAACAAGCCCTGGGGTGGTAAGTAACTACATGTAGAATTACGGAAATAGAACAGAATACGTCCTAAATGCCTGATCATGAAAACAAACATCTTCATCTGGAAAGGCTCAGTCCATCAGTCATCATTGCTGGCATGTGTCAACTTCAGGGGATGATGGTCTTTCCTTTGTCACTGTTAAGTTGTTGGCATTGGATGTGCAGAGGAAAGATGTCAAGTCTCGAAGGTGATGCAAAATGTTGCAGTTATTGTTGATAAAATGCACGATGTGATCATAAAAGGGTGACGATTGTTCCCATCTCATCACCAGTTTTTCCCGTGAAAGACTTTTCACAAGACTAAGCGGAGGAAATCTGTCACTGGCATCAAGTTACTCTAACATTGTTAGCAGGAATAATTGATCCCCATGTGGAGTACGTTGAAAATAATGAATAACCAGCTTCAGCAACATAGTCAATGAAACCCCAGATTACATCCATAAAATGACACTGGATCTATATTTGGAAGCAGGCATATAACCTGTTGGAGATGGGTACTTCAGTCCTCTGCTTCATTTAATTCACTCACTCACTCACTCATCTTATTAAAAATCTCTATCCCCAGCATTATCTCTCAGACACGTTCTGCTGTTCTGTTTTTGTTTGTTTGTTTATGTTTTTGTTGTGTTCGTGACATCATCCAGTGTTTTTACATTCTGTATGCACACGGGGGAACGTGATCATTGGGTCCCATGCGTCCCACGGATTTAAACATTAGTCCAATTAACGTCAAAAATATATAGAAGCATGTTTCTCTTCAAATACTTCAAGGCTCCTCTCGTTGTTTCACTCTCCGAGTTTATTTAACAGAACCGTTTGTGTACTCAAGAAATGTGTACGATTGTTAATAAACGCAAGCAGGGCCATGAAAGTTTGGGTTTTGTTTGTTGGTTGAATGACGTCTTTTTAAGAACATTCATGGTTCCGGACTGTAAATAATCGAACAGTCCTGTGACAAGGAACACGAGCATCGATCAACGCAAGTAGGGTACGACGATATTTGTCAACAAAGTCAAAACACCCGATCCTGATACTTGATTTGTGATGTACAAATATATATATATATATATTTTTTTCTGAAACAATATTACTGCTATTAATCTTGAATTCCGATACATTCTCGGTGATATGTCTGGAGTTATCTTGAGGGTTTCACGGCAGTGGCAAACATCTGAGACCGTCACCTTTTCGTACACTCATTCAATTATTTTGAACCTACTGAAGCATAAAAAGCTACTATGCTTGTCGTAATTATAACAGGCAACTAACGGGATCGGGTTGTCAGACTCGCTGACTTGGTTGACACATGTCATCGGTTCCCAGTTGCGTAGATCGATGCTCATGTTGTTGGTCACTGGATTGTCTGGTTCAGACTGGATTATTTACAGACCTCCGCCATATAGCTGGAATATTGTTCAGTGCGGCGTAAACTCACTCACTTACTACTGAAGTATCCTAATATTCACCACTGAACGTTTCGGTTCACAGTTGTAATTACGTACAAGACATATTTTACAGGTACGCATGTTAAAACAACCAGGTACTGTTATTTAGAATTGTACTGTTGAGAGCACCGCCGTATTCAATGTCAAGTTCGAGTGCCAATCCTTATTGGAAACTGTTTTGTGAAGGTGAGCAAAACAACATCATTAGTGTGATATAATAGCATTCTGATTACTCCTGTGACCTTGTGTTCCCGGGGGAAGTATGTAAATCCGTGATCTGCCGAAAGGAAAAAATGAAACTGCCTGGAGTAAAGCGGGGGTGTTTACGACTTAAATGAGCCTAGGTGATCATAGTGATGAAAGGATACAGCGTATTGATCCATACGACGAAAATTCTAAAATCTCTAGATACACATGTAACATCTTCAATCTCGATATTAAATAAGACTGAACATGTAAGTACACCAATTGTTCAGTAAGAAATACTGCGAATGTAACCGCGGATATTGTTGGGTTTGCTGCTGGATTTCGGATGGTGGATCCTGAGTATTCAAGTCATGAGGAAACGTGTTACGTATACCGGATAATTGAATTATAAACTGTTTACTTATAATCTGATAATTCAACAACCTTTCATTACACATATGATTTCTGAAACGTCCGTGTAGGATCTAGAAAACGTTAAGTACATTTTACTGCAATGAATGAATGAATGAATGAATGAATGAATGAGTATTGATCGGCGTTTGAGTGTATGAGTAAAGTCTTCAACCAGTTGACCAGTTTTCGCCGTGTACCAGTTATCGCCGACACCTTGCTGTAGCGCTTGTGGAGATAGTTTGATTTCAACTCTCGTAGCCTATCGCTTTACTGATGTGTCAATGTGTGACATGCTACGAAAATGTACGAATCAAGCTGTCTTTTCAAGCGCTACAGCCAGGCGTTGGCGATATCTGGTACACGGCGATAACTGGTGGCTAGCTAAATATAAAAGATAAATGATGAAATGTGCAAGGTATATTTGTGGCAGTGGATATTCCTATTCTGCTCGGGTTGTCTGTACACACAACGATGGTTTACCGCGGGAAGACTGGCAAGTCTGTTTTACAGTGTGCGAAGTGTGTTGTGAATCAATTTCCATCAAGATAGCTGTTATCAGTTAAAACATTTAACAAGAGCCTTATGCAGAAAAGCCTTATTCAGAAATATGTTAACAGATGTCAGCTAAAGAAAATATTTGTCAGTATAAGTGGTGTTCAAAGGATTTAGGAAAGAGGTTGTTTCAGAACTGCACTTGATTGAGAAATCGATTCATTGTCAGAATTAAAAGTAAGGGCATTGAGAAGAAATCACCAGCAGAATTCAATTAATGAACTTTTGAAAACGCGATACATGTTGCCATGTTTGTGACATGTGCTTCTCATGGTTGCTGTCAAACATAGTTGTAAGCAGCAGAATGCGGAAGTGACACAATTATTAAATCCATTCGTTAAGGCATTCATGGTGTTACTAGAACAGAAGTAAAATGCATCCTGCGTATGTATGCAAGAGGTTTGTAAAGATAGCAGAAATCAAAAGCATAAGGTGAGCACACACACACACACACACATCTCTCTCTCTCACACTCTCTCTCTCTCTCTCTCTCTCTCTCTCTGTGCGTGTGTGTGTTTGTCTGTCTGTGGATATGGATCAGACAGTCGTGGGAATGACTGACAAAAAGAGTTACAGTGACAGAACAGTTTAATGGCCATAAATGAAATAGTGATGATACTAGGTATTCAAGGTATTCAAAAGAAGGTCAGCATCCCCCCCCCCTTGTTTCCTGAAAAACAGATGCAGATGCTAGTCAATCGCCTGGAAAAAGGCGGGAACGTCCACTACAAGTCAGAATGGGTAATTGGATTGGCTGTCACCCATGTCGCAGATGCGCCACTTGTTGAATAGCTCACGTTTTGGAAGGTTTACTATTCCAGAACAAAACTACTGGGTGAAGGAAAGGAGTGAGTGAGATAGTAAAAAGGTGAAGTTACATCAGCAGCATATCATCCATTAAAGTTTTAAAGTTTTAATTTAACAAGAAGAAAATGTATATTATATAATAACCCCCCCACAAAATTTTAAAATAAAAAAAAATAAAATAAAAATGAACAATTGAAAGCAAAGGACAGTTAACTAACTAGAATATTACAGATATTATTGTAAGAGTAATATCTTAACTATGAAAGAAAATGTCATATAAAACGGGCTACAAATCGCCAGCAACTGAAGGTTGATCAGCCTCTCTAGGGACGCGAATGAAAGAAAATGGCCAGGCAGACCAAATCTTAGTGACTTAGTGAAACAAACGTCAGTTGTCCATAGTGAACAGACAGACACATTTCTCATGCATTTGGTCATTACAATGTACCTCATCCACTGTTTGAGAGTGAGTAAGGCAGAGTACAAAGGGCGTTGGGATTCCAAGTCGTCCAGTAGCTGTCCTAACAATACGTCAATAGGGATTCCACGGCATTAGTCATTAATGGTGTGAATTCAGGTTGGCCAATGCTTGGCTTCAGCACCATATTTTGTGCTAGTTGGTTACCAGGCGGTGCCATAAAGCATCATCAGAAAGGTTGGATGGATATGTGAAGATAGTTTCTTTAATTTATTTTACCCGTGTCAGGTTTAATTTGGGAAATGTATGGATCCCATTGCTGCGGAAGTCCTTGTGTCCATGACATTCACAAAGAGACACCATCCCTTTGCCACCCAACAATGTCAAGAGGGTCTTTCTATTTTTGCGTTATTGGTATTCCGCAAGGGATGTTAGTAATCGAATGTCTTGAATCACCGTAGCTGAGACAGAAGTCATTATAGCAACTCTTAAAGATGTATTCATGGCATTCCACGGGATTTTGTGAATATCGAGGGTGCATAATTCGTTAACATAACAACATTAATCACACGGAGACATATGGCTTGAGGTCATGTACAATAGGGTTTTACAATGGGTTCGATAATATTGTTCGTATATTACGTGTGTGTGCGTGAGCGCTTGTGCTCACCTCGGTTCCTTTAGTGGCCTTGATTAGTAGTTTAGCTATATTCCAGCTATATTATGGTGGTTTGTAAATAAGTGATTAATCACGCCCAAGTGATTAACAGCATGAGCACCGATATTCACTACTGGGATACGATGACGTGTCAACTGAGACAGGGAGTCTGATATGTTCCAAGTGTGGTCTTCATGGGATTGGTTAAAGTGGATCTTTGCGCTGGCATGTGACATTAAAACATCATAATTACAATGATGGAAATCACGTCACAACACGAATCTGATTCACCTTCAAAGCAGTCGCCTAAATTCACGTGTTGCTGTACTTCCGGAGCAATATGTCCGAGGTTTCTAAGGATAAAATCCATAGGGTATCCTAACTCTGATCCTGGGGTCTAAGATAGGTGTCCTACCTTATCCTCTAAAACGTATCATGTTGCGCTAGGGTATCCACTTAGGACTAATACTATGATAGGGTCTGACTCGTCACAAGTCTAACGTAGTGGAAATCAGCATTGTGTGGTCCTTGTTTGTTCACTAATGTTGACGTTGTCAAATAAAGTAAGTCGCCTTTAATTTACAACAACACACAGTTCTGATGAGTTAAAAAGCGTTTTTTAATAGTTTATATTATCGGTTTATTGATAATGAATAGACATACCTGTTGCAATACACACACTCATCTGATTTACAAAAGAGATTTGTTCAATTCTTACCTATTCTATCCCTTTTCATTCTTATCAATTGCTCTTATCTGTCACATTTCTGTGGTAGGTCAAAGTGGAGGCCAAGTGGATAACAGAAGTAAGTCTTGTTTATTTCCAAGGGGAATTTTCATTTTGTGAGATGGTGCATAATAAGAGTTCAAGTCATAATTTTCATTAAAAAAAAACAAACAAATAAAATGAAAATATTGTTGTACATAGCATATTCCTGTTTCAGCAGACTTTCATACTCTCAAGTAAAAGTGCTATCTCCTTACTGAATAAAGGAATTTTCAAATTTTTCAAAAACTTCATTTACTATAAAGTGACGAACACGTTTCAACATATACCTAGAACAAAGAGTTAGGCGTCAGCCTGCTTCAAAACTAAGATTGTTGCCAAGGCCCATCCAAACGTCTTCGAACTCACCCGCTTCCTGATATCTGAACAAAAAGAAGAACTCGATCCATCTGGTCCAGTATTTATGGACGTACCATGACGTCCACAGAAGTCTCGGTAATTTGAAAGACAAGCCACGGAGGGGAGACATTGACGTTCTAGACTTCGCTGATACTGCCTCCCATTGTTAAACTCTAGTAATGTCCATTGAATCAACTCTTGAACTGTACATTTGTATACTGTCTGCTGCATTGTCATCAATGAAATGCACATTAACAGATATTCGTGTTGGTATGTTTCTTATACGGTCCCCCACACACTGGGAATTAAATCGTTAAACTCACACTGGCTGTCGACTGTTTAGTGTAATTGGCTACTGGCTAGTTCGCAGGAAGACGACCTGCTATTATCGTGGTTTGTTCTTATGAATGGATGAGTCGTCGTCCTGCGAATGAACCTTTTAAATCTAATCAAGTACTAATTCACTCTATCTTTCTGGATATATGATACGAAGTTTAATTACAACGATAATCAATTATAATTTCCATCAAAAGCTGAATGTCACTGCTTCAAGCCTTTTACTTCGATTGTAGTTGCCATTTTATGTGTTTCCATGGAATGAACCATGGGTAATATTTAGGGGAATCCTACTGAAGAGCTCGCTATCATATCTAAACATGAATGAAAATGACTTTCATTTTTTATGCTGATATGACCGTAGTAAGTTGATCTACCTTCTAACTTCTGCCAGTTGTTGTCTTTAGCCCATTAAAAATAGGTGCCATTTTTACTTCTAAATTACTGTGATGTTCAAATTGTTTTTACTGTCCTTCGTTGACAGGTTTTTATTTGCATATATTTATGATGAATTGTAAACCAAAAGTCACTGTGTTCTGTAATCTGATTGGTTGGTAAACATGGTCAAATGGTATTAGATTCCCGGAAACTGCAAGACTATTCACTGCGTATTAACACGTAGAAACTTCGCAAACAATTGTTTTCTTGTATTATCAACAGTGGTGACGTCATTTAAATCATATTGTGACGTAAAGTAAGAATGACGTCACAAATGAGCAACTCCAGATGCTACCATGGGAACCAGCTGGAACGGCCAGCTGAGGACACTTCACTCTTGAACCCATACTCGATGTAAACGAGTGCAGACAGTAAAACCCTTTGATTTACTTTTGTGTTTACAATGCCGATAAACATCATGTGTTGGCCATTTTCCGGGTGTTATTGAGTATTTGAAGCACGGCGTTTCAAATGAAATAATCCCGTGCTTCAAATACTCAATAACACCCGGAAAATGGCCAACACATGAGTATTTGAAGCACGGGAATATTTCATTTGAAACTCCGGCGTTTCAAATGAAATATTCCCGTGCTTCAAATACTCAATAACACCCGGAAAATGGCCAACACATGATGTTTATCTCCTACTTCACAACTTGTTTTAGTCACAATCACGATATGGCTGAAATATTGCCGAAGTCACCTAAATGTAACTCACTTTAAGCAGGTATGTCCACGGCACTGATTTAAGGACAAAATATCACCCACAAAAGTGGGCATGTATGTACTTATACTTGTAACTTTAATTTGTTAATGAAGACTAATATTGCTGTCTGACTTTGTTCTACAGGCCTACGAGCTCTCATGAGCAGGAATAAAAGAGATTCAACACGGGGACACCAGACGTAGACGTGGACATCGAAACACCAGGTTAATGTATAAATACATGCTTTTAACATTAACACGACAGAGTTGGCTTTTTACATGGTTTTGATCCACGCCGAATTGTCACTAACATCTCGTCTATTGGTTTCCATCTGACAGGAGAGACCTGCATTGCAGACAATAATTGACTGACCTTTCGCCCCTCTTTCTGAAAGAAGCGCGCTGCGGCAGAATCCACTGGAATATGCCAGGAGGTGACAGCAGAGATGAAGGGTTTTTTTGCACGCCAGCAGCATTATTTGGGGGCGTATTAACTGGGTAAGTCTTACCTCACAGCAAGGCTGAACCTTAGACAAACCCATTGATTACTGGGAATACTACCCAAAGGGTGCAAGTTTGTTCTAGGCCTTCGAGTACGATCAACGCTAAGAACCATGAATACAAAATACGGTGCCCAGCAACCTTTTTCGAATGACATCCACATTTGTTGTTTAGGAACCTGTGTGTTGGAGCTGTTATGGGACCCAAATTTTGCAAAGAAAACCCCCTGTATTGCTACATTATGTTGTATTCTGTCAAACATGTGGACATTTCTGAACATATACATTTGTTCTCAGGATTTATCCGATAATTTGAAAGCTAATAGAAACGGAATGGACATGCCTGGACTTTATACATATTTTCTGAAGGCATTAATCGTGCTTTTACATTTATCGTGATTTTAGAGGGTATCTAAGGTTATTTGATGTACAATTTAGAAACGAATACCATTTAGCAAATTTCATTGAAAGTCATTGTTAGACAGGACATATCTAAATATGATCCCAAAACTTAAAAGACCTACGTTTTGATATCTGAAGAAAGGAAATTGGAAAGTGCTTTGTGGAAGAGTTTTAAAATTTAGAAGTCAATTAACTGTATATTGTTAAAACGTAAAAGAATTTATTGAAATGGAGCTTGTATCCTCCCTGAGATTTCAGAATGTCCACTGTATTAGTTCCACAGGTCTCAGATACTTAATATATAGAACGTCCTTCGGTGATTTTATGACGTATTGATGTTAAACTTTGAGACAACGAGTAGATGTGCATTTGCTGGATCCAGCAGTCCCCTTCTTGAATCCAATACGACCGAATATTGGACAAGACTCTGAGAATCCAGATGAGTTGTTAGTTTCAGTATATGGCGACAGCAGATTTGTCTTTGATGTGATCATTAATGTGCATGCACTAAATCGATAGTTCTTCCTCAATCACTTATATAGTCTTGTTGGACGATCTCATGTGACTGAACAAGTCCGATGAAGCGATTTCAATGTGAGAATATGAAATTGCTGATCGTACCTGAGATATGAAATACTGTGGATCCTTTGGGAAGCAGTATTAGTCGAAGAATATGCCCCAAGGTTAATGCATCAGTTACCTTGAATGCTCATTTAGGAAAAAATGTCCAGTTCCTTTGCCTGGCTTACTTTGGCCAAACATGTCAAAGTAGTATCAAGAACTATACTCGATACTACACTCTCTTATTGTTTGTAAACACATCCACCCACAGAAGTACCTGAGTCGTGTAATATCCGAGGAGCAGAAAATAGTCGTTCTACGTGCAGTCACAACATATTGATCTGCTATTGCCTAATGGTTCTACACGCGTGAAACGACGAGTGAAATCTAAAAATACATTATGAACACTACAAAATGACCACATTATTTTATTTCAATGTGTAGTCCTTATTGGCAGCCTGGGAACAGTTGCAGCACGGATACACACGGATGTGAGTTCATGAAAGTATTCATGCCTCATTAAGGCACACTTGTGATGCTTTACAGTGGTTCTTCTGTCTGCAGTATGACAATAGCCTGTGCGACAATTTGTCTAAAGCTACACAGCATGACTTCGTGTTTCTCATCACAAATGGCTGACTGGTCAGTCGAATTGAGAAGTAAATTTGTTTAGTCTATTTCCCGAATATCCAATTTGAATTCACAATTGCACTAAATGAAATCAAGGCTTCTTTCTTCTAAGGATGCTAAATCAGACGGAGTTTCTTCATTTGTAGCATGCTTGCATCAAGAACGGGTTTCCAATATTGTTACAAATTCGGAATGAAACATAACTGTCGTTACACTGCACTACAGTAGGCCTTATTTTCGGATACATGAAAACAGTATACATGCACCAAGGCATCAACAATCCGAAACAAAAAAAGTCTTCAAAGTACTATTGAATAGAAAAATAGTTTCAGATATCTTTTGATGCTGTCACCCTTGCCTTAATCACAATTCATGTTTTATAAATCAGCAGCTCCTTTTGCATATTATAAATCATACATGTTGCTGGTCAGAAAATAGCAGTCAAACATTTTCGGTGTCCAAGAATTCTTGAACTGCTGTTCCTGGCAATGGGGTGAAACTAAGGATGTTTGCTGTTGACGTTTGATTCCTGCAGCCAATCCAGAGTGGCTGGCTTAACGACGTTCCGTCTCATCAACCTTGAGGACATTATCTGTCAGGAGCGTTTTAAACATGTCTCGTTATGCCCAATATGAGAAGTAAATGACACTTCATCACGATAAAATCTGATTATCCCTTTTACGTTAACGAAATGAATTATGTAAATATTTCTTGAAAGTTTATAACCGCAAATTACTGTAGTATTAGATGGTGTTTTTTGTTCTCAGTGCTATAATCTGACTGACTGTTCTGGGCGACAAGTGAATTATTGTAACATATTTGCTGACGGCGATGGAAATCACCGTGTTACATGTCAACCACTCGGATGTTACGTGCACAGTCAATTCATTTAGTAGGAAATTCACTTAAAGAATGATGTTATGTTTTACATGTTGTAACTTAGGACGTTTTGAAAAACCCCAGATACAAGAAATGTGTGAATTATTTTGCGTTTGTCTCATTTTGACAGGAATTTTCAAACCTCCAGGATATAGGACTTGGGTGAAAAAGTTTGCCTTTGTCTTTAAATTAACTTTATAAGATTTGTTTGTTTGCTAATTCCTTTGTTTTCGTCTATTATTACTGTTAGTCTTTTCAGCGAATTTACGGGGTGCAGTTGATCGACAGTTTGTGTTCGTTTTCCCGATGGCACTGTTCTGTATCATGATACTGATAGATGCGCAGAATTTAATAATATTCTACTAAATCAGTTTTAATCTTCGTCACTGAGTTCATGGAAAGTGTGGTAACCGGGTGGTTCAGTCGTCACGAGGAAGATCCGGTTCCTCTTTCCCACATGGGAACAATGAATGAACAATTTATAGGGAATTACTATAACAGCGCCATGTTTGCCTCCGATCTATAAGGATACAAACGACGGAGGGTTGTGAGGCTGACCCGTTTATTACCACTGTATGTATTAAACGGTCTCAAAGAATACAAGAAATATATTAAACTAAATTACATAAATGTGTACATATTCAAATCCCTCATCAAATCTATAGAATTCATCTAATTGAATACATCTGAAAAGTGTCACACGTTATAGTACTAATGTTATATTACATTGATGTAAGTATACAGTGAAGATCCGGGGTAGAATAGGCTTTCAGCAATGCAGGCTTGTCCTAAAAGGCGACTATGATAATCGTAAGAGGCGACTGACGGAATCGGGTGGTCAGGCTCGCTGACGTGGCTGACACATGTCATCGGTTCCCAATTGCGCAGATCGATGCTCATGCTGTTGATCACTGGATTGTCTGTCCAGACGAGATTATTTACAGACCGCCGCCATATAGGTGGAATATTGTTGAGTGCGGCGTAAAACTAAACTCACTCACTCACAAATAAACAACGAGGTGAGAGGTCCTCCCGTGCCCCATCCCAGATAATATTTATAACTTCATATATACTGGAATTGTTAACAAAACCTAACACAACAGTTACTAGATGACTCCCAAAACTAATTAAAACCCCCAACTTAAGCACAATTTGTGGAGTTAAACCACCTAGTGTTTCGTCTGTTAATCTCGGTAGAAGGAATATGGAGAACGAAAGGAACTCTTTCCGATCATTAAAACGATCATAAAAGCATGTTGTAGGTGTCTTTAAGAAATACTATAGTAAATACATTTATGGTTTACATATATGCACTGCATACCAGGTTGGTTGTATCCAAGCTGATATCCTTCTGAATGGCCACAGATCTGCATCTCAAATAATAATGTATGCAGGGAGCGTATACAAGTATATAAAAGTGCATTTGCCACACAAAACAAACATGGAACTACAGATAAGATTAGATATGTGCATCAGTCAATTACACGTATCAAACATACATGCATGCACGCATTCAGACAAACATGCATGCATGCATTCAGACAAACATACATGCATGCACGCATTCAGACAAACATACATGCATGCACGCATTCAGACAAACATACATGCACTCAAGCGGACTAGGATATTCATATAGCGCACATATACACAGCACATCCTATTATCAATCTCCTGGGGAGTATACAACTCTTGCAGCCACTAGGCGCACCGAGCTGTTGTGGCCTTCTCATCCTAACGGTGCACCCATTAACAGCTGGGTGGACTGGAACATATAGTCACTGTACTTTGTCCAAGTTCACTGCATGTTGCTGTACCCGCAACTAGGTGTTTGCACGTATTCATGTGGCCACCATTTGGTCATACACCAACGGATTCGTGGGTTCTTTTAAGTGCACAGGGTTGTGTACTTAAGTGCACAGGGTTCTGTACTGTAGACTAGGGGTTGTGACAACACTGAAATCAATCAATCAATTACACATATCAAACATACATGCATGCACGCATTCAAACATACATGCATGCATTCACTCGGATTTGTGATTACTTTTATAAGTTGTCTGATATTTAGTTAATCTATGGTTAGACCTGCATTCAGTACATATACATTACATATACTCGCTATAACACACTGATAGTTCATCTGCTATGAATATCTATTGGATATATTATATTTCAAGTATATCAAGCCTGAATTACGTGCTTCCGTAAGGGCAAGAGCTCCTCCCGTTCCCCCATCCCGAATAATGTTTATAAACTGATATATAGCAGAATTGATAACAAAACCTAACGCAACAAATACTAGAGGACTCGCAAAAATAACTAGAAGCCTAAAAATAAAGTGCAATATATAGGGTTGAACCACTTACAGTCATCTCTGTTAATCTGCGGAGGAATGAATATGGGGGAATGGAAGGACCTCTTTCCAACGTAAGTCATATTTCTACCTATACTAAACAAGAAACAATCCATATATAAAACATTATATACAATATGAGTGAGTGAGTGAGTGAGTTTAGTTTTACGCCGCACTCAGCAATATTCCACCTATATGGCGGCGGTCTGTAAATAATTGAGTCTGGACAGACAATCCAGTGATCAACAACATGAGCATCGATCTGCACAATTGGGAACCGATGACGTGTGTCAATCAAGTCAGCGAGCCTGACCACCCGATCCCGCTTGTCGCCTCTTACGATATGAATAGTCGCCTGTTATGGCAAGTATGGGTTACTGAAGGCCTATTGTACAACGTGACCATCACGGGTCATATATACAATATGAATTAACCTTAAATCATCATATCATTTCCATTACTATGGTTATATCTTGTTTTGTACAGTACAAGCCGGCATCTGAGTTTAAACTCTGAACGCTGCAGTTAAGCTGTGGTCAGCTTGGGCTATCAGCGAAACAATAGACATGGCCGAGAGCTGGGACAAGGAGTGTTGAAAGCATGCAGTGGCAATTAGTGGAGGTTAGACTGAGTGTTACAAGGCTTCCTCTACAGAACTATGGACTAAGAGGAAAATGAAGTGTAAAACATGATTAAGATTCTTAAAGGTGTTCTCAATGTGTTCTCAAAATGGAAACAATGCCATTCACTTTGATTCTTAAAATAATCTTCCTAACTGAAAACTATGTACAAATATACGTACACATTTGAGTCTGGTATATCAATTCACTGCAGTGTGGACCGAAAGCCAGAGGACAACATCTCCATCAATTCCGGATCAACTACTTTTCTTTCGCATCAAAGTCGTAGTAGAGGATCCCTTTGCGTAAGTATAGACTTTGTGTCCCTAATAATTAGGGTCGTCTGACATGACAATATTCCGATACATAAACAATATTTAGCAGATGAATTGATCAAATGTCATTGTTAAGATGCAATCGAGGCAATATAGCTCCAAAACGAGGCTTTAGCTTACGGTAAGTCGACACATGTCCTTGATGAAGAGACATGTCTGCGGTATAACGTGCATGCTCACATTATTTCATATGCCTTGAACCATGAGTAATAAAAGTGTGTATTCTGTCTGGGAGCTCTTCTATTTCCTGTCTAGTGTCACATTCCACACAGGGGATGTCTTTGCAAAGCCACTGAAGTGTTACTTATACTCAGTATATAACAAGAGGTTCTGTCTCTTTTCCTGTTGTTGACTTGGCTTATTCCAAATGCTTGCAATGTTTCACCTTCCGGCACGTACAATGCATCGTCAATAGCACATACCCCTGCATCCGACTAATGGAAACATGCATACATACCAACGTGTAATTTTGTTGCATAACAAAACGATGAGTGACACAGATCTCAGAAGCTAGTTCATTTACGTAGTTCATAAATAGACACTAATATCATAAGTCGTTCCAGAAGTGGGAAACAGTTGCGCAGACCCGATGATGATTTTCCTGTGACATAGGTATCTCCCTGTATCAACACCATGAAACACTATTTGCATTTTTCATGAAACAAAATCTGCGTATACCGTGTTCATACTTGTAGCTTACTGTCAAACACTTCACAATATATTGAAGTAACTGTCCAGGGTCTTGGATCCAGATTTTGTAAGCCCTCCTAGAGCAAAGAAAGTCGTAAGTTACTCTTGATGTATGGCACGTAAGACTAAAAGTGTTTCGAAAATCTAAACCCTTGGTCAGCAAGATGGTATATACGTGTATCTCTGTGAAGCTTTCCTTCATTAACGTCATCTTCAATGAACAAATAATGACAAACACATAAAAAAATAACAGATGTATCCCAAATGTGTTTCCCTAAAGATTTGTCCCTTTCCTCCTGGTTTTAACAAGGGCTAGATATGATTATATAATATCTATTTCCTTCAACTTAGAGTCGTCACGACTTGGTTGAAGTATTGACGATGATTTTAACTCATTTACTCCGACAGTATGGTACAGTGAAGTGCTTCCTAACCACTTCACAAATTTGAATGCATTTAGAAGAACGAGAGACTACTGGGTTAAAGAATATAAGCCGAACGTCAACAACCCGGGGGTTTCACAGTATTCCGTACATGTACATGCATTTAGCTTAGTACCAGTGTGTTCCTTCTGTGAATTCTTTTGTGCTATGGAATAACTTTAGGATTGTGGAATATTTGGGTGTTCCTCAGTTTCCTGCCATGATGATAGATGTATATAAATCATTTAGACTTAGAATTCTGTTCAGTAGTATATCTGATAATCAGCATCACTGTACTGATGTTCGTGAAGGTATTGTCAGTTCTTAGCACCCGATACTCCAGTTTGACGTGTCTTGGAGGGCAAAAGACTTATGGCATACGGAAACGTGTTTGGGCCAAGAGAAACGTAATCTTTAGTGTTTCCGCTGCGTCAAAGACGATGCACATTTGACAAATAGGCCATCACTCATATTAATGTACATTTTAATCACGTTTTCCGAGTTGAAAATTCACCATGGACCCTAGTATGGTGATCAACCTTCAGTTGTTGTTGGTGTATAGTCCTTTATTATTTTGTACTGTCTATTGTGAACTGATTCTTCGATAGCGTTCCAGTTTAATTTTATATACTAGTATCTGTGATACTGTGCAGAAGAACCTAAAGTGAAGTATACAACTCCATGGATGACAACTTCTTGTTTATTACTCTGAACGACGATAGGATGCAGATTCGTACACAGTCAACGCTTTTTTCGATAACGGTTACTAGTCTGCGTCCAAAAACCTGCATTGCAGTTGAATGTTTCATTTTCGACTCACCAGCTTCTAGAATCCAGATCAAACAATTAGACGAAGACCCTTGTTCGTAAGTTAGACTTTGTGTCAGTTGAATTTAGGATAGTTTGACAATAAAAACTTCGATAAGTCAACAACATGTAACAGATGAATTGTTCAGATATGCAATCCAGGCAAAACAGACTTAAAACGAGTTTGTCTGTTTACTGTGAGTGGACATAGCATGTCGTTGATAGAGAGACATGTCAGCGGTATGATTTGCCTGTGCGACGTGGGCTTTGACATTCGAGTAACATGAATGTTTGTTCTGTTTGGGAACTCAGTTATTTCCTGTTTCGTGTCACATTCCAAACAGGGGGCCACTGAGCTGTATTGTGTTACTTACATTTAATTTCTAACCAACCAGCGTTCTGTTTCTGTCCCAGTTGTTGACTTGGCTCATTCCATTTGCCTGCAATGTTTACTTCAGACAGCTGTAACGTACAAACATAACACATTTAGTGTCATGGCATTACAGAATAAACCATAGCAGCTTTAAAGAAATGGACAGTTTAACTAAAAACTATGATATTGAAAATGTTTCTTTTTGTCCATTACTGTTATCTAAAAGTTCGCAAAGGTGACAGCCCGTAGTACCTGATACTTGGAGGCACAAGACATCACAAACTATTCGTAGGACCAGTGGAAATTTATTTGTGTGTAATAGAGAGTATGCGTGACCATCATAATGTCTTAATGCAATAACGTGCCTGTCAATAAATCATGTTTCCTTATCAACGAATATGATCCATCTGTAAAGGGCCTCTGGCTGGTTATCACATGGATCCAGCTCGATAAAATTAGGAAGGGAAAGAGATGGGTTAAGGTGACTATTTGAGAGAATAACTGGCGGAAACGTGTCAGAGCAGACAGACTATAAGCACTAGGGTGTATTACGAGACGTGTGCGATGCGGAGACGGGTACTAGAGCCATGGGTATACACTTCTTGAAGACTATGATCTCAGATGGTTACATTATCTCAGTAATGTATTGGAGAATGTTTTTGTCGAACTGTGCACGACTGTAACCGTTTCTACTTTCGGCTGTGGAATTTGGCGGGTAGGTGACATTACAACACCATTACAAGATCACGGCGTCTTTAAAACGTTTACCCATGCTGTGAGAAAAACCAGCACTGGTAGGATGTTTTCACTGTTATATGGTGTCATCACCTATTTTCACTGATCCACGTATATACCTTTTACAGCCAGTTTTGTACAGACCCGTAAAGGTCAGGGCTATAATTGGTCGCCAGTAACTCGTGCTTCCTGTAAGAAGCGATTGAGGGGATAGGGTGGTCATACATGCTATCGTATCTCGATTCGTTGATGCTGTTGATCACTGGATTGTCTGGTCTAGACGCGATTATTCACAGACCGACGTATTACAGGTGGAATATTGTGGAGTTATACAAGAAACCGACCAACCCTTTTACATCAACGGTATTTTCATTGTTCTTGAGGATAGTCAAGATCGGGTATTCTTTCGCTTTCTCACTGAATCGTGTAATGGGTGAGTAATGGCGAACATTTCTGGAGCTGCGCCCTCGTGCCCACTTTGAGCGCTGCGCTAGTTACGGTCCAACAATAGCTGTCACTGTGGTACTGGTATATAGGCCTATCGGTCAAGGCTAAACTTACACTGACATTGAACCTACGTTTTTCTGTCATTCTCACATTACAAATTACCGACGCTGCAACTGCCCCTGGCTGTGCTCAAAGCACGAAGAACTAGCATGTCCAGCATGAAAAATAATGCTTATAGAATGGTACTGCAGTAATTGTAAATTTGTCGTTTCTTATTGAACGGTTGTCTTGTAGACTCCTCAAACCATTTACTCCCCATTGTGCTACATTAGAGAGATCATTGATGGCGTCGTAATACTAGTCAATAACAGGCTTAGTGTGCACTGGAATTAACGTTCAACAGATAACCTAACCGCTCACCTGATTACACCTCAGTTTTCATTCAAGTAATACCCGTGAAGGTCACAGGGTAGAATAGGCCTTCAGCAACCCATGCTTGCCATAATTGGCGACTATGCTTGTTGCGACTAACAGGATCGGGTGGTCAGGCTCGCTGACTTGGTTGACACATGTCATCGGTTCCTAATTGTGCAGATCGATGCTCGATTTGTTGATCACTGGATTGTCTGGTCCAGACTCTATTATTTACAGACCGCCGCCATATAGGTGATGTCCCACTTTTTATAGTTTATGACGTGTCGGAATGCAACGTATACGGGACGCTATGGCAACGGATCCCATTCGAGAAGATTTGAAACATAAATCATTTATAGAATAAATGGCTCTTTGACTCAAAATATAGTACACTTATTCACATGTTAAATGGGTAAACACCTTCTTGTTTATAATTACGGAGAGAATTCCTCCCGTAACCCCTGTTTATTTCATTCTAGGCTAAAAAACAGGCAGTAATTGTATAAATTATCTTAACATTAAACCTGACCCTAGACCCTCGAAATAATCCTAGCATTGTGCATATCATGTACAAAATGACCCCCAATAATCTTTAAATATGCAAATTAGCTGACCACCTCAGCGTCATTGAATAATATTCATTTCACCCATGCCTCTCCAGAACAAATTGGGCGTATCCCTCCATTGTCACCTCAAACCCAACCCCCTAGAAACAAAACAAACAAAAACAGCCCAAAACCACCCCAACACACAAATAACCAGTACCCAAAGGATAGGTCACATTTTGAAGAAATCCATATTATTTGGAACTGTGTTTCAGGTGTTGTCAACTAATGTAACTATGCATGGGTATATGAAACACATTGAACCATTACTGGCGGTCTGAACTATGTAATTTTAAAGATTTTTCACATTTGTTATTCCAGCATATGCGAAGGTTTTACAAATTACATCAATTCTCATCACAAGTATCTGATGCATCAGCTGCGTAAAACAGGCATGTCATTGCTTAATACAACCAGCATCAGTAATAGTCAAATAATATATCCTAAGGTTAATGCATCAGCTACCTTGAATGGTAATTTCAAAATTAAGATCCAGTTTTCTTTGTTTGGTTTAGTCTGGCCATATGTGTCGAAGCAGTATCAAGAACTATACTCGATACTTATTGTTTGTAGACGCAGCATCAACAACGGTGGCGGAGTCGCTCAATGTCAGAGAAGCAGAATATAGCCGTACTTCGTGCAGTCACAACATCTGGTGATGACACTACACGTGCGCAACGAGCCCGTGTATTGCTTATAAGGTCGTGTTATTGACAGTCTGAAAACATACTGGGCCGCTGCAGCACTGATACACACGGACATGGGTTCATAAGTATTCGTGACTTATTAAGGCACACTTGTGATGCTTTGCATTACTTCTTCTGCCTCCTGTATGACAGTAGTCTATGGCATAATTTGTCTAAATCCACACAGCCAACATGCATGAGTTCAGGTCACAAATGTCGGGTAGGTCGAACTGCAAATTTGTTTATTTAGTCTTCTTTCCGAATATCCAATCTGAATTGAGAACTGTACTGAATGAAATCGACGCTTCTTTCCTTTCAAAGATTTTAAACTGGACGCAGCTTCTTCATCAGCAACATGCAGGCAGGATGGGTTTCAAATACATGTACCATATTTGAATGAAGCATGACTGTCGTTTTACGGCAATACACTAGGACATAATTACAGATGCACGAAAATAGTATACTTGTACCAAGGAATCAATAGTCAGAAAACAAACAAGCAAAAAAAAAAAAAAAAATAAAAATAAATAAATAAAAAAAACCCAAAGCCCCCCAAAACAAAACAGAAAACATCAAAAACAAAAACCACAAAAAAAAAATATATATTCTTGAAACGAAAAATAAAGATGTTGTCGTCCTTGCCTTAAATACTCTTCAATCAGTGATTCCTTTCCTATGATATTAATGGTCGAAGGGGTTACTGTCCAAATCGGTGGCATAGAATTCTTGAAATGTTCCTGGGAATGTGATGAAAATAAGGAATGTCATCTGCTGACTTGATTCATGCAGCCAACAGGGGTGAAACGGTTCCCCTAGCGATATCTAGCTTCAACTTTGATGACATTATCTGTCAGCAGGGTTTTAAACAGGTCTCGTTATGCACTACAAGACAAGAAAATGACACATGATCACGATAAAATCTGATTCTCACTTTTATGTAAACGAAAGTGTATAACAACAAATTACTGTAGTATTATGGGGTTTGCGCTAAATGCTATAATCTGATTGACTATTCTGGGAGACAAGTGAGTTAGTGTAACACATTTGCTGACGGCGATGGAAAGCACCGGGTTACATGTCACCCACTCGACAGTTACGTGCTCAGTTAATTAATTTAGTAGGAAATTCACTTAAAGAATAATGTTATTTTTTACATGTTGTGAGAAAGGACGTTTTGAAAAAAAAAAACAGATACAAGAAATATGTGAATTATTTTGCGTTTGTCTTTAGAGCAGGTCATGAGTTTTGAGGCATCGATATATCTAGCATAATGGTGACTTCTCATTGAACAAGATGAATGGCAGAATGTATTGATTATATTACCAAGAAACAGCAGTGGAGTTGGTCGACCAATTATTTTCCCTAGTCCCATCGATGAGTTTTCTCTTAGGTATTATAATACTGCTTATTGTCGATTGCGTAGAATTTACTGATAATCTGAAATTCCAATTTCTGTGATCATGACTGAGTTTATAGGCCAGGAACTAATCGTCAGCACATAACGTTTAGAATATTTATGTAACTTCGAAAGTGTAATCTCATATATGACTACAGCTTACTAATTTTCAAAGTGTCACCGTGTATCCACACCTTATTGTCTGAAACGCACCTTATTGTCATCAGTGCATGATTTGTTTTAGACACAAGACTCACTCACTCATTCACTCTAAACGATTCGTCCGACAAAGCAGTGGAGAGACGAGGACATGTACACATATGTCTTGAAGGTATTGCATTTACAATACTTAACATGGACATACAGAGTCATCTCCTTGTGATAGGTGCTGGGTAACGCAGAGCGCTCCTCAACATCGGGTCCATCAACCTGTTTGCCGTGGACTGCGGCCCTTTGTTGCTAGAGGACCGGAGTTGGGTGGTTGAAGGCACTAGTTTCAGGAACATTTTTACTACTTGCGTCTGGCCTGGTTCATTTAGTCGGCTGGTCATGATGCTAAGGCTTGTGCATTCATTATATGTATGTCATTGGAATTGTTTTAATTTTGGTCTTGGCTAACGGTTCTGAAACGTCTTATTCCCAGAAGGCGGTGGCTCATGAGCCAGTCTGGTGGATTAATTACGTATAATTCTTCTGCTAGATTTTATCCTTTTATCTAAGTATCTCTGGTGCTGCAAGTTAGAGACCTATATGTTTTCAGCACTGTCTGTGGGACACACTGTGGTGGGTGGGTTGTTCAAATGAAAGAAATGATCATCGCTTATGAAATAAAAAATAATAATGAAAAAGCTGGCCACGTTTGTTAGCTATTGAGACTGAGGGTAAACACCATTGAAATTAAAACCCTTTTGCTGTGTCTTTCGGTATCCAAGGCATTGCTTGAGAAGTGAAGAAATATCAAAAGATTACGTTCTGGTTCACTGTTGATTGAATGTGCCAAAAGCAACAATCAGCCAACTTGTTGAACACTAAGACGTTTGTTGACATTCCCGTCACCATCACGGCACAAAAAACACTCAACACCAGTAATGAAGTTGTAAGAGACCGCGATCAGTTACCCTGTGACATTGCAGAATTAGGTATCGTCTCCGAGATGAGATCAGAGTGTACTTTATGTGAAACGTTTTTCAACTCGTAAAAAATAATGAAACATTTAAAACCAAAATATGTCTATTTCCCTTTTCTTCTGCTTCTGCTCCAAGATCTCTTAAGATTAAGTCATCACTTAAGGCGGGCTATAGCAATCTAAATGTTGACACAAACATTCCAAATGCTCCCAGGTGCTGCGAATGCCAAATGTTTGGTCTTTCTTGCAGATTGCCTGCTCACTGTGGTGAAAAGAAACACCCAACAGAAGATTGTGACAGTAATGTTAAAATGTGCACCAGTTGCGCAGGCAATCGGGCATCATATTCTAAGGACTGTCCTATTTGAACACGGCAAATGGCAGTTAATTAAAATAAAGTTCGCACAAAACATCAGCTTTGCTGCTGCAAAGAGACAAGTCCTTAGTTCAGAAAATATCAGAAAGCTATTGCTTGAAGAACGTCTGAAACAACAGCAAGAGTCGTTACAGTATCCGCCAGCTGTCAGACGGACTCTACTAACCTTTTCTCACGTGCTACATCCACTGAAACAGGACAATCACTCCTTGGTCCATCACATAAAATTAGAAACATCCCCGGATCTTGAGTCACCTTTTTAGTCTCCCACTAAGTCTGAACAAAGTCTCACTAAAACCAAAAGTATAAATCCAGATTCTTAAAATCGGCCACCAAAAAAAGTGTGGGGTAGATATTCCAATAAATCCCAAGCGATTGGTATTCAGAATAATATCATACAGTGAAACTGAACTACAGACTAATTCCAATGAATTGCTACTAGTGCAGGATTTTACACTATAAGCAGGAGACATATTTTAAACCTCCGGGTGATAGGGCCACTGGCGGATCTTCGATCCTTATAACAGAATATTATCTACAGCCCTTAGGCTGTTACTATTGGACTCCAGGCTGTTGCCGTGCGACTCACTTAATATGTTACGCTCACATTATGCTCTTTGTATATCTCACTTTTTTAACTCTTCAGAAGACTGACCTTTGTGTTCGAAAATGTCACCACGATGTATCTGGAGTACATTTAATTACTACTGTAATGCATAGCGCATGTCAACTAGTGAAAATATTTCAAATGGTTGACAGTGATACATATCATTTTATTTCTCTGAAAACATGGCATGCCCAAGGGTTCACCCAAAATAACCAAAGTTCTTTCCTTAATGAGATAACGACTGTTGCGAAGGTTACCACTGTGGTCTATTTCATTGTTTCTCCTGGGTGAGAAAGAAACCAGATAGAGCCAATAAGTCGGTATGGTGATGAGGGGCGTGTGACCATATGTGATGGGGATGAAGAGGCAGTCAGATATAAAGTGATGATGGGTGCATTACGACCCATCATGGTGATGACCTGCGTGTGACGTGTCATGATGATGATGGTTTGGGATTCGTAGCAGCGGCCGATATGACAAAGGGGGCGATGTTCCTGCAATGGTCAGGCTATGTAGCACTGAGGTGACTAAAGCTGAGGACGATGACCAGATTGGTACTTACAGGGAGATAAATCCAATGTGGACCCCCGAAGAAACCCATACGGATGACAACTGCATCCATTATGGCACTAATCTGACAAAAGTAGGCCATCACAGGTGTTCGTGGACACACTGGCAGTCAATGTGCGTTGTCGAAGACCCATGTTCGTACGTTTGCATGTAATTAGGATCGTCTGCCGTTGCAGTACTGCAATAAATCAACAACACTTGATCAGTTGTAATAGTTGAGATATGCAACCAAGGCAATGTCGACCCAAAACGAGGCCGAAGGCCAACACAACATGTTGATTGAGAGACATGTCTGCGGTATAATTTGCTTATGTCTCGTGGGCCTTGAACTACAAGTAATAAAAGCTCATGTTCTGTCTGCGAACTCAGTTACTTCCTGTCTCGTGTCACATTCCAAACAAGGGATGTCTACATTGAGTCACTGAGCTGTTTTGTGTTACTAATATTTGATTTATAACTAACCAGACTGTTTTGTTGACTTGGCTTTTTCCAAATACTTCCAGTATTCCATCAGTAGAAAAGAATCTTTATACACGTCAAGCGCTGTATTGTGTCATGACATTTCATTGAATGTCAGGATCTAACAGATTAACTAGTTACTATGGCAATGCATGTAAAGTATTTCTTTTGTTTAGTATATTCGATAATCATCACTACAGTGAGCTAAACGTCCGCCAAGGTGATGTCAGTCCATAGTACCCGACATGCTAAACTGTCGTGTCCTTGAAGGAACTGATGACCTTACGGGAACCAATAAAAAAGATAATTGCGTCTAATTGAGAGTACGCGTGACCATTACAATGTCTTAATGCAATAACCTGGCTTCCAATAATTCCTGTTTACGTGGTCTAGGAAATGATTCATCTGCAGAGAACCCCAGGCGGGTTATCACGTGGACCCAGCTTGACAAAACACGGAACGGTAAGAGATGATTTAAGGTGACTATGTGGGAGAATACATAGCGGAATCCTGTCAGACGATATGGTTTTTATAAGAAGGAGGATGTATCACGACAAATATGCCGCGAGGAGAGGGTATCACGTGTAGAAATGTGATTTACTGAAAATGCCATTCTGGCAGCCATATGGATCGTGGGTGTTGTCTTGTTGAAGGTACATTGCAGTCTGTTTTAACGTGAAGACATCGTGTAAGACTTCCCGCTTGATTGTATCATTTAGCTTCATATCCCTATGATGTATTGAGTGAATTTGTATTTGATGTTTTTGTCGAATTTTGCACGACATTATCGTTTCTACTGACATTAGTCGTTTCTACTGACATGAGTCGTTTCTATTGACATTAGCCGTTTCTATTGACATTAGCCGTTTCTACTGACGGCTATAGAATTAGTAAGGGTGAATGGGATTTTAACAATGACAGCATGTTAGTTATATCAGGGCGTCTTGTAAACGTTACCTCTCTATGAAAGTTATGAGGACTGGAAAAATGGTACAATATATATGTTTGCGATCACCTGGAGTTGTCACTGATTTATAGTGTTCCACTTATATGCTTTTCTTAGCTAGTGAACATGCGGGTTAGAACTGGTCATTAGTATCCCACGTTTGTCATAAGAGGCGACTGATGGGATAAGGTGGTCAGGATCGCTGACTTACTTGACACATGTAACAGTATCCCAGTTGCGTAGATTGATGTCAATGCTGTTGATCACTGGTTTGTGTCCTCCATACTCGCTTATTTACACACCGCCCCCATATAGCTGGAATATTACGGAATGTATAAGCAAGAAAGGGGTATTCTTTCGCTTAGATGTTCTGTATACGGGTATATTGTCGAGAAACATTTAAAGGACTAATTGTAAGTTCAACTCTTGTCAATTTTTTGTCAAAAGCCGAATACTTAAACTTTAAACACCACAGAATTTACAGCTGTTGCTAATCTTGAAATGTCGGTCGGAAATGTGATGGGGCATGATGGCTGATGAGGGAGAGAGCGATTCTTATTAAGACCGATTTATGGGGCTGTGAGATGATGACAGATGGAGACTATGACCAGATTGGTAACTCTGGTAGGAAAGATGAGGCAGGGAGGATTTTATGGCAGAGACATATCCATTATATTACTTCAGGATCAATGACATTTCGTCAGCACCAAACGCAAAGGACAACGACATAGCTGCCTGATCATGAGCAGACAAATGTCTAAAAAATGTAGGTTATTGCTGACGGTCATGAATATATGGTTCAGTCATTTTGGGCTTCACATGACACCCTTGTTTGTAAGTTTAAACTGTTCTCTTTCATAGCTCAGTAATTAGGATTTATCTGGTGTATCAACTGCTTGCAGATAAATTGATCAAATGCCTGGTTTGACTTCTGCAGTCCAGGCAATGTAGATCCATGCCGAGACCTAGGTTTGTGGAAACTCAAGACACCGTCTGCTCCTGGAGAGACACGTCTGCGCTATAATTGCGTGGCAATGCGACGGGGGCTTTAAAGTTTGAGTAATGAATGCTGTTGTTATGCCCGGTAATGCAGCAATTTACCATCTTGTATCACGTCACAGCAGAAAATATCATGATATGGCCACGTTCCTGTGTAGTGTTGCGTATGTTCGATTGTTCACATTTGAATGTTCATGGGATATATTCCAAACATTTGCAAGGCGTTCGCCTGACGGACTTGTGTAGAACAAACGACTTAGTAAAGAAATATAAAGAAATACATATCGCGGCAAGTTAAATGAAATAGGCAGGTCTCATGTCAGTGTACCTACCAGCATCCATGCAGTCCGCATTTACAAGGCGTTCGCCTTAAAGAGTGCAGAGCGAACCACTTAGTGAAGACATACAAAGAAGTATACTCGATTAGCAAGTTCTTAAAGGACACGAAAAAAGGCAGGCACCTTGCCTTTTACCAACTAGTACCACGCTCCTTATCAATACAGTGTTTAAAAGTTCTTAATCATTACTGATAACTCATTGAATTTTCACCATCATCCTGTATTCAGGGTATAATATACTCAGGGAAAAAATAAGGGATCACATGAAAGCACAAGTGTTCTCTATTTCTCTTTGCGATACAAAGCTTGTGGAGAAACCTAGAAAAAAAGGAACATTCGTCCCGTCAAGTGATCCCTTACGTTTTTCTCTCAGTATATATAACTGGTGTCTCGTTATATTTTTAGCGTTTAACTCAAAGAGAAATATATTTTCAAGTGACGTTTCTTGTTGAAAACATTGTTATGACTGCGTATTATTTCATAAGTGTTTATCACTACAGGTCCATCTATCCACACAGAACTTAAACTGTATGCCACATAATTAAGGAATACTGTAAGGGACACTCGCGAGAATGTCCCTTATGGTATTCCATACACAATGGTAGTGAGATATCCAATTCTTAAATAAAGACCTTATGTTGAAAACGTGCGTTTTCTCTAGTATTTCAAATATGCTATGTGATGCAGTCAGTCTGTTGGATCAGTTGGAATGAAGAAACCCCCATACAACCTTGGTCTTGTTCAGAAAGCATCATCGGTGTACTAACGTATGTTCGGACGTCCGAAAACATTTGATGTAATTTTAAGTCTACCAGGTTTTTAATCGTATTTGTGGGTCATTTTAATGTATGGCTAAATCTCAGCATCAACGCTAATGACTGAAGGATTGCGTAAATCCAGCTAGGGTACATGCAGGTAGCAAAAGTACTGTAAGTCCACATGGAGACGAGTATGGTGATCTGCCTTCAGTTGTTGGCGGTAAATAGCCCATACATTGTGTTGTCCAAAGCAGTTTTCTACTTTTAAATAATCTGCAAGTTTAAAATCGTTTTGTGATATTCAAGTGCTTTTATTGTCCGTCGTTGACATGTTATTATTTTATGATATGTATGTATTCTGCATTTAGATCTAGATTTAGTCACGATATGACTGAAATACCCCATTTATGCATATAGTCCCATTTTGGGACGGGTATTTAAAAAATCCTTTCTCTCCTATTGATGAAGACAGAAACGTGCAGAATAGACATGAATGAAGCTGAGTAAACTTTTTAGTGGTTGAACCAATCACATGACTTGTAGTTTTTAAATGATGAAGATGATATTCTTTCAGCAGACTTTAACGAACAGGATGTTATTGATTCCATCAAATGCAATTAATTCCCTGGTGACGATGGTATCCCAGCAGAATTTTTCAAAGCTACCGAAGACGTCCTTGTGCCATATGTAGTTATTCTCTTTAATAAGATATTACATACTGGATACTATCCATTATCTTGGTCTACTGGTATAATTATGCCACTATATAAGATAGGTAGTAAGAGTAATCCAAACAATTTTAGAGGGATCTCTTTACTAAATGTTATAAGCAAACTCTTTTCTCTTTTCTTAAATAAAAGATTGGAATACTATTTGGAATTTTGTGAACTAGTTGGTGAATACCAAGGAGGCTTCAAAAAGGATCCCTCCACCGTTGATAGTATCTTTATTCTACATATTCTTGTACAGAAATACATAGCTTGCACAGGGGGTAAACTATATGTTGCTTTTGTAAGGCTTTTGATATGGTTAACAGGTACAAATTGTTATATGTTCTTTTACAAACTGGAATTCATTGTAATATTTTTACCTTGATACGAAATATGAAGAGAAATGATAAAGCTAATGTATCATATGACTTTGGTAGAAAATTAACTGAATATTTTGACAGCTCCTGTGGAGTGCGTCAAGGTTGTATCTTCAGCCCTGTGCTGTTTTCTTTTATTCATAAATGAACTCAAACTGTCACCAGAAACTAATTTTCGGGATGGCATTTTTATATCTGAAAAAATTTAAACATCATTGTATTGTTGTTTGCAGATGATCTGATTTTGGTTGCTGACTCTGTTGTTAAACTCCAACATCGTCTTGACGCGCTGCACATGTATTCTTACAAATGGGGCATGGATATAAATATTGATAAAATTAAAATTATTGTCTTCAAGATGGGTGGACCACTGTCTGAAACTAAAAAATGGCTACATAATGGCTCAACAATGGAAACTGTAAATGCTTATAAGTACCTTGGACTTATGGTAACACCCAAATTAATCTGGACTAGAGCATGTAAAAAATCTTTCTGAACAAGCTAGTAAAGCACTCTGGCCTATTGAGTTATTAATACGACGGTATGATATGTGTTTTCCTGATGCATTATATATTTTCAATAAGAAAATTGTACCAATAAATATGGCTCTGAGATTTTGGGTTTCCAAAAGAGCGAGAATGTTGAAATTGTACATCGTAAGTTCTGCAAATTCATGCTACAAACTGGTTATAGATCTCCAAATGCTGTTGCTTATGGAGAAAGCGGTCAACTCCCTCTGACAAATGTTTACTTTGTAAATGCATTACATACTGGCTAAGATTATTACACATGCATCCAGATAGATATCCTTATCAATGTTATCTATGTTTACTGACAATTGAATCTAGAAAACGACCAACATGGGTAAGTTATGTTAAACATTTATTGTTCAGATACGGGTTTTGAATGGTATGGAACACACAATCTGTAGGTGAAAAATATTTATTTGTAAATTGGTTGAAAGACTTAATGACTCTACCAAGAGTACTCATCCCTTCCTGACCACTAATCACTCTCTTTTGTTTAATATTAGTAAAGAAAATAAACGAACTTTTACAATGTTTAGATCAGGGTGTAGTATACTTGGTATCCAGTTAATCAGAAAAGGTCTGGCAAGTGTTAATGATAATGTTCTATTATGTGAGCATTGTAAAGCTGTTGAAGATGAAGTACATGTTATATACAACTGTAAGTTCTATGATAGCCTTAACCAACGCCTAATTCCAAAGACATGAAGTGGGCATTATATTTCCATTCAAAGTCTCTGTACATCTTCAGATACCAAGATAATAAATCACCTTGTGAAATAAACTCAGCAAAAATATAAACTTGACTCCCATTATTGTTCAAATAGTGTTTTGAAACTTTTCTTGAAAGAGTTCTTGTTGTGATGATGGTTAAATGCATTGTCAAGGGCATTACGTCACACATTCATTCTACTGATAGCAAGGGGGAGAGCACTGCATGCTAAAATCACGTTTCCACGTGCCACAAGTCACGTGACCCATTGATACACGTGCAATTGGTCTCAGGGTAGCAGAGTAGAGTGTCATCTCAGGAAAACACGGTTCTATGGTTAATTATTCGCTAATTTGCAATACCACGACTGTCAAACATTCAGCGTGAACGTGCCATTGGCATGCTGAATACGGGAACGTGAGTTACTGATGTTGCGAGATCTCCCGATCTCCCGACCTTAATCCCATAGAGCATGTGTGGGATGTGTTAAGCATTCGGCTCCGTCGAGCAAGGAACACTCCACAGAACTTGCAGGAGCTTGGTGCCATGCTGGTACAAATATGGCGGCGCATTCTCCACGCTGTGTTCAGACGCATCATCCAATCTATGAGGAGACGTTGTATCGCAGTTGTGAACGCTCATGGAGGACACACCCGATATCGACATGATTTCATTAAGTTGTGACTCACAGTCTTTGATCATGGACATTGTAGTCGCATTTCCGGTGGAACCGATTCTATTAGAAACATGATCTGTATGCTATAGCATCTTGAATGACAGGAGAATTGAATACAATCGTTATTTCAAACCCATGTTCCAAAATGTGCAAATTATTGACTTTGAAACGAGTGTCAAGTTTATATTTATGTTGCGTTTATTTGAAAAATGTTTATTCAGCATATCAGTTTTAGCACAATCAGTTTTTTCTATCTATGTTGTATACCCATTTGTAAATTCAACCATACCATATATATTATTTTATATAACCTTATGTTTGCAATGTGTAGACCAGGGTGTTAAATACTCGGTACTCACTCAAACCAGACAAGGTTTGGATACTGTCAGTGAAAACGTTGCTGATGTATAATTTTAAAGTCATCAAGTGGGAAATATGTCTTTGCCTGAAGTCTTTGTATACTCCTTGGATATTTAATATATTAACAACTGTGAAACATTTGAAATACATTTATTCTGTGACGCATTGTTAACAGAATGGTCTCTTTGATATATGGTATTTACACATTTGATAACTCAAATATATAACGTGCCACCCTATATAAACCTATGTGTTTTGTTGTGTTTTGTGATATATTTGATAGTCTGTTGATCCGAAAGATGTCTGTGTTAGTGTTGCATTATCGAAGCACTGTGAAGCTGTCGAAGGTGATGCCAATGTTATATACACCCGGTCACTTTATCTCCATCCAATGCCCTCGGATATAAAACAAAACTAACAGCCTTGTGATGTATCTATAACAAGTGTATTCTCCGAAATACTGCTAGTAGAATTTGCCTCTTTGACCCATCTTATATACATATCGGGTAACGCATCTATACTATGTACTATTTTGTACTGTGGGTCGAATGGCCTTATATACAATAAATAAACTGAACTATCTAAAGTATGGCCACTTCCAGCGGCGAGGTGGTTCACCTGCCAATTTGGCGAAGTTTGACGTTCGATGATTTTTACTGGTCCATATTTTAACTATGTAAGTTCTTTAGAATGTGTTTTAAACTTTCCTTGTTAAAATGATGAATGAATAAATACAATGAAAATGGTTTGCATTTTCTTCCATTCTCAATTTTCCACAAAAGTATATATAAAAGCAAGCTTGGTTCTATTCCATGAAAGTTTTTAAAATAAAAGAGTAAATTTTTAGATATAAGAGGTTGATCTGCCACCCCCAAGATTATGTATTACATAATTTAAGTTCACTCATCTGCATATTGGACACACTTATTTAGTGTAGAAGTGTATGAAATTTTTCAATTACTGGAAAAATTGACACCTTATTTATTTGATTGCTTGTCAAAAGAAAACAGCTCACAAAATTTAATGGAAATCTAAGACCCCATGCATACAATTTAATGGAATATCGCAGATGTGACTTTCAATCTTACCTCACTCACTTTCCTCTGTTGACATTATTATTCTTTTTTAACAAAAATAGTTTTTGATATCAAATATGTTAATGTTGATATATATATATATATATTTAAAATTCCAAGTAAAATAATAACCATGTTCGGTAATATATCTTATATGGTCTTCTTGTTGTTATTGTTTGGTAGCATTGCGGGACAGTTTAAATGCAATAATGTGAATGAGGTGATCTTTAAATTTATTTGAGTCGTATTTTGTTATAAAATCTATTGCAGCACGAGAACATCTCGTCCGGGTAATATCATTTCGTAATACCTGATGCTCCAGTTTGTCGTGTCAAGCAAAGGCTACATGAGATTACTAAAACGTTGTTGGGTAAATAGAAACTAATACGCTTTTAATGCCTGATCATCATAATGTCTTAATGCAATAATCTGGTTGCCAGTAATTCCTGTTTTCGTAATAACGTATGTGATTCATCTGTGAAGTGCCCCAAAGGAGTTATCACATCATAAGGGGAATGTAAGATTTTCGGAAAATACCTTCTGGAAGCTATTTTCAAAGAAAGTGAACTCTTGTATAAAATCCCGTCTAAATGTAAGGAACGAAGTTTATTTCTGGAAGCAAGGATTGCGGTTTTTGTTTGGTAAGTTATTACAGAAAAGAATCTGTATCGTTTGTATCAAAGACAGGATTATAGCATGAGTCACCGTATATTACCAAGGTTATGTGGTAGAAAGTATCATAAAAGGCGACTAACGGGATCGGGTGATCAGGTTCGTTGACTTGGTTGACACATATCATCCGTTTTTAGTTGCACAGATCGATGCTCATGTTGTTGATCACTGGATTGTCTGGTCCAGACTCGATTATTTACAGACCGCCGCCATATAGGTGGAATATTGCTGAGTGCGGCGTAAAACTCAAGTCACTCACTCATCACTCATAAGAAGTAGCTGACAGTTGCCGTGGAACATTTCAACATCATCATGATGAATTATCAAGAATCTTGAAGCATTTATAATTTGAGTAGGAACGACAAAACCGCTTGCCGTGGAACATGTCAACATCATCATGATGAGTTATCAAGAATCTTGAAGCATTTATAATTTGAGTAGGAACGACAAAACCGCTTGAACTCCAAAATAAATCTCCAAAATGTGCTGATCGTGGCACCTTAAAAATTGCTCCCTACCCCCACTTCTCCTGAAACGGGTAACAAACAAGCTCTCACACAGTTTTCCTGAACTTCCAGTAAACTGTCACTCAACAATCATATCATATCTTTGAGCAACTCCAAATACGCTATGCAAAAATATAATATAAGATATATTTATGTCCATATTTAGATAGCTGAGATTAGGAGAGGTTGCCAACAGTGAAAAGCCACCTGAGTTATATGTCTTGAAGGTTTGTGGCAAAAGCTTGAGTCTTGGTCACCAAAGGAGGTGAACATGAACATCACGATGTGGTACTATTTTGATATGCAGAGTTGGTGACATTAGAGAGAAAGGAATCGGACTTCAGAACCGATGCTTGCAGTAACGGGTGACCAACGGGATCGTTGATCAGGCTCGGTGACCTGGTCGATGCTGCATAGAGAACTAGTTACTACACTCACCAACCTTGAATACCCAATACTATGTTCGACAACTAATCCTGTACCAGGGACCTGTTTCAAGCCACTAAATAAATTCAAGTATATACAGTTAAATAAGATAACATCTACATTATATTCCCGACATTTGAATATCCTCCTAAATTAAATGTCATTAATGGTAACACAGGCGCAAACAAAATGCTTGTTCGTTAAATCTGCTAGAACGTCACACGACTTGTAATCTCCATGTATCGACAGAAATAATCTACAATTCAGCAACAAAGATCCGTCTGCTGTACAACTCTTATCAACATGTTCGTTGCTCATACTATCAGTCGCTGGATTGCGTGTCCATTACTCAAGTATTTACAAGCCATCGTATTGCTGAGTGAAGCGTTACACCAAAAACAACCCCCCTCCCCCACTATACAAATAGATATGTAACATTCGGCGTTAAGACATCTCTGTGAACTACACTGGAGTCAATTGTCTTTGTGTATAATCCCACATCAATTTGGAGATGCAATGATTTCAAGTTCAGTACGTAGACCGTCAATGAACATTAACAACCGTTCCTAAACTAAACTTAACAGGTATGTTATGAGTATCGATGGACCTTTTGAAGTCTTCTTTCAGTGACAGATTATGCTTCAGGAATATTCAGTGATCAGTCCAAAACTACTGACAAGAGCCGTTACTTGCTTAATACCACCATGCTTCAGTTTTACTCGAGAGCCTCTACCAATGATGTAGACTATAAGGATGTGACTGTCACGCAGTGGAAGAAGTCGCTGTATGCAGAAGAAGTAACAAGATTGTTTTTAGGATGCATCAAACTACCTTTCAGAGCACATCGACGACGAATACAATTGTTACGCCGCATTACCTAACTGTTATATACGTACATTGATGTATATGAGTTATGTGGAACAAAGTCATTCTTACTAGTTTTACAGTCCGTTATTGCCTAGGCCGAAGTATCACTGTGTAGAGGTACCCGTGAAGAGCCACCTCCCCGTGGCTACGTGCTCTTCTCCCATGTGGACCCGGGGCAGAATGTGTCCACAGCACCCCACTGCTGGTCGTAAGAGGCGACCAAATTTGGCAACCTGTTTGCCGTGGGGTGCGTCCCGTGTCGGTGGAGGACGGGATCCTGGTGGTTGAGGGCAATTGGGCTTTTACTGCTATTATGGTCTTGGCACCCTTATTCATAGAAAAAGATTTCACTTCGTGATACGTTTTTCATAAACTTTGCTTAGAGTCCTATGTCCAGAAGGCGATGGCGCATGGGCCAATCTGGTGGAATAATTATACTCTGTCTGTTAATTTTTCTGCTGGAGTATATCATCAGGGTATCCTTGGTGCTGCAGACTGGAGATCCGCTTGTTTATAGCATTGTCCTTGCGATACTCCGTGGTGGGTGGGGAGCTGAGATGATGAAACAGTTATAAGCTCACTATGGCTTACCAGACTCCCTCGAAAAAGACCAAACGTCAGCTCGACAATGACAATGAAGAGAATGAATCCACTGTAACAGAAAATTGGCCACGTTTCGTTGTTCTTGATACTGTTGACAAGACTCCACTCAAGTTGAACCCTTTTATTATTTCTGAGGGGATATATATCATTGCAGGTGACGTTAAGAACATCAAACGCTAGCGTTCAGGATCTCTACTGATAGAATCCAGAAAACAGCAGGCTTCCAACCTATTGTCAATGCCAACATTGGCTGGCATTCCTGTTTCAGAACCCTGGACACCTGTAATGGCATCATAAGAGATAGAGACCGTTTGTTAGCTGACATGTCAGAACTGTTATTGTGTCTGAAAAGAAAGATAAAGGTGTGACATACGTTAGACGATTTACTACCCGTAACGAAAATGAACTGATATCCACAAACACATATCTTTTTTCATTGTCATCCCCAAGTCTCCCTCAGTCTGCTAAAATGGGTTCCTATAATATCGCAGTTGCAGTCTACATCCCAAATCCATTGTGGTGTTTTCGATGCCAAAAATATAGTCATGTAGTTAATACCTGTGCAGTCAGTGACATGTGCTCATTGTAGTGAAACGTCTCATGTAACGGAAAGGCTGCACTAGCACTGTCAAGAAATGAACAAATTGTTCAGGCAATCATTCATCTTTTTCCAAAGAAAAGCAAAAGCAAATGGAAATAAACAAAGTGGAATTCACTCAAAATGTTAGCTTTGCAGAAGTTAAAAAGATTGTGGAATCAACACTACCTAATACAATTTATGCATCGGTCATCAGATTACCTTCTGAAACCATGCATAAAAAAGTATCCACTTCATCAAATTTGACTCAAGCAGACCTGACTTGGGTTAAAACTGATAACCCGAAACTTTTCACGCCTGAGCAATCTACTCAGACTTTAGAAACAAGTGTGAACGCCCGTGTGCCATCTACAGTTCGGGGTGAAGAATAAAGATTATCACAATCTACAGAACTGACTCGATCTAAAACAAATTCAAAGTCTAAAAGTACTGTCAAACCGAGAACAGGTAATGGGGAAAAGACTGATAGACCACCCAAGGGTTCAGAGAATCGTATAAAATTATTCAATAAATATGGTTCATTCGAGGACATGGAAGTGTCAGAAAAAATCCACCACAGGGCACATAGCTTGTCGCCCTCCAGGAAAGTGATGGGTAGATCCCCAATCAACCCACCAAAAAGATAATGTCTTCCAAACATATAGTACAATGGAACTGCAAAGGATTGAATACTAATGATATTGAGTTACATCTGTTAGTCCAAGATCTGGCACCATCAGCACTCTGTCTGCAACATATGTCATTTTTGGGATTTCACTTTCTCAGTAAAGTACAAATTCTAGTGCTTCTTTGGTTGAGTCCCATCAGGGATTCAAACCCGCACCCTCAGAGTCAGGCACCTAATCGCCAGCACACAAAATGTCAGCCGCCAAACCCGCTCAGCCACCGCGACTTCCACCAAAATGAAAGTCGGACAACTGGTAGTCTAGACTGCGTACTTTGTGTACCCCTCTGATAAGAGTGAATTTTGCACGGCTTCCACGGCCGAAAGCTATGATTACACGATGCCATTTGCATTTGACCACTTTCTAAATGGCATCGTGAAGTCGCGGCTGCTGACTTTGTGTGCTGGCCATTAGGTGCCTGACTCTGAATTGCGAGTTCGAACTCCGGATGGGACTCAACCAAAAATGTACTAGAATTTGTACTCCACATGTACGAAAGCCATGGTTTACGACGGTAAAAATGCTAGAAAAGCAAGGAAAAGGGCAGAAAAATATTTTCCCCATCACCCAACTGTCCATAACCTAAACAGATTTAAAATAATGAATGCAAAGGCGCGTCGTACATTTAAACAAAGTAAGCGACAATCTTGGAGGAGCTATATTTCCAAAATTAATTCACGCACGCCAGTGTCCAAAGTATGGAACATTGTTCATAGAATTAAAGGCAAAGGTTCAAAATCTGCCGTTCGCCATCTCAAAGATGGGGATAATTTAATTACTGACAAATGTTAAATTGCAAATAAAATTGGCGAAACACTTGCCATAAATTCTTCATCGGCAAATTACGTCCCTGAGTTGCAGAGATATCAGAAACAACAGGAGAAGACAAAACTTAATTTTGAATCAGATAACGGTGAAGACTATAATGAAGTGTTTTCATTACATAAGCTATGTACTGCTCTTGAACATGCTCATGACACAGCAGCGGGTGATGACAATATTCATTTTCAGCTGCTGAAACACTTGCCTGAACCATGTCTTGTCACACTTTTAGATATATTTGACAAAATATGGACATCTGGAAACTTTCCTCCTTCATGGCGTAATGCCATTGTAATCCCTATACCCAAACCCGCTAAGGATAATACTGATCCTTCCAATTACAGACCGATATCTTTACCCAGCTGTGTCTGTAAAACCATGGAGCGAATGGTAAATAACAGATTAATTTGGTACCTGGAAACCAATAACCTCATTACAAATATTCAGTGTGGTTTTTTGGGGAAGAATAGAAGTTCCATTGATCATTTGGTACGTTTAGAATCCTTTGTCAAAAATGCAATAGTAAATAAACATCATGCTGTATCGATATTCTTTGATCTTGAGAAAGCGTACGATACCACCTGGAAGCATGGCATTTTAAAGGAGTTACATGATTTCGGGTTGAGAGGTCGTTTACCTCATTTTATATCACAGTTTTTAAAAGACAGACAGTTTCAAGTCCGAGTGGGTTCAACCCTGTCTGACCATTATAATCAGGATCAGGGTGTTCCACAAGGTAGTATTTTGTTCGTCACTTTATTTAGTATTAAGAGCAACAGTTTATCCAAGGTTTCAAGCGATTCCATTGACGGATCACTTTTTGTGGATGATTATAATATTTCTTGTCGTGGTAAAAATATGCATACTACTGAACGGCAACTACACTTAAGTTTAAAGAAACTAAATGAATGGTGTCTTGAAAACGGCTTTAAATTTTCTAAGTCCAAAGCTAATTGTATACACTTTTGTAGAAAATATAAGCCACACAAGGAGCCTGAACTATCTTTAAATGGCACTCCCATCATAGTTGTAAAGGAGGCCAAGTTCTTGGGTTTAATTTTTTATTCTCATTTAACCTTAAGCTTCTTACCCCATATAAAATCTTTTAAAGTTAAATGCCTGAAGGCACTAGATTTGTTGAAGGTTGTTTCCAACTCAGAGTGAGGAAGGGATCAAACTACCCTTTTACACCTACATCGATCACTGGTCCGTTCAAAACTCGATTATGGCTCCGTCGTATATGGTGGAGCCTGTAAAAGTAAACTTAAACTTCTTGATTCTGTCCACCATCAAGGTTTATGACTTTGTCTCGGATCTTTCAGAACTTCACCTATTGAGAGTCTTTACGTTGAGGCCCATGAACCATCTCGTACACAACGTCGTATAAAATTATCGTTACCGTACATTACTAAATTATGCTCTATCTAAACCTGCATACAACTGTGTGTTCAATCCACTTTGTGAGGATTTGTATAACAAGAAATCTTCTCTTGTCCCACCTCTTGGGCACAGAATTAAACCCTTTCTTCCTTCGGCCAGCATTGAGCTGTAAAACATAGCTCCCTCTCGTCTTCGTTCTTCTCCTCCTTGGCAGTTGGTCACGCCACAAGTCGACCTAACATTAACTTCATTTAAAGAGCAGAAACTAATGAATTACAATATAAACAAGAATATCATCAATTAAAAACTAAACCCTTATTTACAGATGGTTCCAAGGACTGTGGCGCAGTAGCTTGCTACTGGCCAGTACGACATCGCCTTCTGTTGGTTAACCAGCCATGTGGGCATTTCTGGTGACACGGTGGCCGATTTAACTGCCAAGGCAGCTCTCAACAAATTTGTCTCACCACTTCTTATTCCATACTCTGATTACAAAGCTAGCATTAGATCTTATACACGCGATATGATGCAGAAGAAGTGGGACACCCAAGTAGGTATCAATAAACTACATGAAATAAAACTAAAACATAGAATTGTTGAGTGGCTGTACCCTCAAAGCGGGTTGAGGGATTGTAAAATTATTGTCCTCCCGAGAGTGTACGTAAGTCTCAAAACATTTTTAAAAATTTAAGTCTTCCAGGTTTTTAATCGTGGTATTCATGTTATTTTAATTTTGGCTAGCATTTCATACACTCTCCAGCGGCCGAAGGGATGATGTAAATTCAACTAGGGTCCATGCAGGTAGCAAAGGTACTATAAGTCCCCATGGTCCCTAGTATGGTGATCTACCTTCAGTTGTTTGAGATCAATAGCCTGTTTTTATATTGTTTTGTCCGGATAGTGATATTAATTTTAACTTTCCACGCTAGTTTTAATGATAATTGTGATATTTTAGTTCTTTTATTGTCCTTCGTCGACAGGTTTTTGTAGTAGGCATATATTTCGTTTCAGTGTTAAATGTTCTCGTCACGATATGGCTGAGATAGTGCCGATGTGATGTTAAATATTAACTCACTCACTCACTATCACTGTGTGTATACGTCAAAGAGAGAATGATATCGATGCAAATCGGTTTTAGCTTTTGGACGTTCTTCCGTACTGATGCCATAATTTTACATAGAAGCTGTTTTGCACCACTGGTTTGTTAGCCAGAATTGATCTAAATTGCGTGACAGAGCTGTATATATATTCTGACTACTTCGATAAACAACATTCACTCTCACACAAATCGATCTCCAACACAGCGAGCCATTTGCACAGCAAGATCTTTTCATTACCGTATGTCATTGTCAGATTTGATGAGTTACGACCGTCGTATCAGTGGAATAAGTGTGTGCAGATGGGCCGGATACTTTAAGTGTAGAGTTTTGGGCCACATCAAGATCGTATTGTTATGGAACCCGTCTCATATAACTAATCACCATATATGGACAATGTGCTTTTACCAGTACCGGACCAGCATTTCCAATTTGACTTTATATTCCACAGACTGTCACCGAGGCATTACCTTTCGAGTCCAAGTCTACGTCTGGTGGGGTGAAGAGCATCCGAGTGGTCGATAATAAGGGGATCTTGTTGAACACAAGATCTAGTCTATTTCATATAAAGCAGCATGCAATATTGCGTCGACAGCGTAACACAGACGAGCAGAACACTGTAGGCTGCGAATGTGGGAGGCTATAGTCGACGACAGCAGCACGGCAAGGGTTGGCGTTGTTGAGGGAACTTAACGAGACAACCTTCTCTAATCATTGCACGTCGTGGTGGTATTTATGGAACGTACTTGCTTCAGACAGCTATTTCCAGGTAAGTGACAGTCAAACTATTCGTGATTTCTGAGTACAGGCAGACTGTGACTCGTTGACAGTACCTGGAATCTTACCAATGTGATAAGTGTTTCTGCAGAAATGTTATTACACGCCAATACATTTCATGTCTCTGAACCACCAACCGTTTCGTTGATTAAATTTGTTTATCGGAGAATGTTATTATATGTGATAGCGGAAGATGAGAAACGGGAATGTCCCTTAAATTCTATTCCAGAACCTTTACTGGACAACGTTATTTATACGTTAAAAGGGACATGTGACAATTCTAGACATTTCCTGAATCATTAACAACAAATTTGAGACATGTGTTATTAAATGTTAATATATGTTAGAATGGCAATGTTTGAATCGTAATTATGTTTCAATATTACAAAGAACGTATCTGAAGAATCTTTACTACTAAACGGAGGTCTGATATCGCTGGGTGTTCTCGACCCTTAATAGCACCCCTGTAGCACGTTTACCGGGACATTTTACGTTAAAACGGAAATCTCTGATACGTGAAATTACCCTTGGTACCTATTGCACACACACACGCCCGCACACACACACACACACACATACACACACACACATACATACATACATACATACATACATACAGTACTGTGTTTACACACACAGACACACACACATACACAAAGATTATGACATTTTATATCTACACGTACATGTACATATTTTAGGTTTGAAACATTCATAAGAAGAATCAGAGTAATAAAGGGAGAGCATTCGTCTAATCCAGTGAAAATAGACTTCATTGTTGCCATTGTTTAGCTGTTATATGCCAATGCGTCTGATCCTCCTTCTCCAACGAGAGATTACGCCATGTGTGTTGATGATCACCATTACAAGAATGACTGATCTCAAAAATCAAGTGTATGTATTCCTCAAAACGTCTACACCAGAAAATAATCAGCCATGAGTACTGGTCCAGAGACATTCGATAATTTGTAATAGAAATTATATTCTTTCATCTCTAAAGGCCGTTGGTGGCACCGGGTTGTCGATAAAGGGCTTCCTGCAACGTGTACTCGAAAGAGTAAACTCGTTTTATATTTAACTCATTATCGTTGTTATTCACGTGCTCTGAGGTGATGCTCAGTATTGGTTAGTACCCAGTATTGTAGATGATCTCCATGCATGTCCTTTCAAATGGACCCGTGGAGATCCGGTTTAGAATTTCAGCATCCAATGCCTGTCGTAATAGGCGACTGTTGGTCACTGGATTGCCTGGTCCAGGCTCGAATTTTTAACACACCACCGGCATAAAGTTGTAATACTGCAGAAAGGGGCGTTAAATAACAACCAAACACAACGTAGTATTGTTAGTATTGCTCAACGCTTTCCCCAAAGAGCTTGAATAAATGAGTGACAAGCCTCTTTGTTACATTAAGGCTAGATCTATTATTAGTGCGGTAGGCATTAACTAATGGTGGTGTTAGGAATTTATGTCATCAGATTAACTCAAAGATCTGACAAAATAGTTGTCACGACCGACTCTGATGCCCGGACCCGTGACACGAACAAGGCCGACTTGACACAGATCCTGGCATATCAGTGTTTGTCAATAACTGAGACTGGTAATGTTTATGTGTGTTTTGATTTCAGCTTGTAAACATTTTTATTTATTTTTTTTTTATTGAAACAGAACTCACGCGACATTTGGAATCCTCACAATGGAAAGGTTACAATTTGACATTTGGCAACAGCGGTGACATTCATGAAACATTTCCCTCAGTTTGAATACCCCGGAAAATGCTACACTGAGAATTATCTATGTTTTTCCTGATTTATATCTGTTACGCAAGCGTAGATATAAACTGGAAACATTAGATCTTAAGAGCGTAGAATGAGTTTAAGGCACAAGGCACACAAGATGAAGCTTAGATAAATGAGTAACACGGTTTTGACTGTTTGACTCTTAAAGATATTCATCCCTACCAAACATTTCAAACGAGCCCATGACGATCCGGGTTAGCGTTAGTCTTCAGCAAGATGAAACAGGCCACTTACGGGATCGGGTGGTCAAGCTCGCTGATTTTGGTGAGTAATGTCATCATATCCCAACTGTGTAAATCGATGCTCGTACTGTTGTTGATTGTCAGACCGCCGCCATTTCTGAGTACGGTGTTAAACTACAAACAAACATGAATCCAAGTTACGTGATGTGTATTCTCGCACGAGATTTCGAAAAGGTCAGTTTCCCCAGCAAAAAATGGAAACCCTACACGTCTGTCCAAGTTACAAGCCAGTGTAGATTATATCGTCCCCAAGGAGCTGCAAACATTACGAACAGGGTTAATAACTGGGCCTGGTTTTACTTACGTCGTTATACGACATATATAATTACAAAGCACCACAAGGCATATTAATTAAATAGCGACACAGGCGCTGAGTAATAACTAATATTACAAGCAGTGAACATAGAACACCCAAACCAACCGTTAATAATGGTGACAGAAAAATCCACTGTGTCACTCCTCAGATTCGGAATCGATGTCCTCTGGCTTATTGCGAACACATACACAGACAACAACGTGTAAAATTACTTGAATCGGATGAACAGGTGTTGCAACACAAAGATGAACAGAGAGAACTTGCACATGGCCATAGCAGTTTTATGGATTACGATTCTCGGGCCGCTGGGCTGACTTGTGTTTAAGGATTTCACTCGTTACACGGAAGACCCAGGTTACTCCATCGGTACAATGAAACGTATTTCTGGTGTCCTCCGTCATGATATTGCTAGAAAATGTAATTTGATTACGAGGGGTAGTCTTAAATCACGATTCTCGGGCCCCTGGGTTGCCTTGTGTTTAAGGATTTCACTTGTCATGCCGAAGACCCAGGTTAGTCCATAGGCCCAATGAAACGTATTTCTGGTGTCCTACTTTGTGATATTCCTGGAATATTTAATTTGCTAAAGAAGGGTAAACTGAAATCACTCTCACTCATGACAGTTGCCGTGATATATATAACTTAAAAGACTTGAACTGTCCATTCCTACAAAAGCTATGATTGTAAAACGATATATAATGAAACTTCTCTTCACAAGGACGGGCAGACAGACATGCACAGACCCCTGAATACGGAGTTTTATATAAAAGTTTCCACCGGTCTTCAACGTGAACTGACAAACGGTTGTCGGTCTTTCAGACTTTACTCCTTACATCATACGATTACATCTCACAACAAGCAACATGTCGCAGATACTGTACGTTTACATCTCACATCAAGCAACATATGGCAGACATCGTGTGTTTACGTTTCACAACAAGCAACAAATGGCAGAAACCGTAAGTTTACATCCCGGAAGAAGCAACGTGTCGCAAACATCATAAGAATACGTCTCACAGCAAGCACCATATTGATGACATCGTATGTTCACGTCTCAAAACAAGCACCATGTTGAAGACATCGTTGGTTTACGTGGAACAACAAGCAACATGCGGTAGACATCGTAGGTTTCATCTCACAACAAGATACTTATTGAAGACATCGTATATTTACGTCTTACAACAAGCAACATGCGCTGGACATTGTAAATGTACGCCTCAGCTGCAGAAGAAGGTATGCCAGACATCACAACATATCAGTGACCGGTGAGTATCTGAACATCACATCACCGACCAAATTAGGACGTGAAAAGAGGAGTTAATATGGAGACACATTTGCGTCCACTAGATAAACACATCATGCAATTATGTCGGCTCGGCGGTCGGACAAGACTTACTTTGTTCTTCCTCGCCGCTCTCTGATGCACACATGTCACCTTTACCCTAATTTTCCCAGTGTGGTGGAACTAATTTTCTCACCCGATGGCCTCAGGGCACAGTTAGCTACCTACTCCTTCTGACAGCACCATGGGCCAAACGCTCCAGCTTGTGTTAGATATTTACTACGGTGGATATGACTTAATTATTTAGTCGCGACGTTACTGCGTGTAATGTGTACTGATGTATTTTTCTAATCCTGGTGTGGCGGTGGAGCAGTCAAGTGGTTAAAACGTTCGCCCGGGTTCGGTTCTAGGGAAAAACCCATCTCTGATGTCCCTAAGCGGTCAGTTTGCTTAAATATTGCCAAACGCGCGGGGCGTAAAACCCAACTCACTCAAATCCTGATGTCCTGTTTTTCCAAGTTCTGATTTTCTGTATCAGTAGAATACAGTTCATTCTACCAAACCCAATGGAAGAAATAATGAATGATTATAACAATACTGTTGAAGCTGGATAACGTCATTACCAATAACGATAATACTATACAGCCTCAAGCAGCAATGAAAGACACCGGTAATCAATGGGGCATTCCTTAAGATCAAAACTACTAAAGGATCTAGAAGATTTCATTCCTAGTTAATAATATAGAATAAATCCCTGATTTCTGAAAACAATAAGATAGTCAAGAACGATTGGATTCTGCTCGGAAAGGACATTTTTTGTCAGGAAGAACAATACCGGTCAAAACTCAAATCGACGCCCACAAGAAAGATCACAAATAGTTTCTGTAACCCACTTCATGCGAGCGATTCACTTAGAACGGCAGTAGGTGTTTAAACACCTATCTTCAGGAATAAAGTGTTAGTGACCCTTCAAGAAACCTCACACCAAGAACGTCAATGTCACTTTCTCAGAAATGGACCCCGTCGAACCTCAAGAAAAAGAGTTTCCAAAGAACTTTCATGACGCCAGTCACCACGAATGACAATAACAGGTATAGTAAAATAACAAGACATATCACTAGTCCTCAAGAACATTCATTCAAGTGGACTTCAAGAAGCCAAATACCAGTGTGAACAGTAACGCTTTCTCTGAACATAGACACCGTCAGTCCTCAAGAACAACCGTTCCAGTGCGTGAGTGCTTGACTACGTGGGTGGGCTTTATTTGTCAGTACATGAACCCCAAATACGGCTGCTGTGTGTTTGTTCAATATGCGACGAACTGGCGAAAGTTGGTCACTCACTACAACAATATGCCTCTGTCAAACCAGGGATAGTGAAGCTGGCCTTTAATGCACGATCGTAGTATTGGTGGACGCCTGAAGGACTCTACACAGAGTGCCCTTGGCCCTTTTGTGGAAGAAATGTCACTGGTCGTTTTATGAATGAAATGACCAATGGCGGACCGTCCGGCATATTTTTCGATCAGTGTTGGCTGTGTTTCATTTCTTACAGCCAGAGTTATGGGATTTATGTCTTCGCAGTAACCGCATTTGTCTCACTTACGGTCGGTGGTTCCTCTACATTAATAACTCAGGAAGGTGCTATGGGTGCCTCTGATTCACATACACCATATGTATAAGTTATCTCCATGTATGTATGTGTGAGTGAGTGAGTGAGTGAGTGTGTATATGTAACCCCCTGTTGGTCATGAATCATTGACGACATTCACCTAGTACCTGACTGTGACCTTAGGGAAAGCAGGAGCAACTGACAACAGCAAGAAGCCACGACACAAATGTACGAGTACTCATTTCACACGTTGTATTCTGTCCCAAAGGAGTACAAATATGAAGAGATCTTCAACCGGCGGGTGGGTTCGAAGACATAAGGTTCAACACAACGAATTTCGACATCGCATCGTCATCAATCAATGTTATGTTCCTTGTTATCGTGATCTGTTTGCCTTTGAGAAGGTTGCAAGCCGTGAATCGGTGTGCCTATCGAGTTGGATACATTTAACAGTCATGTACAAATGGCGTGTATGGCTTAGGGTGAGTTCCTCAAGGTGGAAGTGGTATATCGCTGTGGCACGAATTTTCGAACATGTCAGGGAAAGGAGCAGTCGGGCAGCAGAAGTGTGCTGATGTAATGTTTCTGTGTCTGTCTATCGCTGAGGCAAATTACATACATAATTCATGAAGAACCAACGTTCACCTCGAATGACCTGGCCACCTTCTGCTGTGACACACTGGTATGTTATGGCATAACCCCACATCCTGTAATTGGTGGCATCAACCTTTCAAGACTGTTTACACAAGGGCTGCCGATAAATCAACTGTTTGAATTTGTATCTGAAGGGTTTTCGTGTCATTGTCCGTCAACAAGGTAGACTGTGATATATCACACTGTGTCTACAGCAGCTTTATGACGTCAGCCTATTATGAGATAGCCCGAAAATCACGTTTCCTTCATCGTAAGATAAAGTGCTGGCGGTGCGTTAATTTTTTTGGTAATGGAAATCTCATGTATTGTTAGATACCAGTGCTGTGACATTTCTGGAATTGCACACTTTTATACCCGGGCTTTCATAACGTCAAGCAATCAATCCCCGAACCCCTTCGAACATCCGAGGCCGCACATCCCAGCCCCAACCCCGACCGTGCACCGCAATCCCGTCGACTATGCTTGTCGTTAGAGGCGACTAACGGGATCGGGTGGTCAGGCTCGCTGACATGGTTTACACATGTCATTGGTTCCCAGTTGCGCAGATCGATGTTCGTGCTGTTGATCACTGGATGTTCTGGTCCAGACTCGATTATTTACAGACCGCCACCATATAGCTGGAATATTGCTGAGTGCGGCGTAAAACTAAACTCACTCACTCACACACTATCCTGTGCCTCCTTTTACCAAGCACTAAGGTGATCGTAAGTCCCTAAGGTAACCTTACTGCAATGTTAAAAAAACAGAAGTTGAGTTAACCGTAGTAAAGGTTGTTTCGTGAAAGGAGTCCCAGGATAATATGAGGATGTGATTTGTTTCCCTTGGTCTACAGACGTACGAAACGAAGTGCCTTGTCTTATGTCGGAAACAGAGGGATGGTGACGTACTTTAGTGGTTCGCCCGTTACGCCGAATACGTGTCTGGAATAACCAGGTTCGATTCCCCACATAGGCAAAACGCCATTCCTGGTGTCTACCGACGGTTATTGTTCGAAGCGTAAAACAGAACGCTCATTCCAATAGACTAATAGGATCCAGTTCTGTTCTAATCGTGGAATTTGTAATAAGCGCTCCACGTGAAAGATTGTTTGTAACAGGGGAAATCATTGACAGATGTATCATGATACACCATGCAAATCTGAGACTCTTGACAAACATTTTAAATGCGTTGAATTATCACTGCTACACACGCCATCTTACGGCCATCAATGTTTTTAAAGTATTTTAAAGAATCAGTCGTTAATCGCTGACATGCTGTTAACCCAGGAGAGAACTGATTTTCACGAGGGAAGGTTTAGCCTGGATCCATATTTCTGGTCAACCGATCTTAATATAAGTGTTATTGATATGTTGAACTCTATATGGTGTGTCAAATCAGTTTTCCAGTGTAAATCGTAAAAAGTGTCAGATAAGGACAAACGTTATGGATAAACAACTTCATTATTTGGATGATGCGACGTTTCGATACAGATTCCTTTTACATTGTCAAAAATACATGCGTCTCAAAGACGTTATCTGACGTCTACATGGAGACGTGGCAGTCCTAACCATTAACTCCATACTCGCCTGACAACGATACTTTTCCATGCTGGCGATTAGGTGCCTGACTCTGAAAGTGTGTGTTCGAATCCTGGATGAGACACAACAAAGTACTATGATCTCCCCTTTACAGAGAAGTGAAATGCCAAATATAACATTCGGTCTGTCACTTTCAATATTACACTGTGTGTTCCTGTCTTGACTTTGCATGTGTTTGTGACAGGTGCCATCGGTATGACAGGATACGCTAAATTATGAGAAGCGTACTAAGTGTCCGGAAAGGAATTGATCGTCCGATAATTGATAAGACATTTTGAACAGGGTAATAGGAGTGTGCGTTTCCACCCATAACATCCTCCCTGATCTTCCACATCTCAAAACCTCCACAGCTTATAATAACATTTTTGGTTGACTGGAGACTTTTGCACACTGTCTTTAATGGTTGATCCCATTAATCAGTAATGAATACAAAAAAATCACAGGGTAATAGATTGTATATTTTATTGAGGCACGGGTATTAACAAAAATACATACTATAGAGAAGTTCTGTCCTATGACATTCAGGATTTCACAAGCTTCACTTCTGGTCTGTGGAAGAACTGGTAGAGTCCTCCTGTGTGCATCGACTGAGAGGAAGGCAAGTTCTTCATCCTGCTTCTCCACTTCATCATCGTACAAAAAATGCATCTGTGTTATTTCTTCACTGACCCCCTTCCTTACGTTGTTTATGATTCTGACCCTGTTGGATTCTTCGGAGGGATGGGAGTGTTCGGTAGAATTCCTCAAAAACTCGCCGAGAGTGGCACATCTCGCCTTACACTTTGTACCTGAACAATTCCAGTGTATGGAATACACTTCCTGGGCTGTCCTATTCCCTAAGAACAGGAGTGGAGGAGCTGCTGTTTTAACAATGTGTGTAGTATTGAGATGTGGATGTTTTGTAATGTGGATGTTTTGGGATGTGGAAGTTTTGGGATGTGGAAGTTTTGGGATGTGGATGTTTTGGGATGTGGAAGTTTTGGGATGTGGACGTTTTGGGATAGAACCTGCAAACCCTATTTACAAGCACATATGGATTTTGCAAATGATTTTGATACTTGTTGTCAAACACAACAGAACTGGTTACTAAAGTTGTTTGACACCCAAATGCAGAAAACAGTTTATCTGGAAAGCCTGTAATTAAACGTCTAAAAGGAAAAGGTTAAAATGTAGAAACAGGAAGTATCTACTGGATGATGGTATGTTTAAGCTTGGTACCCATACCATTGTGGCTGGTGTCATTGTTGGAACTACTGACAACAGCGTCACAACTATTTTGAGACCGTTGACAAATACTTGTAATGTGTGTTCAGTTTTAAAGTGTATTCTTTCTATTGACCGGTTTTTATCTGCGATATATAAAATGTGAAAGATACATTTGCATGTACAGTTAAAATCTCTTGAATTTAACAGGGTAACAAAATAGATAAAAATTCCAAATTAACTGGCACGAATTTTGCTTCCCAATGTGTCTGCCAAAAGCACATCGCTTGGAATCCGAGATCCAAATCCCAGGCCACAGATGTTGGACGTAATGAGCTGCCAGTAAACACACCGTTGTCATGTAGAGTACAATAGTTATAAAATCTGCAAGGTTTCAAGGTAATACCAGTGTCACTGTTTGTCATGTTTATGGCTAAACAAACGGGCCCATTTTGCAGAAACAGGAGACCTGCGATGGATTAAAAAAAAAACAACAACAAAAAATACAACCCCGGAGTATTTCGATCGTCTAATTAATTAATCAACGCTGAAAATATAACCACAAAGGGCATAGCAACTATCGTTTTTTAATTTCATTGAAAGGAATTGTAAATATTCCTAATTTATATTCATAACTACAAAACTGTCAAGTAGTTGGAAAGAAAGAAGGAAACAAATGGCTGAATGTCATAACTATAATAATTTAAAGAACGTCATGCCTTCAACGTCTGTAGCGTAGTGTTTTATAATATGACACTGTGAATATCCGGGTTAGAATTGGTCTTCAGCAGTCTAGGCTTGTCGGAGGACTTGATTAACACGTGACATCGTATCTCAGCTGCGTAGATCGTTGCTCATGTTGTTCCCCACTGGATTCGAATATCTGCAAGCCGCCGTCATTCACAGAGCTTATTGCAAAGTTTGGCGTTAAACAAAAAGAAATTAAACAATATGGTTTATCTGGCGGGTAGTGTCCTACTCGGAGGACCCGCGTGTACCCAAACATTATACAATACGCACTGAACAGAGTCTTCAGTCAAAGTGTATTTTCTGTAAATTGTATTATTGATTAGTTTTTATGGGTCACATTTCGTATCGTAAGCTTTAAGTGTTATTAATATTTTAGCGGCAGACCTTTAAGGTAGTTATCTAGAGTTACCTCCATTTGAGAATGTTTTGACAGGAAAACACGCGGCTGCCCGAGAAAATTCTAAGTTAATGGCGCTGGTCGAAAAGTGCTCGAATGTTCCGGATTCAGTGACTTTGTATATAAAGGCTGGTTTTTGTGTTGACGACACACACGCACAGATTTACGAGAGTTATCTACACCTGTCTGCCTCGTCGTCTTATTGTCAACATGAACCTACATCCAACACTGACCTCTCGCCGTGTAACATTCAGCACAACTGTTGCTCACTCTGAAGCCAAGACGTTGGTAAGTTGATATGATATTTGTGACCCATTACTTTAAATTTGACTCAGTTGCATTGTATCAGAAACCTCTATTGTGAATCTTTATTTCTTGCCTTTGTTTGCTCAATGTATATTACTGAACATTTTAGACTTGTCTGTGTAATTTTTTGCATGTTCTGATGGGATTTCTTAACCGTAACAAATCTTTGAGGCTATAGTTTCCTCATATCTGAGATACTGAGCGCTTTTTCAGGGCTAAATACACGCATATGCTTAATTGTTGCACGAATTAGTGATAATAATAATTGAAAATTAAAGGATTCAGCGTACAAACAGTATTACATACGCTGGAACGATGTTGTTTCTAAAAATGTTTGTTGTTGTCATCGTAACGAATATTTCTGCAAGACAACCAGTGAAATTAAACCAGGTGGAACTTCAAAGTCACAGCCGATCGCTGTTGTCAGATACTATGACAATCAACACGACAAAGTATCCAGCAAATAGATGTGGAAAGATGCCCCAACAGGAAAACAGCTAAGAAAACAATACGAATATATCACCAAATAACAGTTATGATACTGTTATGAGGATGTGTTTTTGTTTATTAATATGTCAGATTGATAACCGTTTCATTATTATGAGTCACAACATTTTTAAGCGCTGAGTGTGATTTGAACTCGCATCCTGCTTTGGCTATGTAATTCCGCCTGTTGATTGTAGGTGACAGTTACCTCCTCCTAATTCCGGTCTGGTTCTCGAAGCGTGTGCATTATATGATTGTATTGAGCCATAGTTACTGCTACTATATCCCCGGACTGTCTAACAAGTTTATTAGTTCCTGAGATATTATTCGACACGACTATTTTAGATTGTCTGCTAACGTCGTCTGATAACGTCGTCCGCTCACCTCTTCTCTGGTTCTCAACTGCCGTCAACAATCTTCATTCAATACACCGAAGAGAATTAACACATTGACATTTCTTCAATATTTTACATTTGTGACCTTATATTTTAGATTTGAGACTCCACAATATTGTATTTGAAAATTATACTGTCATGAACTGTAACCTTGCTCATTGTTTATTCAACATATGTCTATGTTCAAATTTGCTGGTTCAAGGGGGACTCACTAACGTTTTTTCACGGCAATCCCTAAACCGTAACACAACCTTGTGGTTATGGAGAATACACGGACACAACGCAGTCTCATTCATTGCACATCGGTCGTTTGTGCAATGTAGTTTAAACTGTGATTGTCAGCTGGGTACGTACCTCTCGCTGGTGCAACCGATCGGTTTGATTGGATGGTGAAAAATAGTGACTACGCCGTAAAGATGGGGACTTGATATTTCTTGTTCACATTATTTGTTTGAACATATTGCGAAACTTTTAGAAGCAGAAAATCTGTTGTGATGTAGTCGTTTGAAAGGCATTTTGTTTAAAGTGATGTTGATTAGTGAAAACATGCATGAACATGTCCTTCTTCTCTTCGACTGACCTTCTTTGAAGTATTTTTCAATTACGGAAATCCGCTGACAGCTGACGAGACGACGACTGTTTTTGTCCAGTCAGGATATCTGTTATAGATCGATTCCGGATTCAATACAGTATTTGTGCTATTGAATGCTGGTGTAGATATCCGTCTGTGTCTGTGAAAAGTCCTACTTGTCAACACAGTCAGTATTGACAGAGACAGATGACTTTGAGTGTCGATGTCTGTGTTCAGTGATACTTTCTGTCCCCTTTCAAACCGTACAAGGTAAGAATGAAGACAAAAGCATGGTTGAGTTCGAACTTCTTTAGTTGGTTTCACAAGACATGACAAACAAGTATACATGAATCAGGTGACCGGACTCAACCCCAGGGCCTTTGTTGCGAATGGCATATCCCTGCTCGCGGTCGTTCCTACACAGACAGTCGGAATACCAGACTCCTCACTCTATAGATGTGAGCAAGCACACACGCACGCACACAGAGTTTCTAACAACAATGGACAGGCAAAGATTCAACAATTGGCAGATAGAGAAACAATAGCACTTCCTTCTACGGTTGATGTGATGACAGACACAGCCAAGGGAGATGACCAATAAAGACCATAAATGTCATATAGATAAATTATTGGAAGTGACAAAGAGAAACAAGGTAGCTGACAAGACACTGTGCGCTGTGGTTGTGATGAAAATTAAGAATGCAGATTAGATAACAACAAATAAGTCTCATATGGCTTGGTTACATAGTTTAGAGATTTTAGGAATATTTGGATGATGAAAGTCCTGAATTGGACACTATCACACTATTTTGACAACTATTCATTCTTGATACAAATAGCGACTAAGTTGTTACATGAAAGAATGTTTTCCATTAGGGATAATGTGCACCAAGTCAAGAAACGCAAGACAATGGCCATAACACTACACAAAATCGAATTCAGTCAAGACATTCATATCTTGAAGACACACTTGGTTTCCCTGCATGTATGTATGTATGTATGTATGTATGTATGTATGTATGTATGTATGTATGTATGTATGTATGTATGTATGTATGTATGTATGTATGTATGTATGTATGTATGTATGTATGTATGTATGTATGTATGTATGTGTATGAGTGTGTATGTGTGTGTATGTGTATGTATGTGTATGTATGTATGTGTATGTGTGTGTGATTGTATGTATGTATCCATGTATGTATGTATGTATGTATGTATGTATGTATGTATGTATGTATGTATGTATGTGTGTGTGTGTATCTGTGTGTATGTGTATCTGTGTGTATGTATGTGTGTGTATGTGTGTGTGATTGCATGTATGTATCC